>NC_138374.1:49499288-49519582 GCF_054177405.1 Leptonychotes weddellii | reverse complement strand
CTTTTAAGTATTCTATTTTTCTTTGTTGTCTTGCAGTTTTGCTGTGACCTGTCTGGTGTGAATTTTTATTTATCCTGCTTGGGTTTCCTTGGGCTTCTTGAATCTACCGATGTGGAGTCTTTGATTGATCCTGGAACCCTATTTCTTCAAATATTGTTTTTGTGTGTTCTTTACTTCTGGAATCTTTTTCTTTTAGCCTCCCTGCTTCATAGCATCTCAGTTACATTTTCTATCTCTGCCTCTCTTTGCTGCATTCCAGATCAGTTCTTCCATTTTATCTTTAATTCACCAATTCTTTGCAGCCATCTCTAATCTTCATTAAAACCAGTGCATTTGAAATTGTAATGATGATAACTGGATTTCTAGGTGCTCTATTTGATCTCTTCTTTAAATTTCCTCATTCCTTATTGATACTGGCAAGCCTCTCTTTTGGTTCTTAAAGCATAGTGAACATATTTTCTATTCTGTGCCCAGTAATTCCAATATCTGGAGTGTTGGAGGGTCTGATTGTGCTGTCTGTTTTTCCTCCAGGTTTTCAGTCATGGTGTTTAGTACATGTGTCAATTTTGACTGTGAGCTCCTTGTTTGGTTGGCAGGGGAGGGGAGGGAGTCTGAGACCTGAAACCTTTGGGTGGGTTACTCCAGAGAGGATGAGAAGATTTGTGTGTGTGTGTGCTTTTTTTTTTAAGATTTTATTTATTTATTTGACAGAGAGAGACACAGCGAGAGAGGGAACGCAAGCAGGGGGAGTGGGAGAGGGAGAAACAGGCTTCCCGCTAAGCAGGGAGCCTGATGCGGAGCTTGATCCCAGGACCCTGGGATCATGACCTGAGCCAAAGGAAGATGCTTAACGATTGAGCCACCCAGGCGCCCCTGTGTGTGTGTTTTTTTATGAAGCACTTACTTCACTACTTGTCTGGGCCCACTCTAAATTAAATTTTTTTTTTTTTTGCTTAAGGATTTTTCAACACCCAGGCGATGTGAACTTGGGCTGCAAATGTATCTGTGGCCCATCTTGTGGTTATGAATCCTTGAGGGCTGTATTCCTTTTTCTATTCAGCACCACACGCTTTTTTTTTTTTTTTTTTTTAAAGATTTTATTTTATTATTTATTTGAGACAGAGAGAATGAGAGAGAGAGAGAGAGAGAGAGCACATGAGAGGGGGGAGGGTCAGAGGGAGAAGCAGGCTCCTTGCTGAGCAGGGAGCCCGATGCGGGACTCGATCCAGGGACTCCAGGATCACGACCTGAGCCGAAGGCAGTCGCTTAACCAACTGAGCCACCCAGACGCCCCAGCACCACACGCTTTTTAAAAGACTCTTGGTTCATGTGGAGGTACAGATTTATTTCTGGTTCATCCTTATGCTAAAGGTGTGGTTCTTAGGGTCCCTGCTTTGGTGGGGATGGTTTTCTGATTGGGGCACAATGGGCCCTGGGCCGTTCCTCTTCTCTGAGCCCTGGGAGCAGTAATAATGAAAAGTCTGGTTTGCCTGGTTCAGTAAATGACTCACAGGCATGAGCCAACCTCTCTGGGTATCTTCCTTTACTTAGTATTTGGCCTGAGTAGTCTTTACTTCCTTATCAACTTTTTTATCCATTGAATAATTTGTAAATACTTTATCTGTATTTGTAGTTGTTTTCAACTTCAGCTTGATCCAGGCACCTGAACCATATCTGCCAGAATCAGAAAACCAAGACCATTTAAACTATGGCCCTATTTGAGAGTAGGGTTTTTTCTTGTTATTTATGTTATGACTTCTGTGTGTGTGTGTGTGTGTTTAATGTAAGCTCTACGCCCAACATGGGGCTCAAACCCATGACCCCAAGATCAAGAGTCGCATGTTCTTCTGACTGAGCCAGCCAGACGTGCCCCTATGTTATGACTTTTGTTAATTCTCACTATCTAGTTTGGTGTCTGGCACACATATTAAAAGCCATATGATAGAGCCTCCATAAATGTTAATTGAGGAACGAATGAGTAGGTGAGTGAATAGTGGGTGGACTCATTGATAGAATGGAAGATCATCATATTACAAACGAGGCAACTGGGGCCAACTGACTTTTCCATGTAGGAGTTGATAGCTGAGCCAGGGCTACTTGAATGAGGCTTATTAAGGGACAGCCAAGGGCCTGGTTCAGACCAGGCAACTGAGAAATCTTTATGAATGGCTTTGGGAATGGTATTAGTAACCAACATTTCCTGAGTGCATACTTATGTGCCACACACCTTCTGAGTTCTTTACATGTGTTAACTTCATTCTCACAGCAAGCTTATGAGATACATACTGTCATTATTCCCATTGTACAGATGAGGAAACTGAGATACACAGAGGCAAAGTAATGTGCTCCAGGTCACCCAGCTAGTGAAAGTGCTGATCCAGCATTCACACCCAGGGAAATCTAGCTTCACAGCTCTATGAATTGCCGTGGTAAGAGTGGCCAAAACTGGCCTTGGCCCCACCCCAGGAATCAAGTCTTTTTTCCCCATCTCTATTGAGGTATAATTGACAAATAAAAATTATATGTATTGGGACACCTGCGTGGCTCAGTTGTTAAGCGTCTGCCTTCGGCTCAGGTCATGGTCCCAGGGTCCTGGGATCGAGCCCCGCATCGGGCTCCCTGCTCAGCGGGAAGCCTGCTTCTCCCTCTCCCACTCCCCCTGCTTGTGTTCCTGCTGTCGTTATCTCTCTCTCTGTCAAATAAATAAATAAAATTTTTTTAAAAATTATATGTATTTAAGGCATACAACTAGATGTTCTGATATATATATATACACCTTGATATGATCACCACAATCAAGCTAATTAACCAATCCATCACCTTATAGAGGTGCTATTTTTTTTGTGTGCATGATGAGAACACGTAAGATCTAACCTCTTAGCAAATTTCAAGAATACAGTACAGTATTGTTAACTCTAGTCATCATGCTGTACATTTACTCTCCAGAACTTACTCATCTTATATAACTGAGATGCTGTATCCTTGACCAACCTCCATCAACTAAGACTTTTGGTACCACGAGGAAATCCAAGTGGCCAAGAGTGCCAAATGCATTGATTAAGTGCCAGCCCCTCTGGCCATGTGATCACAACTGGGTTGAAAGTGGTTGATGGAGGTCTTTCCATAGGGTTCCCTCCAGGTTGGCCATGTGGTGAGATTAGGGAATGCTTCTATAATTCTCTTTCTGGCAGCCCCACACATTCACTCATTTCACTTATTAAAGTGCCCCCTAGACAGTGACCATGCTGGAATTGTTTCTTTGCCCTTCATCTATGTCATTGTGAGGCTACAAGGTGGAGGGAAATGGAGGCTTTAGGGAGGAGCCCAGCCCCTTGACTGGGTATAAAAGCCTCTTGGGAGCCAAGACTTTCTGCTCTAGGCTGGGCCTCTGAGAGAACATTACTGTGGAATCATGTAATCCTGTTGTGTGGCCTGGCCATGGCTCACTGGGATCCTATCTATCTGTCTGTCTGTCTGTCTATCTATCTTCCTTCCTTCCTTCCTCCCGCACCCCCCCGCCCTCCCTCCCTCCCTTCCATTGACATAAAATATTATATTTTATGTAAGGTGTACAGTATAGTGATTCAACAATTATATACAGGATGAAATGTTCACCATGTGTCACTGTACAGTTATTACAATATTGTTGACTATATTCCTTATGCTGTACTTTACATCCCCATGACTTATTTTATAACTGAAAGTTTGTACCTCTTAATTCCCTTCACTTATTTCACCCCTTTCCTTTGGCAAGAACCAGTTTTTTCTCTGTACTTCCGAGTCTGTTTCTATTTTGTTTGCTCATTTGTTTTGGTTTTTAGGTGTCACATATAAGTGACTTATATTGTATTTGCTTTATCTGATTTATTTAACTCAGCATAATAGGCTGCAGTTCCATCCATGTTATTGTAAGTGGCAAGATTTCATTTGTTTTTAATGGCTGAGTAATAATAGTCTATTGTATGTGGGTGTGTGTGTATATATATATACATATACACAGCACATCTTCTTTATCCATTCATCTATCAGTGGACCCTTATGTTACTTTCATATGTTGCTTATTGTAAATAATGCTTCAGTGAATATAGGGGTACCTGTATCTTTTTGAATTAGTGTTTTTGTTTGCTTTGGATAAATATCCAGGAGTGGAATTATTGGGTCATATGGTATTTCTATTTTTAATTTTTTGAGGAACCTCCATACTATTCTCCATAGTAGATGCACCAATTTACATTCTAACCAACAGTGTAAAGGGTTCCCTTTTCTTCCCATCCTCATCAAAAGTTGTTATTTCTTGTCTTTTTGATACTAGCTATTCTGACAGGTATGAGATGATGTCTCATTGTGGTTTTGATTTGCATTTCCCTGATGATTAGTGATATTGAACATCTTTTCGTGTGTGTTGGCCATCTGTAAGTCTTCTTTGGAAAAATGTCTTCAGATCCTCTGCCTATTTTTTAACTGGATTTTTTGGATGCTGAGTTGTATGAGTTCTTTATGTATTTTGGATATTAGCCCATTATCATATATATCATTTGCAAATTGATATAAATATATATATATATTCAGTAGGTTACCTTTTCAACTTATTAATGGTTTCCTTCGATGTACTCCCAGTTGTTTACTTTTGCTTTTGTTGCCTTGGCCTGAGGAGACAGATCCAAAAACATATTGCTAAGACTAATGTCCAAGGCTTTACTGCTTATGTTTAGTATATGGTGTAAGAAAGTGGTCCAGTTTCATTGTTTTGTATATAGCTGTCCTGGTGTTCCAACACTATTAAAGAGACTGTCTTTTCTCCACTGTATATTCTTGCCTCCTTTGTCATAAATTAATTGACTTTATATGCATGGGTTTATTTCTGGGCTCTCTATTCTGTTCTATTGATCTACGTGTCTCTTTTTTGTACCAGTACCATACTGTTTTGATTACTATAGCTTTGTAGTATAGCTTGACATCTGATACCTCCAGCTTTGTTCTTCTTTCTCAAGATTGCTTTAGCAGTTTGGGGTCTCTTGTGGTTCCATATAAATTTTAGGATTCTTTGTTCTAGTTCTGTGAAAAATACTATTGGTATTTTGGTAGGGATTACATTGAATCTGTAGATTGCTTTGGGTAGTGTGGAAATTTTAATAGCATTGATTCTTCTAATATATGAGCATTGTATATCTTTCCATTTATTTGTGTTATCTTTGATTTTTTCATCAGTGCCTTATAGTTTTCAGTGCACAGGTCTTTCACCTCCTTGGTTAAGTTTATTCCTAGGTATTTTCTTGTTTTTGATGCAATTGTAAATGGGACTGTTTTTTTAGTTTCTCTTTCTGGTAGTGTATAGAAATGCAATGGATTTCTGTATATGATCTTTATTCTGCAACTTTACTAAATTCATTTATCAGTTTGAATAGTTTTTGGTGGAGTCTTTAGGGTTTTCTCTATGTAGTATCATGTCATCTGCAAATAGTGACAGTTTTACTTCTTCCTTCCAAATTTGGACACCTTTTATTTCTTTCTTCTTGTCTGATTGCTGTGGCTAGGACTTCTAGTACTATATTGAAAAAAATAATGAGAGTGGACATGTGTTGCTCCTGATCTTAGAGGAAAAGATTTCAGCTTTTCACCATTCAATATGAAATTAGCTGTGGATTTGTTATGTATGTGCATAATTATGATGTTCAGGTATGTTCCCTCTATAGCCACTTTTTTTTGTGAGTTTTTATCATGAATGGATGTTGAATTTTTTCAGATGCTCTTTGTGAATCTATTAAGATGATCCATATGATTTTTATCCTTCCTTTTGTTAATGTGGTATATCACATTGATTGATTTGCAAATATTGAACCATCCTTGCATCCCTGGGATAAATCCCACTAGATCACAGTGAATAATTTTTTAAATATATTGTTGAATTTGCTAATATTTTGTTGAGGATTTTTGCAACTTTGTTCACCAGGGATATTGATCTGTAATTTATTTTTTGTAGTGTCTTTATCTCATTTTGCTATCAGGGTAATGCTGGTCTTATAGAATGAATTTTGAAGTGTTCTCTCCAATTTTTTGAAATAGTTTGAGAAGGGTAAATATGAGCTCTTCTTTAAATGGTTGATAGAATTCACCTGTAAAGCTATCTAGTCCTGGCCATTTGTTGGGAGTTTTTTTAATACCTGATTCAATTTTGTTAGTTGTAATCAGTCTATCCAGATTTTCTCTTTTTTCCTGATTTAGTCATGGATAATTATATGTTTCTAGGAATTTATCCATTTCTTCTAGATTGTCCAGTTTCTTGGCATATAATTGTTCATAGTAGTCTTTTTTACTGCTTTTGTATTTCTGTGGTGCCCGTTAATTTCTCCTCTTTTATTTCTGATTTTATTTTTTTTGAGGTTTTTTTTTTTTTTGATGAGTCTGGCTAACAGTTTATCAATTTTGTTTATCTTTTCAAAGAACCAGCTCTTCGTTTCATTGGTTTTTCTATTTTTTTTTTTAGTCTTTATTTTACTTTTGCTCTGATCTTTATTATTTTCTTCCTTCTACTAACTTTGGACTTTGTTTGTTCTCTTTTTTGTAGTTCCTTTATGTGTAAGGTTAGATTGTTTATTTGAGATTTTTTTGTGTCTTGAGGTAGGCCTGTACCGCTATGAACTTCTGTCTTAGAGCTGCTTTTGTTGCATACCTATAGATTTTGTAATGTTGTTTCCATTTTCATTTGTATTGGTATTTTTTGAATCCCTCTTCAATTTCTTTGTTAAAGCATTGATTGTTTAGTAGCATGTTGTTTAGTCTTTATGTGTTTGTGTTTTTTTTCCAGTGTTTTTTCTTATAATTGATTTCTGATTTCACAGCATTGTGGTCAGAAAAGATGCTTAATGTGATTTCAATCTTCTTAAGTTTATGTTTTTTTAAGATTTTATTTATTTATTTATTTGAGAGAGAGAGAGACAGAGACAGAGTACAAGTGAGAGAGAGAGCACGAGCAGGGAGGAGGGGCAGAGGGAGAAGGAGAAGCAGACTCCCCCGCTAAACAAGGAGCCTGACGTGGGCTCAGTCCCAGCACCCCAAGATCGTGACCCGAGCTGAAGGCAAACGCTTAACCAGCTGAGCCACCCAGGCACCTCTCTTCTTAAGTTTATTAAGACTTGTTTTGTGGCTTAATATATGATCTATCCTAGAGAATGTTTCATGTGCTCTTGAAAAGCATGTGTATTCTGCTGTTTGAGGATGGAATGTTCTTCATACATCTATTAAGCCCGTCTGGCCTAATGTGTCATTTAAGGCCACTCTTTGCTTATTGATTTTCTTTCTGGATGATCTATCCATTGATATAAGTGGGGTGTTAAAGTCCCCTACTATTATTGTATTGCTTTTGATTTTTTCCTCTATGTCTGTTAATATTTGCTTTATATGTTAAAGTGCACCATGCACTTTGCATGTGCATTGCACAGGTGTTTAAAATTGTTATATCCTTTTGTTGGATTGATTCCTTTATCATTACATAATGCCCTCCTTTGTCTCTTGTTATTATCTTTGTTTTAAAGCTCATTTTGTATGATACAAGTATTGCTACCTCAGCTTTCTTTCCATTTCCATTTGCATGGAATGTTTTCCATTTTCCATCCCTTCATTTTCAGTCTGTATTGTGTTTTTAAGTCTGAAGTAAGTCTCTCATAGACAGCATATAGATGGGTCTTGTTTTTTTATTCAGTCACCCTGTGTCTTTTGATTGGAGCATTTAGTCCATTTACATTTAAAGTAATTACTGACAGTTGCATACTTATTGCCATTTTGTTAATTGTTTTGTAGTTCTTCTTTATTTTCTCTTCTTCCCTTCCTCTCTTCCCTTGTGATTTGATGACTTTCTTTAGTGTATGTTTGGATTCCTTTTTCTTTTTGTGTGTGTATTTATTCATTATAGGTTTTGGTATGTGGTTACCATGAGGTTCATGTATAACATCCTATACATAGCACTATTTTAAGTTGATGATTGCTTGACTTGGAACACATTGTAAAAGCACTACATTTTTACTCCCCATGTCTCATGTTTTCAGTGTCATAGTTTACATCTTTTTATTTTGTGTATACCTTAGCTAATTATTGTAAATATGTAATTGATTCTATATCTTTTTTTTTACCCTTCGTACTAGCTTAATAAGTGGTTGATCCACTACCTTTACTTTATGTTTGCTTTTACCAGTGAGATTCTTTTTCTTTCATAATTTTCTTACTTCTGGTTATGACCTCTTCTGCTTAAAGAAGTCTTTTTAGTATTTCTTGTAAGGCCAATTTAATGGTGATGAATTCCTTTTACCTTTTGTTTGAGAAACTCTTTATCTCTCCTACATTTTTGAATTCGATAACTTTCAGCTTCAAAATTGGGTAGGGTATTCTTGGTTGTAAGTTTTTTCCCTCTGCATTTTGTGTATATCACGCCACTCCCTTCTGGCCTGCAAAGTTTCTGCTGAAAAATCAGCTGATAGTCTTATGGGTGTTCCTCTATACAGAACTATTTGTTTTTCTCTTGCTGTTTTTAAGATTCTTTATTTTTATCTTTAATTTTTGACATTTTAATGACTATGTCTTAGTGTGGGCCTCTTTGGGCTCATCTTATCTGGGGCTTTCTGTGCTTCCTGGACCTGGATGTTTCCCTTCTCCAGGTTAGGGAAGCGTTTGAGCTACTGTCTTTTCAAAGAAGTTTTCTGCTGCTTTCTTTCTCCCTTCCCCTTTTAGGATCTTATAATGCAATTGTTAGTACACTTGATGTTGTGTCAGAGGTCCCTTAACCTATCTGAATTTTTTTTAAAAATTGTTTTTTTTTTTCCTTTTGCTCTTCAGCTTGGATGATTTCCACTATCATGTCTTCTGGATCACTGATTCATTCTTCTTCATTCTCTAGTCTGCCATTGATTCCCACTAGTATATTTTTCATTTTAATTATGGTATTCTTCAGCCATGATTAGTTCTTTCTTATAGGTTCTATCTCTTTGTTGAACTTCTCACTGTGTTTATCCATTCTTCTAAGTTCAGTGAGCATCTTTATGACCTTTGCTTTGAACTCTTATCCAGTAGATTGTTTATCTCTGTTTTGTTTAGTTCTTTTTCTGAGATTTTATCTTATTCTTTTGTTTGGAACTTAAATTCCTCTGTCTCCTCGTTTTACCTCACTTTCTACGTCTGTTCTATATATTAGGCAGATCAGTTATTTCGCCTGGTCTTGAAGGAGTGGCTTTATTTAGAAGGTGTCCTGTGGTCACCAGAACCAAGTGCTCCGGAGTTGTTTCCCATGTGTGGGCTCTGAGTGCCCTCCTCTTATGGCTGGGCCATGACTGCTGCAGGCACACTGGTAGGCAGGGCTGACCTCCAGGGCGTCTGTCTGTGAGGCCTGGCTGTGACTGTTGGGAGTGTGCTGGTTGGTGAGCCTCCCCAACCCTTCCCCAGCAGGAGCCATTTTGGAGGGGTGAGGCCATCACTTGGGCACCTTTAGATTTCTCCTGCCTTCTATCCAACACCACTAACTCACCAGCATCCTGTCCATGGCACACCCCTAGGAAACACCAGTCACCTGAGGTCCCCAGTCAAATAAACAGACTTGCACAGTTTGGGGCACATAGTTGAAGTCCAATCCTCCAAGCTTGACATCAGCCCCAGCACCCAATTACCAGGTAAGTGCTTTGACTGAACCATAGTGGTGGTGGTTGATTTGACTGAGTTGCTGTTGGAGGAGTTGGGTTTTCTTTTACAACCTAAACTACAGTCACAGTCTATGTCCTTCTATTGTGATGTAGCCAGAAACATTACATTTTGTTTTCTGAGATTGTCTTGATACAATCAGTATAATTTGTGGGAGGAAGGGTGTACAGGAAAGTTGATGGGTGGGGGGGATACATTTTGGAAGAGATGAGGTAGAAAAGCACTGACTTGTGACAGAGGAGAGTAGGATTTTAGTTCTGACTTGTCACTGTGTGTGACACTTTGACCATCCCCACCCATCCTGGGCCTCTGTGTCCTTGTAGGCAACCTGAGGGCACTTCATGATGTCTGAGGCCCCATCCAGCTCTGATACTCTGTGATTCCCACTGGAGCCAAAGGACCCCCTTCTCCACTGGAGCATGGGCAAGTCCTGGCCACCACGCCCCCAGGAAGCCACACTCAGGGGCTCTTTGGCTTACTGTGCACGGCTCCCCACAGTGCCACGTCAGCCTTGGTTAGGTGGGGATGGGAAGGCAGCCAGTGCCTCCTGTTTTTGCCTGGTGGGAGGTAGGATATTTTCACTGGCATCCTGCCATGCTCTCTGACCTGCTCTGGGTGGGGGGGGGTTGGGAATGGTCTTCTAGGAACTGCTCACCTGACCCGACAGTCTGTAGTGAAATGTAGGACCTAGCGGGAATGAAGCACATGTCCTCTACCTCCCTTTCTAGGCCTCTTGATGCAGGTTTCCCAGAACAATTTAAGAGGGAAGACTCAGAGAAAGAGAAAAGAAAGAGGCCAGAGTCTTCCCCACAAGTTGCCAAAGTGAATTATACCCCCATCCAGAGAATTGGCATACTGTAAAACATGGTGTGACATGGTATGTAGGTAGCCAATCCCTGGGCAGTTCCTTCTAAAAGGCAAGGGAACCCCTCTGCAACCCACCCCAACTCTCCACATACTATTTCCCACCTCCCAACCACTCATGTACACCATTTCAATGATGTGGGGCCTGAGCACTTCCACCTCTGTTCACAGAGGACTAGGAGGAAGAATCCTCATTCCAATGGAAAGAGGACCTCCAAGGACTCCACAAGTTTGCCCTCTGCCTAAATAAAACGTAAACAGACCTAATTAAAGAACATCCTTCCCAGTTAGACAGGCACCAGGCAGGTTGCCCACTGGGAAAGCTGTCTGCCCCTCAAAACAAAGACAGCAGGTACTCCTTGGAATGTGCCCAGTAGAGACTGGGGATGGAATACTTCTAGCGTTACAAAACCCACACTCCTGCAAATTCTAGAATCAAATCACATTGTGTTTACACAGTAATTCATCATTCACTGATTCATATATCCATTCCTTCACTCACTCACTCATTTGTTCAGTAGACAGTGACCAAAGGCCTGTCCTGTGCCAGGCACTGTGTGAGGCTTTGGGGACACAGCAGGCAGCAGGAGCCATAGTCTTTGCCCTCAGGGAGCTCACAGTCAGATGGTAGATTCAGACCAGAAGATTGGCAACTAATGAGGACAGAGTGTGTGAAGTGCTTTGGTTGGGATCTGCTGGGTGGGGAGTTGGGGGGGGTGGTTGAAGCCTTTTGGGGATGTCTGGGATTTATGAAGTGCTTCCTCTTATGTGTTCTGGCTTCACTCTTGCCATAAGCTTCTGAGGCAGCAATGAGGTCAGTGAGGTGGCAAGACTTGCTTAGGTTACACAGATGGGGCCAGGAGTGGGACCTGGGCCTCTGACTCCAGTTCCAGGAGCCCACCCTGGATGACCCTGGACTCTTCACTCAACTGTGCTGAACTTCATCATTAAGAGTGTGTAGCCACTGGCCAGCCCACGGCCAGAGGGTGTGGTGGCAGAGGACCTGGAATGAATGGCTAGGAAAGCACTTTCTAAATGTTGAGCACCATACACATGTTTAGAGTTATTATGATTACTAGTTCAGTGTGTCGGGTGCTTAGGATTTGGCTTCTGTGAAAAGCTGCTCAGCTGATGTCCTCCTTAGAGGCCCAAGTTCCTACCTCATGAAGCAGTGACTTATAACCTGGTGGGGAAATGGGCTGATTCATCTGGAGGAGAGATCCCAGACTTTGTACTCATGTGTTCCCCACCATGACAGAGATTTTCATATGCTCCTTGGATGAAAACAGCTTATTCATTTATTTGTTCCTTTACTCATTGTTCATTTGCTCATCCATCCACCCAACCATCATTCCTTCCATCTATCCATCCATCCATTTATCCATCCTCCACCCACCCACCCACCCACCCATCCACCTACCCATCTACCCACCCATCTGTCTACCCACCTATCCATCCATCCACCCAGCCACCCAACATTCCTTCCATCCATCCACCCATCCACCCATCCATCCATCCATCCACCCATCTACCCATCCACCCACCCACCCATCCATCCACCCATCCATCCATCCACCTACCCCCCCCCCCCACCAAAAAAGATATGTCTCAAGTAAAGATAGCCAGAAAAATTCCTGGCCCAATGTTTCCTCAGTTATTATTTCCTGAACCACTTATATCCTTTGAGATGTTCTTGAAAGAAAGGGTTTCTTGGCCAAATAAATCTGGGGAAAGCTCTAGCTACCACCTGTAGAGCTTCAGCATGCATGTTAATGTAAGAAAAGCTCTAGAGGGGAGCGCCTGGGTGGCTCAGTCATTAAGTGTCTGCCTTCGGCTCAGGTCATGATCTCAGGGTCCTGGAATCAAGCCCCGCATCAGGCTCCCTGCTCCGTGGGAAGCCTGCTTCTCCCTCTCCCACTCCCCCCTGCTTGTGTTCCCTCTCTCGCTGTGTCTCTCTCTGTCAAATAAATAAAATCTTAAAAAAAAAAAAAGGAAAGCTCTAGAGGTCCTGCAGGAAGGAACCCTGTTTACATTTCTCTAAGGCAGTGTTCCCTAGACCTCTTTGACCAAGGAGTGCATTTTCATGGAGTACCCATTAGCATCTTAGAGAATGAATGGTTCGTGAAATACACTTTGGGGAGCATTCCTTTAAGCATAAAATCTTTTTTAAATTAGAATGACTTGCATGGAATATTCATAAGATCTATTACTTATGTACCTGCCTTCTTACATAGGAATGACTCAGCGTTTAGCACTTTCTTGGCACATGATTGAACACATTAGGACGGATAGCACTCTCTGATGATATATTGTCATTGACCGGAGCGAGTGGAGGGACTCAGATTATTTTAAGTGATCACTTTTCAGAGAGCTTTGATCTTTCCCTTTTGTGAACAGTGGAAGTTATTGTTTATTGCTTTTCATTACTGTTCATGTCTCTGTTTGACCTTTCTATGAATTGAAAAAACAAAGAACCAATCTAATTATAATTGTATGTAAAGTGAGAGTAAACAGACTCAGAGTGAGGACCTGACCTTATCTTCTCTCTTTTTCATTATGGGCTTGAAATTTAGCGTATGGATTTTGTGCTATGACTTTTAGCTGCTCAAAGACCTTTGGGGCAGTCTCCTGATTTTCATCTATGTTCTGGATAAAGGAATATGTAGGATATGACTCTTGGATATTTAGTGTTACTAAACCCCCAGAGGAGAGACGTCCCCTGTGACTTGCTTGGGGCCAGTACTGAAGAAAAACATTGTCTTCAGGGTCAGATGGGCCTGGATTTGAATTCTGACCCCACCTCTTCCTAGCTCTGTGATCTTGGGCAAATTGCTAAACTTCTCTGAGACTCAGTCTCCTCCTTTGAGTGTGGGAAATACCTTTCTCACAGGTGTATGGTAAATATCAAGTGAGATTGTGTATGTGAAGTGCTTAACAGAGTACCTGTCATATAAGTGCTCAATAAATGGTAGCTAGTGGCAAGGCGGGGACTAGGGTGAGGCAGGTGAGGCACGCAGGGCACATTTTAGGGGACACTCTGAGACTTATGCAAATATGGGGTCAGCCCTGAGAGAGAGTGCCATCTTATACCTTGCTTTCTGTGTGCCTCTCTTGTCTCATGCCCTGGCTAGCGGGAGGCTGTCACCTGTGATTGTTCTCAGGCACTGAGGGCCTGGAAGGCCTCTGATTGGGCGAGAGAGATCTTTGCTGACCTAGAGAAGCAGCCCCACCCCCTGTAACGGCCTCCCCACCTGAGGCAGCAGGTACACTGGCTGGGAGGGCTGGCTCCAGATGAATAAAGGTGTAACTGGGGAGAGATGGGACTAAGGGATTAGCCCAGTGGAAAGGCCAAGGGGCTTGCTCACCTGGGGCCCTTCAAGGGCAGGAACCACTATGGAGCCCCTCCCCTCTGGCCCCGGAGAGGGGGGCAGGGCCTCTGCCAGCTGGGCTGGACCCCCGCTTCCCTGTCAAAACTTTTTAGAACACAAACAGTGTCAAGAGCGGCATTTGCATAAATCTCATTAGAAAAAGTGCAAGTTTCATAAATCTTGTGATAAATTAGTACGATATCATTCTCAACGTGATGTATTAATTTTAGGGCAAAATGAATGGTGCTGTGATCATTGTGGGTAATTATGAGTCTCCTCAAAGAGGAAGTGATTTCTGGAGGGACTTTTCTGGCCCCCTGCACAGCTGGGGGTGGAAGGGAGAGCAGGGGTGAGGGGAAGGGTGTCTTTCTCACCTGCTTCCTGGTGACACCTTTATTAGGTTCTTAGTAGTAGTATCCTTTTCTGCTGTTGAGAGGTGAAAAGAACAGGGTCGGGCCTAGTTAGTACTTGGATGGGAGAGGTGAAAAGAAGCAGCCCCTGGCCCTTGGGCTCTGGCTAAGGGATGGGGGCACAGGAGGGATTGGGATTCTGAAGTCAGGGCTTTAGGTCCAAATTCCCTTTGGAAAGAATTTTAGATGCCTAGGACCTGGAATCTGATGTGCAGCCAGGCCCAAGACCCAGTGGACTAAAATACTCCATCGTTAGCCCGAGAGGAAAGGGACTCACTGGGGATGGCAGCTGGTTAGCGGAGTTCGACCCCCTCCTTCACGTTCACAGTGCGGGGTGGGGGGTGGGTGTTGGCGGTGATGACGGGTGATGTTAGCAGGGCCTCCTTCAGAACTGGGGGAATGTGAATGTTGACCAGGGGACAAGCTTGGGCAGGAGGGGAGGGCCAGGGTCCCCGTGAGCAGGAAGGAGTCAGCAAGTGCCTGCAAGTGTTTGGATAATCTCTTTGTGAGCCTTTAAAGGCCTGCAGTGCTCTGTTTATTTTAATGATAATGTCAAGTTCAATTTGCCGACATTTTTCCACATTTCCTTTTGTAAAGTTAATTGAACAGTTCAATGAATTGAAAAGTTTCAGGAGAAGGGAACAAATGTACCCACCCCACTATTATCACTGTTATTAAATCTGGGAACTACCGCTTGGCACTCCCGGCCCCTGTGACAGGACTTCAGCCCCCCTGGGCCTGGGAGCGGCAGCAAGGACTCAGGAAGGTCAAACCGAGCATTCTGGAGCCTCTTGATTCATGGCTCTTTCTTTCTTGTTCGGGCTGCTATTCCTGGGCAGAAAAGAGTATCCAGGCCAGCCCGGACCCTGGCTGTCAGGCCCTACAGGTCAGGCCGCTTCCCCCAGTGTCTCCCGGGAAGTACGTGGTGTGGCAAACGGGACCATAGTCTTGGAGGCATTTGAGCCGGACGGGACTTGAATGTTGTGAGGCGGAAGGAGTACCAGGAGCCCTAGACTGATCAAGTCTCAGCTCTGCCACCTGTAGCTGTTAGCTGAGCGGCCGTGGACTCGTCACGGAGCTGCTCAGCCCGGCTTTCTCCTATTTAAATGAGTTTGCTGGCCTCATCAAGAGTGTGAGCGTGGCATGTGAACAGCCCCCGCCCCCCACCGCCCCATCCCCTGCTCACAGCAGGTGTCTAATGGATCACAGTGCTTTGTCCTGCTGAACCCATGCAGCCTCAAGATCCTTCTGTGGAACCATGACCTGGGGACCGGCCCAGCACATGAACCGAGGCCCACTTGCCAGGCTTGGAGTTGATTCTCCCCAAGGACCTCTGTGCTTTGGCCGTTGATGTCAGCCCCTTCGTGGTGTCCGCGGAGAAAGGGAGCTTGGAGAGGGAGGGGACCACACATACCCCCACCGCCATGGTCACACAGGACCACACAGGAAGTTGTGGCTGAGCGCCAGCCCTGTTAGTTCTAGGCCTAACCACTTCCCTCTGTCTTATTATAAAGGGATGTCACTGAGACTGTCTTCCTCTCGAAGTATCTTCTGTGCCCTTTGATCCTGTGTCCCATGTCCTCCTGCCGAGTGCTCATCCTGGGGCCACAGCCCGTGAAGCAGGGCAAAGGGCAGGACTGCAGTTCTTCATCCGTCTGTCTGGACGGTGACGAGACCCTGAACCCACGCTCGTGCTTCCCCCGTGGCCCTGGGAACCCCCACGGAAAGCGTGTGGCACAATGGGTGTGCAGGTGTGCCCACTGGGGTGGTGGCTCCAGGAGGGCACGGACTTCTGTCTGTTTGGTTCATGGTTGTATCGCCAGTGCCTAGAGCAGGGCCTCGGGCAGTGTTTGTTGAATGAATGAAGGAAGGACTGTAATGGCGTCATGGGGATCAGAGGAGTCACTGAACAATTCCAGTTCGGTCAGGTGCTAGCCATGTGACTTCAGGCAAGTAATGTGACCTCTCTGTGACTCATAAATAAGGTTGTAGGGGCTGAGAGCACGTCGGTGTCTGTTGCTCGGCCTGGCAGCCCTTGGCAATGATGATTTTATGTGTCTCTTGGGCCAGAAGTGGAACAGCTCTGAGTTTCTGAGACTCTGGGCCAGGTCCTTCAAATATTTAATGTCCGATCTATCCTCTTGGGCTTTATTACTTTAAGGTAACAGTAACACAGGGCTCCTCCTCTTCCCTGCCACCAAAACCTCTGGTTTATATCATCCTGCTCTGTTTAATGCCCCCTTCTTCTCTGCTGAATTAGCTTGCCCCCTTGGCCATCAGACACCTGTGTGCCCAGGTGAGCCACCTGACTCTGACTCTCAGGAGGGAATCGCCATCTTGCTGGCATGTGATAAGTGGGCAGTGGAAAGCCAGGGTGACGGGAGGGAGTCCCCATACTCCCTGCCTCAAGGATACTCACCTTCAGCCCAGCCGAGTAACCCCCGGGGTCCGGGGCATCCTAAAATATGGAGGAGCCTAAAACATGGAGGGGGCTTGGGGGTCTCCGTGGGGGTCAGTCTCTGTGGGGTGAGGAGAGGGCAGTGTTTAGCTGCTCAGATTAGGGCTTGGATAACAGGCTTTGTGATAAAAAACCATGAGGGTGGTGGAGGGAACACTAATTCTGAGTCAGACCGACTTGAGTTCAAAACCTCACTCTGCCATCTCCTAGCTGTGTGACCTTGGGTGGGTCACTTTACCCCTCTGAGCCTCACTCTACTCGTCCATATAGTGGGGATGCTAACCCCTCTCTGGGGGGTCATGATGGGAAATAGGTGACAGTGAGAATGAATGAAAACCACTGAGCAGGGTGCCAGGCAAACAGTGGGTGCTTAATGAATGCTAGCTTCCTTTCCCCCCAGACAGTTCATGCCATCTACTCTGAGTGGACCGAGCTGCAGGAGAGAGAGGACATGAAGATGGCTCCTGGGTTCTGGAGACAGAGACAGTGCCCTTTATCCAGAGCAAGGGTTTTCTGATGAGGGTGGAGGACCTGGGTCAGCGCAGGCAGGCTCAGAGCCACCTGCCTCTCAGGAGAGGGGTTCAAGTCAGAACTCACTCTGGCTTCCCACAGGTGGGTAAAGCCGCCTGGGACAACAACAACAAAAACCCAAACAAAAATCAGCTCCTCTGAGGTCAAACCAAGTTCAAGCTCCTGGGGGGGATTAGGAGGAAGGAGCCTGACGGAAGGCAGGAGAATGGGGAGGGTGAACCTGAGACAAATGAGATTATCTGCAGGAATCAAGGCACTTAACCGGCCTGTCTGATCCCAGAGGAGAGACAAATGAGATTGCAGGCTCCAAGGCCAGCCCTAGCTCTGGGGGGCTCATCCCAGGGGAGAGGGGGGAGGGCAGGCACTCCTGGCTCTGGCAGAGACCAAGACCAGTGCAGCTAGGCCCCTCGGGACCAGGAGGAGAAGGGTGGGCATGGGGCTTGTGAGGCAGGCTCAGTGGCGATGGGGAGCAGGGAGTGGTTATTCTCAGAAAGACCTGGTCATAACCCATGGCTTCTCATCTGGGGCTGGGGGCCGCCATCTGCTACTCCTTGACTCAGCCACTCCCAATGCACTCCCCAATCCCCATGTCCCAAGCAGCCGTCTCCCAGCCAGGACCCCTGCTTCTCCCTCTGCACGATATGGGGCTTTGTCTGCGTGGTTCTCACTTGATTTGAAAGCATGTCCCAAGACTTCAGCCTCCGTCTTCAGGGGGTGATGCCCTCTCTCTGCTGCACGGAGGTAGGAACAGTGGCTCAGGGAGCGCCGAGGGGAGAGAACTTTGTGACCAGGGCAGCACCGGGGCATGCATTTACAGATGACGGGGATTGAGGGCCAGTGGGAGGCAGAGCCGCCTTCTAGGCTGACGAGCAACAGGAGTCCACGCGTGGGAACACGCGGAACCACGGTGTGCTTGAGGGCTGGCGGCCGCCTGGCGGGCTGAGCCCAGGGACGCAGCGGGACTGTGACCTGCCAGGGAGTCGAGCGCAGGTTGGGGGCCGTCGGCCATCTCAGGAAGGAGTTGGGTTGAAATCTGTGGGCACCACGGAGGTGTTTGAGCAGGGTGGGCACGGTTGGAGGCTTGCTGTAGGAAGAAGATGCTGCTGCTGCCAGGGGGAAGCGCAGCGTGCTCTCCGGCCCTTCATCCGTTCTGTGATTCCTGCTCTGCGTTTGGGGAACGGACAGCTTTCATCTTCCCCCATCCAGAATAAATAAGAAGGCTTGCAGCGGCCACCGCCCTGCCTGAGCTTCTGGCCCACCCCTCGTCTAGCGGGCAAAACTCACAGCTCTCCAGGAGAGCATGACACGCCAGTCCCAGCCCTCACCCCTCGGCACAAAAACAACAATAATGGTAATAGCAGTCATCTCAGCGATCAGCGTGGGCCCAGCAGGGCTGCAGGGAAAGCTGTGATTGTCCACCCCTTGCCTGGAAGATGGACGGGGCCTGCTGCTGAGGGACTGAGGCCACCACGGAGATGTGTCACCAGCCCTGTGCGTCTCAGGGGCGTTTGTAGCCTACTGAGTGGATCCCCGCCCCAACCAGGGCCCCTGGGCTGCAGGATGGGGTACGCTGCCCCAGGAAGGGGTACATGGCACCCAGGGTGGGATATACTGCCCAGGATGGGGTACCCGGCCTCAAGGATGGGTCCACAACCCGGGGGATGGGGTCCATGGCCCAGGACGGGGTAGATGGCCCCAGGATAGGGTGTAATACTCCAGGGCAGAGGACATTACCCCAGGATGGGATACGAGGCCACAGGATAGAGTTCATGGCCCCAGGTTGGAGTACATTGCCCAAGAATGGGATGCAGGGCTAGTTCATGAGAGATTGGACCCCCAGCCAGCACCCAGCTATGATTCTGCCTGCATCCAAAAGCAAGCACTACTGGGTTTGGGCATTATGAGGTTTTGATTAGCCATGCTTTTTCCTGTCCATTAGTACACATAATTAGGAATTAACTGGCTATACTCTCTCCCCTCTCTGTGGCTCACAGATCTACATGACTTTGGGGTCTGTTGTCGCCTAGCACCCCTAGACAGTTGGCAGGACTCATTTGTTTACCCAGCGGCTCTTTATTGAGTGCCCCTGGAATGCCAGCCCCTGTGTTAGGTTTAGGGGTACAACAAGGAACATGACAGGCCAGGCCGTGGCCCCCATGGAGCTAACACGGGGGTGCTTGTATGACAGGCAGGGCGCTGGGGCAGGCAGTCTACAAGTCAGGTGAACAAACACAATCAGCTCAGAGCAAGGAGACCTGTGAGGACAGTGACACAGGATGCAGGGACTCGGAGTGGCGGGGCGTCCCTTTAGATAGACTCTCTCTGTATGATCAAGTATTGGGGAAGGCCTTTCTGAGAAGGTTACTCTTGGGCTGAGAGGGGAATAGTGAGGAAGCTGGCAGGGTAGAGACATGCCCAGCAGAAGGCACAACCAGGGCAAAGGCCCTGGGGCAACCACGAACTGTTGGGGAACAGAAAGAAGGTCCAGGTCTGGGAGGGGTAAGTCCGGGAGCTTGTGCGAGATGCAGTGGGAGGGTGCTGCCTCAGGCCAGATGGCTGGGGCCTTGGACATAATCTGATTTAGGTTTGGGCTTTAAATTCTTTAATTGTGGTAAAATATAACAAAAAATTTTACCATCTTAACCATTTTTTTTTTAAAGATTTTATTTATTTATTTGACAGAGAAAGACACAGCGAGAGAGGGAACACAAATGGGGAGTGGGAGAGGGAGAAGCAGACTCCTGCCGAGCAGGGAGCCCGATGCGGGACTCGATCCCGGGACTCCAGGATCATGACCTGAGCTAAAGGCAGTCGCTTAACCATCTGAGCCACCCAGGCGCCCCCCATCTTAACCATTTTTAATGTACAGTTCTGGAGTGTTCAGTACATTCGTATTGTCATGCAAGAGATCCCCAGAACTCTCTCCATGTTGCAAAACTGAAACTCTATACCCATTAGACAACAATTCTCCATTCCTCTCCG
>NC_138374.1:49435731-49498788 GCF_054177405.1 Leptonychotes weddellii | reverse complement strand
GAGCCTTTAAATCATCCTGGGGCCGGAGGAGCTTTTCTCTGCATCTACAATGGGAGCCATAAACCAGGCTGACTTACAGACGGTACGCACCAGTCCGGTTGTTTATGGCCGGCATCCTTTCTGATTGGTTGATTGGGCCTGTACTGTGCCCATTGTTAAATATTTGAAGATCACCCTGCTATAAAGCAGTCTCAGGACTTCCCAGCCTGGCTGGGCATCAGGGTCTCTTGCAGGGAGAGTGGGGCTGCTGTATAAAAGTTCACACCCTGGGCTCCCCCCTCCACCCCCGGGGCCAACTGAGTCAACAGGGCCTGGGGGTCTATACTGTTACTTCCTGGGTGATTCTGATGCCACAATTTTAGGGGGTATCTTCTGTGGGTTCCCCCCCAAAGCAGGCCTGGTGATGAGGGTTCAGGTGCAAATCGTTTGTTGGAAAGGGGGTTCCAGGAAACGCAGGTGAGGAGTGAGGAGGTGAGACAGGGAGGTGAAGATGCAGGACCAACCAAGTCAGCACCGCAGGCCACTGGGGGTGAGTCCCAGTGGGGAGCTCTGAGAGGCAGCGTACAACACGCCTCTGCATTAGCCCCCCGAGAGGTAAGGGAGCTGGAGTGGTTACCTGCCATCTCTTTATCCACCACCTTGCATCAGTCATTCTTCGAGCAGTGCTGCTGGGGCTCTTAGTCCCTGGCACGTCCAGCCTGTCCGGGGTGGGGGGAGCAGTCTCTGATGGCCAGAACCCTCAGCAAAGAGTCCCAGGTTGGCACTTGGAGGTCGGGCTGGCGTCTGTGACAGTGGGATGTGCTGAGGCCTAGCGGGCTGGGTACCAGTAGCATCTGGGATGGAGGGCTGCCCAGCTCCCATCTCTCTACCGTGCAAGGGGTTGTCTAGCCCCAGTCAATCATGGAGTATCCTTCCTACCCTTGAAAATCGCTCCGGGCCTCATCCACTGCTAGTGGGAATGTAAATGGGGCGGCTACTGTGGAAAACAATTCGGTAGCTCCTTAATAGGTTGAATGTAGAATTACCCAGGACCCAGCAATTCCACTCCTCGTTCCTGGTTCCTGCCCACAAATGTTCACGGCAGCGCAATTCACAACAAGCAACCCAAAAATCCATCAACAGGTGAACGGATACAAAAAATGTGGTCTCTCCCTACAAGGAAATGTGACTCAGCCATAGGAAGGGATTACATACTATGTTACAACATGGATGAACCTCGAAGACTTTATTCTGAGTGAAAGAACCCAGACACAAAGACTAAGACTACCCCCTCATAGCATCTCATTTATATGAAATATCTGGAACAGGCAAATTCAGAGAGACGTTCAGTGGCTTTGTGGTGGCCAGGGAGAGGGAGGGACGAATGGGGAATTCTTGCTGAGTGGGTATGGGTTTCCTTTTGGGGGTGATGAAAATATTCTGGAAGCAGATCGTGGTGATGGTTGCACCACACTGTGAACGTACCTAATATGGCTGAATTGTATATGTTAAAATGGTTAAAACGATGCATTTTGTGTTCTATCTATTTTATCACAACTTTGGAAGAAAACACAACAAAATTCCAGGTATTTCACAGTCTGCATCGGAGGGCATATTATCTGCTTCTCAGGTGGGAAGCAAACCTAGAGTGTGATGTGTGTACCCTAGGGCCCCACAGCCAGGGATGATTCTCCTGAGTGGCTGCAGCTAGGACCACTGGGCTAGAGTGGGGCTCCACAGATTGGCCTCATTCCTGCGTGAATGGTGCAAACAGGGGTGGCTGGAAGGCTTCCTGGTGGAGAAAAGAGCTCTGTGTCCAAGAGAAGCCAAAGCGAGGCCCAGCTTCTGCGGAGTCGCAGAACAGCCCTGGGCGGGGGAGTTTGTGCCCAGCTGGAAAATTGCGGGGCGTCTTGTCTTAAATATAATATTAAATCAGCACCTTTAATTAGTACACTTAGAAAAGGTCACTAGCAATTACCTGGGACACAAAGAAGGCATAAGCAGGCAAGAGCCTGTGAGGAAGCTGAAAAGGACCATTTTGAGCAGCACATAATTGAAGGGAAAATGGATAAAAGTCCAGGAAATTATAGGGTGGGTGACAGCAGCTGATGGCCCCATCCATGTCCTGCCCAGTGCCCCCCTTCTTGGAAGGGCCTGAGCATTGGGCCTGAGAGAGCCATTTGGGATATCTGGCTGAGTCATATGACCTTGGCTGGAGGGCCAGTGTGGTCTTTTCCAGAACTCGGCCAGCAGAGAGCTTGGTCCCATATCCCCGAAGTGGGCTGGATCCTGATGGTGGTTGGCAGGTGAAGTGTTCACTCCAGGGGGCCGCCATGGACTTGTCATACTGTGCGCAGGCGGGACCGCTTGGGGCCTCAGGTTCCTCATATGGGATCTCCCCAAAGCATTAGGAAATAGCTCAGGGCTCCCCAAACTTTGCCGCTAAAGCACACCTGAGGGGAACAGAAAGGAAATGTGCATCCCGGGGGGAGGCTGGAAGTTCTTTTATAGCTTTAGGTTCCATTTTTAAAAATAAATTGTTACATTGTGTTACATTGTGTTCAGAAATATCCCGGTTTATTTTAGTATAAAGCGATTGCTTGCCACTGAACAACACAGATGCTTTGAGGAGATGCGCTTGGTTTATCTATGACTTCATATACCTCCTCCTTCCTCAACCAGAAGCAGCCCTGCACTGGGAGTCTGGAAATTTGGGTTCTAGCTATGGACTCTGTCCCACACCATTGTACTTTGGGAAACTGGCGAAATGCCTTCAGCTTCTCCATCTTTAAAATGGGAAGTTTGGGCTCCCCAAAAGGTCTCTGAGGTTGTTCTGACTCTGTTCCATGATTTTACTCCTCTTCCTCCTGCTTCTCACCTCCTCCCCATCCCTTTGGCTACTGCCATATCCTGCTCTGCTGTGACCTTGGAGAGGACACTTTGCTTCTCTGATCCTCAACTTCCTAATCTGTAAAGTGGGTAGAATAATGGCTACCAAAAGAGTTGCTGGGAGGATTTAATGAGAGAACCTGGGTGAATGAGCCTAGTACTCCGTCTGGCATATCCGCAGAGCCCAGTGATTGCCCAGTATCTTCCAAGTGTTAGGCTTCCAGTTAGGGTCTGAGAGAATCATGTCCATAGAAGTCCTGAATCTTGAGTTCACGTGTCAAGTGTTGAGATGTGTCAGGTTGTGGAAACAAACAAGGGCTCTGGACCCAGAATGCCTGGGATCTGAATTCTAGCTCTGCCGTTTACTAACTGTGGGCCATGATCAATTACTTAATCACTCTTTGTGACACTGTGCACTCATGACATTTTGCACAGTTCCCGGAGGTGCAGGGACCTCCTGAAGCTAAGGCGGTCCGCCTGTCCAGTTGTCTGGGACCTTCTGGTTTTAGTATGTGTCCTGCCTCCATCCCAGACAAACCAGGGGGTGGGTCACCCTGCCCAAAGCCTACCTAGGGAGGGCTGTGATCCCCGGGTGGGCGGGGGGGAGGTACCCTACACTAGGGCTTCTTAGGCAGGGCTGTAGGCCAGGCATCCTGGGGGCCTCTGGCCAGGGCTGTGTTTCCTGGGGAACAGGGACACCTCAGTCCTCTTCTTGTGAACAGAAACCACACCCTGAGCCCAGTTCTGGCCTCGATTTCCTGCAGGCTGGGCCACATCTTCCTAATCTCTGTTTACCTCAGCACTTAGCACAAGGCCAGCACCTAGTCACTGTTGGGTAAACGCCAAGTATTGTAATACGTTGTGAATTAGAAAGGGTGCTTCCATTTGCAAAAAGCAGAAATCCAACTCAACGGACTCAGGCCAAAGAAAAAAATGTGAGGGGAGGCAGATTTATTAGCTCATATAGCTGAGAAGTCCAGAGGTTGAAGCTAAACTCAGGCACAGCTGGCCACACGCCCTCAAACGGAGTCTCTGTGCACCGTTTGGCTCTGTTTTCCTCCTGCTGGCCTCATTCTCAGGCCGACCCTTCCTGGGCGGTGCCAGAGATGGGTGCCTGCAGGGCCCAGGTAGCCACCCCGGTGGAAGGAGGGCTCCCCTTTCCCAGTGGTTCCAGCACAAGTCCCAGGGTTGGCTTTGACTGGCTTGTTTGGGACCCGTGCTCATCCCTGAAGCAATCCCTGCGACCAGGGAGATGGAATGCTCTGATTGGCTACGGCTGAGTTACGTGTCCATCCTGGAACAGAAGAATTGAAGGGGCCTACCCTCATCTGAGCCACGTGGAGGAGGGAGTCTCCACACTAAACTCAGAAAAAAAGGGGGACAGGCCCAGATCACAGCTGTCCGTTAGCCTCCTAAAACATGGTGAGCCACAGTTCTCTGTGACGGGCACATACACGCTGTGACAAGTGGCCAAGGTAGGGCCAGGGAGCCGGGGTCAGAGCGCAGAGAGGCCCCGTGACCTGCTGGCGGTCTGTGGGGTGGCGGCTTCCGCTGGGATTCAGCTGCCTTAGCAAGGTGCGGAGGAGTAGACCAACCGCCTGGAGTTGCCCTCTGATCTCTCCCACGGCTGTTCCAGGTTCTTCTGTGACGCAGTTGCTGGCCCGAGACATGGACAATGACCCGCTGGTGTTCGGAGTGTCTGGGGAGGAGGCCTCCCGCTTCTTTGCCGTAGAGCCTGATACAGGTGTGGTGTGGCTGAGGCAGCCGCTGGACAGAGAGGTACGACCTGGCCGCACCCCTGTCCCGGTTCTTTCCTGGGGGGCAGAGGCAGACACTGTGCAAGGCTGGCTCATCATCTTTCAGGGGCCTTCCTCTGAGGCCCCATCCTGACCCCGAAGTAGCATCTTCCTGCCGAAATGGTGTCCCTCTTCCAGGGCCAGTGCTGACGTCGGACTTGGGGTTGGAATGGGGTGGTTGGGGTGTCTCCAAGCAAGGGAGAGCCCTGGACGGCCAAGAAGGACAGTGACCCAGGGTTCATCCCCCGTAGAATGGTGGCTCCATGGTGTTTACAGGTCCACCCCCGGGAACAATGTTCCCCTAAAGGACACTTTCCAGAGACCCAGGAATTGGTGACAAGGCCGCCCTTAGCAAATTAAGGTATGAGTTTGAAACCCCAACCTTTGTTTTCTCCTCACACTTGAAGAAGGGGCCTCAGGGGTGTCTAGTGACTTGCTCAAGATCACACAGCAGTTTAGAGGCCGAGCGCAGGTGAGAGCCCAGGGCCCAGGACTCAGGACGTCAGCGTGCCTCTCTCTAACTCTGCCTTCTCCCTCCCTCCCTTGTCTTTCAGACCAAATCTGAGTTCACAGTGGAGTTCTCTGTCAGCGACCACCAGGGGGTGAGTGTCTCCTGAGGCCCCTGCTGTCCTGGGAGGCAGACGCCCGGGGCCTTGGGCAGAAAGAGGCAAGGGGCCCATGCCAACACTAAATCCCCACTCTTCTCTTGCCAGGTGATCACACGGAAGGTGAACATACAGGTTGGGGACGTGAACGACAACGCACCCACATTTCACAACCAGCCCTACAGCGTCCGCATCCCTGAGGTAGGAGCCCGCAGGGTCGCGCTTGAGGGACGGGGCTGGCGGGGGCGGGGTGCGGCACTGCCGCTCCAGGGCTACCTGGGAACGGGCTGAAGCTGGGGAAGGGGCAACTGCAGCTCTGCTTCTGCCGCCCACCCCGCAGCCCAAGTGCCAGCTCTGGGCAGGTTGGCGACCGGGCCGACACCTCCGAAGGTAGAGTGGGTTAGTGGTAGCCTCAGGTCTGATAGAAGGCCTGCCTGGGATGAGCCCCACAACTCCAGCTGGAGGCGGGGCAGGACAGGAGCTGGGAGGAGCAGGTGGTGTGGCCTCTTTCCTTCCACGCATAGCCAGTGTGGGCCTCGGGCACGTGGATTGGCAGGCCCGACCCCAGACTTTCCAGCTGTGGCCAGAACCACCCCCCCACCCCCCGCCAGGACACAGGAAGCAAGTAGCTCCAGGAAGGGACTTTCTTTCCCTAGCCTTATGCTTGCCCCCCATCTCCCTGGCCCTCTCTGCTCCTTTGGGTCGTCTGTGTACTCTGAGTGTGTTTGCATGAGTGCATGCATGTAAAACCAAGCCATCGCCGGTAATTGAGAAGTACAAATTATTGCATTACAAACGGTTCATTAATAAGCTGGCTGCTGGCTCCCAATGGAACTAGGGTTCTCATGGCTTACTATCCCTCTCCCAGTGACTGATGGCAGTGTTCTGGGCTGGCAGTTAGCCATTCAAAGACCTTGAAGGTGGTGGGTAAAGAGCTTCTGCTGGGTGTCCCTCGGGCCTGCCCTCAGGGCTCTGGGTTGAATGGCAGCAATAAGGGGTTGGCCTGGGAAGGACTGGAGATGGAATCCACTGGGGAGAGGCAGGTCAGCACCACGGCGTTTGAGTTCCAGCCCCTTTATATTATATGTCACTGGATCAGGAGACTGGAAGAGTCTTTAGAAAATATCTGTTCAGTTTGTGGATGAGAAAACTGAGGCTCAGTATGGGACAGTGACTTAGCCAAGGTCACACAGCTTTGACCCTGAGCCTCCTGACTCCCAGGGCAGCCCTCAGATTCCCTCCAAGGTGGTGATACCTTGTCTCATGCTGTTCCTGTTCCTGGCCCTCCTCACTCAGCTATGAGCCAGTGGTCCTATGGTTGTGCCAGATGGAGGAAAGTGAGGACAAGTGTGTGGGTAGGAACACACCAGAGGCTCCCGCGCCCTTCCCCTGACGGGGCAGAGCATAAGGAGGGAGAAACCACAGTCCCAAGCATGGGGACACAGTGCCCTGAGCTGTGGCCAGCGTGTCCAGGACTGCAGCTTGGCTCTGGGCCCCCTCTCATTTGGAAGTCTCCCTAATTTAATTAAGGGTCTCTACGTGCCTGCCTGCACTCTGGGCCCAGGCTCAGAAACCAAGGGCACGGCTCAGAGTTAATGAGCCTTGGACCCATTGCTCAGCTGCCATCCTGGCAGGCATGGCTGCCCTCTGTCTTCCCTCACAGGGAAGGGGACGAGAGGTCACATCCCTCCTCCCCAGCCTTTGGGCCAGGGCCAGCCTTTTTCCTCCCTACCTTGCCAGGAGATATGACCTCAACACCACCCTGTTGGAATCCCCTGGGATTCTCCGAAGGCCTCTGCCTTCAAGGAGAGAGCCTCTTCAGTCAGTCATCTATTTAACAAATATTTATTGAGTGTCTCTGTAGGCTGGGCACTGTGCCAGGCTCTCGCCACACAGAGACCTGGAAGGCCAGAAGAACACGCAATGACAGGAGGCAGAACCAGCGGCGGGAGACCCCAGGCCCAGCCCCTGCTCTGCTTCCAGGCCACTGAGTCCATTTGGGCATGTCACTTACCCTCTCTGGGCCATAGTCCTCCTTATCTAATAAAAACAGAGGACCGGCAGGGTAAAGCAGCCTGCCTCCTATGCATCTGATGAGGAGAGGGTGGGCTGAGAGGGGCCAGCTACAAGGACACATGGCTCTTGGAGGACAGCCTGTGTGGTTTACTTGCCTGTAAACATCCCCACGTCACCTCCTTGACTTGATACGTGATGCCCTACTTAGGGCTGCTGGGTGTGGCCGGTGGGGTGTGGTGTCAGGTGGATGAAGGCCTGACCACTCCTGACCCGAGGTGGCTTGGCACCCACCAGCCCTGGCCTGGTGTGGTCACCTGAGCTAGAACTTAGCTGCCTGGCTCAGGCCCCAGCTGAGGTACCAGCGAAGGGCCTGCTGGCTCCTGGCCCAGAATTGAGCCTGGGCTCTCCTGCTGGCCTGGAGGTCACCCTGGCAACGCCAGGCCCCTGCCCTTCAGAAGCATGATGTGTGGCAGAGGCCCTATGGAAGTGAACAGGGTGAGAATGCAAACTAGAGAAAGAAGGGGGCCCTGGAGACCCTGTGAGTTGTCCGTGCTGAGGGGATGCCAAAGTGATCAGAGAAATCTCAGCGGGCTTCCTGGAGGAGGTGGCTTTCCAGCTGACGCTTGCCAAGGTGAGCAGTGGAGCTCCTGTAGGTCAAGACACCTGGGGTTTAGTCCTGGCTGTGCCAGCTACTGGCTGGGTGAGACTCTGAGCCTATCACTGCCCCTGCTGGCTTTGGTTCCAACAGCTGTTAAACTGGGGAGTTGGACCAGGTTCCTTCTAGGGCTGATAGCCAGCGGTTTGAGGATAAATCCCAGCAGGAGAAGCTCCTAATTCTCCTTCAGTACTTCATTATTCCTCAAGGGCTGGCAGAGAAACTCCCGTGGCTGTTTCCATCTACTGAGCTCCTCTTCGGGTCGTGCCAGCCACCTGCCGTCTCTCCCTCACCTTCTCAGCATCCACTGTCCCCAGCCCTAGGGGCCCTGATAATGTGGGGGTCTGTTGTGCCCAGAACCCAAGGATGGGTGTGAAGAGCAAGTTTATAGGGAGACAAATTCTAGGTCTACATAATGAAGAACTTTCTAATATTGAAACCTAGTGCACAGTCTACCCCCCTACCCTCCCAAGGATGTACTGAGCTCCCCAGCCCTGGAGCTAAAGTAGGAAAACCACGAGTTTCAGAAACCATTCAGAACTGAGTGTTAGAGAAGGGAGGAACCAGAAGGTCCCAAACATTCCCCATCAGAATTTCCTGGGGGACTAGTTAGGATACATACTCTTGCACTCCTCCAACCCTGAATCAGTAGTTTGGAAAGAGCCAGCCCAGAAAGCTGCATTTTTAACAAACTCCCCTGGTGATCCAAGCCCCGGAGACATGGCCCATGGGGACCCGTGTCCTCGGGCCCGGAAACGGAGTGGGTGGGAGTCCGGATCAAGACCAGGCCCTGCCCCTTTCTCCAGGAGAAGCTCGCTGGCCCCCTGCCCTGCAGCCCTGCCCGTCTCCCTCCCGAGACCCCCTGCCTGGCCCTGCCCCTGCTCAGAAGTCAGACAGGTGTGTTTGGGTTTCTGTGCTCCTGGTTCCCCTCCTGCCCAGCCCTCTCCCCTCACTAAGCTGTTCTACATGTAATTATCCATTTTATCAGGGTGAAAGGCCCTGCAATTCACTTGTCGAAGCCCTAACGAGGCAGCGTGGATGCTTTCAAGTCCGTAAAGAAAAGGGAAATCCTGCTAGAATTGGCAACTTAATTCACCAAGCCAGCCTCGACAGACCTCATTAAGTCCCCGTGTATTCATTTCAGGCTAATGGCTGTCTTGCTGACTGCTATTTGATTTGCTGTAATAGACTTTTATGGCGTTCCAATTTGCTCAAACGTGTTTGCCTGTGTCTGTGCCCAGCAGCCCCGCTCCACTACCTCCATTAGGGGTGTGTGTCCGCCTCGCTGACCTTCAGCGCTACCCTGTCCCCTGTGTCCTCCTGGGGCCACCCCTCCCCCACAGCCCTCCAGGTGTGCCCCAGAGAGGTGACCCTGGGGCTGGGGTGTTGAGGCTGGAAGATGGGTACGAGTTTAGAAGTCGGATGGTGCCGGGTGGCTCCTCGGATCAGGGAGTCAAGGAGGGCTTCCGTAATCTCAGGGACGGCCGTGTCCTTGAAGTTCTGACAGGTTCAGCCACCATAGCTGGGCAGTTGAGGCTGTTATCCACCTGGCCTCAACCTACCTTTCTCGCCTTCCCTGCCGGCTTCCTCCGCGTGGATGGCGCTGTCAGCCCAGGGGCCGATTCAGTGCCCAGAAGCCTGTGTCTGCGTCTCTCTTTTCTCTTGCTCCAACACACATACATTGTACTGTTCTAACTGGTACTGGAGTGTTCTCTTTCCTCTCTCAGCCTGACTCAATTCTGCCGGTCCTTTGAAGCCCAGAGCTGACCCACCGTTCCCTGATCCACTCCCAATTTTTATTTTTAAACGAACACAGCAAACACTCGCCGAATAGCCATGGAGCAAGGCCCACGGATTCTGAGCTGACTCGGATGTGTAGGGTAGAGTAAAAGGACTTTCCCATTTGCCAGCTGTGCAACTTTGGATGGTGACTTAACCTCTCTGGACCTCAGTTTTCTTATCTATGAGATAAGCCACACTTTTGCCTTGTGGGGTCATTGTGAGAGATAGAATAATGCAAGGGGGTAAAGCCCTTAGCCCCGTTTGTGGCTCATTGTATATTCAGTAAAATGCTGGTGACCAAGACCAAGGTCTTGTCCTCGGGGGAGATAATTTTACAGGGAGAAAGACAAGTAAGAGGAGGTCTAACTACATATAAATGTATTAAATGCCATGGTAGCTTAGGGTGTGCAAAGCAGGAGGGAAGCTCTGTGGAAGGAATGACCTAGTCTCTACACAGGGGCTATTTGTTTGGGACCTCACAGGATGTGTAGAAGTTTGGTAGTCACAGAAGGAGATTATGGTGTCTCTGAATATCATATACTCTCTGTCCTTTAGCTTCTTTTCATATATTGGAATTTCCAAAAGAGGGAAGTGAACCCTAACCCCTGACCAGGGATCCTGTTGAAGAGGGGCCAGTGGCTGTTGGGGTATGTGTGTCCCTCACTGGTACCCAGTGTTCCCTTGTGGAAATAGAGCTGGGCTGGGAGTAGGCTCCCTGGGTCCCTGCCCAGGTCACTGTGACAGACAGGTCCTGCATAGATCTTTGTCACTCGTGGCTTCGGGTGACCAGCTGTGAGGTGGGGAGGAAGCTGGAAGAGGGGAAGGGTGGACTGGAATGAGAAAGCAGGGGCCTGAGCACCCCCAGCCGTGGCTGGGGACATGGTCCAAGCCAGGGTCCCCCAAGGCCACCCCGTCTCTCCATGTCACTTAGCAAGGACAGATGAAAGTCATTCCTCTCTGGAGCTCCTTACTAGAGACAGGAAAGCAGGGAGAAGGAGATTACTGGTAAGCATGTATCAGTGAAACAAAGTAATTCATTTCTTTTTTTTCTTTTTTTTTTTTTTTTTAGATTTTATTTATTTATTTGAGAGAGAGAGAATGAGAGACAGAGAGCACGAGAGGGAAGAGGGAGAAGCAGACCCCCTGCTGAGCAGGGAGCCCGATGCGGGACTCGATCCCGGGACTCCAGGATCATGACCCGAGCCGAAGGCAGTCGCTTAACCAACTGAGCCACCCAGGCGCCCCCAAAGTAATTCATTTCTATGATAATAATAAGTTGACGCCGTTGTTATTGTTGAGAGTTCCCTCTGTGCCCAAGGCCGTGCTTCCCATGCATGTGGGTGCTCCCCGAGTGCTCACTGCCGCCTCACAGGCTAGCCACGTTGTTAGTCCCAGGCCACGGGTATGGGCGTGGAAACAGAGAAGCTTCGTGACTTGCCCAGAGCTAGCCAAGGATGGAGCCAGGATTAGGAGACAGGCCTGGTTCTACCTGCAAAATGGAAATCATTAAGCCTGCCTTGCAAAATTGTTTTGAGGATTCAAGTAAATGGGACCGTGTGTGGGAAGTGTTTTGCACAGGGCCCAGCATAAGCAAGTGTCCGGCTCACGGCCGAGGCTGTATTCGGTGGTACATCCGTCTCCCCCGCCAGCCTGAGCAGGGACTGTGTGCCCTCCACTCCGAGCCCGGGGCCCAGCCTGTGGACGAGAACTTCACAGCTGGGCAGAGCCCCACTGCTCCCTCTGCCTCTTGGACAATTGGGAGGACAGCAGGAGCCTTCATGCAAAGGGCTCTGCCCCCACCAGCTTTCTTCACCCGCACGAGGGGTCCTTTATTGTTCACAGTGTCCAGGGCGGGGGCAGTGCTGGGGTGGAGAGGGTGCCCACACCTCACAGGACGCCTGAGAGCTCACTGCTGGAGCTCTCTAGTGCCCTCTATTGCCCGCCAGTTCCTCAATCGCAGCCATGCTGTTCGTGCAGTGGGCACACGGCGAGCCCCGGAGGGGTGGCCAGACGAGGCCCCGAGCGTGCAGAGGTGGGCATGACCAGACTTATTAGCACCCACTGGGGCCGACAGCATTGCCCCCCAGCTGTCCTCCTCACGGCGTGCCCATTAGACGCTGAATGATTTATAAACTGCATCCTCGGGTTGCAGCGAGAGGTGGGGGGTCAGGGGGGCTCACACTGGCTTGTGCCGGCCGTTCTTCCCTGAGATGTCAGCTCTGCTCATGAGAGTGTCACCTCTCATGCCAGGAGAGATGGTTCCTTGACAGGCCATATTAATTTATACCTTGGGGCCATGGTGCCGGGCGGCCCCCTCTGCATCTATAACCACCCACCTATTGATCTGGGAGAGGGAGGCCAATAAATCATCTCAGGGGCTCTGGATCCTGCTGACCAGAGCCAAAGTAGTTTATTCTAGCCAGGCGGCAGCCCCAAGCTATGCCACGCCTCTGTGCCCCTCAGTGAGCACTCTGAGGTGCCTGCACCTCCTCTGGCCACGCCCCCCACCCCGTCTGCACAGTGACAGGTACCTCCTCTCTGGCAGCGGGTGCTTGTAGCGATGAAGTAACATATGCACGTGGGCAGAGCAGCAGGGCCCCCTGTTTCTACATAGTCTTGAGATGGAATGGGGTGTGTGTGTGTGTGCACGTGTGCGCACACGCATGTATTTGGAACAGTGAGTGTATACTTATTGAGGTAATATCATCTTGTCTATATCCGAGCATTTTCCCTATCTTTCATTTGTCCTCATGACAACTCTGTAAGTTAAGGGAGAATTTTTGTTCCCATTTTAGAGATGAGAGAAACTGAGGCCAAGAGAAGTTCCACGACTTCTCCGAGTCCCCCGGAGTTGAGTATACTTTCAACGAGAGCCATGGTCTTGCTCTTTGTCATCTTCGGCATCTTTGCATGTGTCTTTTTGTAGCTTTGCCTTGGCCTGCTCATAATTTGCCCAAAGTCGCAAAGATGAGACCCCGTAGAGCCAGGATGCGGGCAGATGAGCGGGAGCTCGGGGCCTCACGCATCCACGGCTTACCCCCATCCACGGCTGAGGGCTGTCACACACACCCCATACACAGGCTGTAGCAATTCAGTGGAGAAACTTCACTCGGAGCCCGCTGCCCACTCTCTAGAGTGAGGACCACCTTTGGAGGTCAAGACTCTGCTGTAGTCATAGTAACACCCCTACCTAGTGACCTACAGAGTTAGTGTGCCCCTGCCTCTAAGATTTGGGTCCTTGGACGTGCATACAACATTGTTCTGTGAGAAGTAGAAGACCCGTCCCTACAGGGGAACATCAGCCTGCTCCTCCGGGGCCCCCGTGACCACCGCGGCACCTCCTCCTTCCGTGCCCACTGGGGCACGGCCAGGGCTGTGAGCGCCCTCCACCATGCTCCGCACTAGGAGAGAGGGCAACATGGGAGCAGGGAACAGAAGGAGCCCAGATGTAATTAAAATTATTATATTGTTTGAACAGTAATAATGTTCTTCATTACACCAGTTTCCTCGCCGATTCTGGCTGGGAGTCTTTGGGGGCTCATATAATTCTGCAATGGCTGCAGGACCCTCCGCCGTGAATATGAAGCAGGGGCCCGGGGGCAGAGCCCAGCTCGCATGCAGCAGGGATTCGCTGGCACATGCCGGGACACCTTTAACTGTGCCCCTGCCCTTTGAGTAAAGACCCTCTAAAGGGACTTTTAGGAGATGAGAGCCGGCTGCGAGGAGATGCTCCTGCCACATGGTTGGGCTGCCAGCCCCACGTGTGAAAGCCCCACGGCCTTTCTCTAAATGGCCTCCTCTCCCCTGTGGTGGGGCCTGTTGCCGGAAGGGCCAGGTCTCCGGCCTGCACCCCTTTTCCCCCAGGCAGTGGGGTCTCCTCAGACCCTGGGTGGGCAGCCGGCTGAGGACACTAATGGTCGGAAGGACTTGTGCGCCATCAGTGACATGGGGACCCTGATCCCTACTGTGGCACCGGGTGACGGAGCCACGAACACACAGGTCCTAACTCCACAGTGGGAGGCCACAAGCAAGATGCTTGGTCTTTCAGAGCCTCAGTGTCTCCATCTGTAAAATGGGGGTACATTGGGGGTGTGAAAGTTCCAGGAGAGCCCGTGTATGAAGTACCACTCTCTTGGGGTCGGTGACAGGTATTCCCATTGTTATGAAGAATTCTCAGAGAGCTTCAGGAAAGTTGCTTGGGGTCCAAGGAGCTTGGCAGATGGGCTCCTTTGCTATGGCCTGATTGATTGATATTGGGGTGTGAGTGGGAAGATTCTCAGGGAAATGGTCTCCAGAACCCACGAGCCTAATTCCATCCCTCTGCTGGAGGGGTAGTGCTGTTTGCCCAGGGGGGGTCTGATGTCCAGAGCCAGGCTGGGGAGAGGGGAGGGGCGCTGCCTCCTGGGCTCCTGCAGCCCCCGCAAGCTCAAGAGCGGTGGCCTGGCGGGCTGCCTCCCGGTGTAGGGCACCGGGGCTGTGTGAGTGTGTTGATTGACCGCCAGCATGCCACAGCTGTTTCTCCTATTCTGGGGACCCTGGAATTTTGTCTCAGCCTCTTGATTTACCAAACAAGTTGGAGTATTGTCAGAACAGCTTGGGGACAGGCCTGGCAGCCCCCTTGACAGCAAGGCCCCCCACACAACAGGCTGGTATGGATATGCTTGCAGGCTGCTTGACCCACCTTGTTTTCTGCCAGGAGGGGGGAAAGAAGAGAAAGCGGGCAGGCGCTTGGTTGATGGAATTATTATAATTTCTCTGATTCCTTAGCAGCCTTTAATTACTTTTCAACTTTGTGGCACTGGCTAGAAGCTGGGAGGGACTGGGCTCTCCCTCTTTGTAATAACCTTAAGTGGAAGCCTCCTGTCCGTCGATGAAAAAGCCGGCTCTTCTCTCCAGATGCAGTAATACAGCCGAGAGATTTCACCCAGAGCATAATCACTAGGTACATGTAATCTTCCCTGTTCACTGTCTTCATCACCAATCGGCCGGCCCACTTTGCAGGCGTGAGGGACTGCCAGCCACAAAGAACTGAACGTCCGGTCGCGTCCTTGTCCAGGAGGGTTACAGGCTCAGGAGGGTCCCTCTCCCAGTCCTGCCTCTGAGAAGGCCGTTTCCCACAGACCCCTCCCCTCTCAGTATCTCCCTGTCTGAGCCCAGCCACGCCTCCTGCCATTCCCAACACAAACCCTACAGGTTAGAAATCCATCCCATTCCCGTGAGGTCTAACGCTCCGGGCTTTCCTGTGCTTCCTGTCCTAGATCCTCACTGTGGGTGGCCGCTTCCCTGCTGCCCTGCCTTTGCTCGTGCTGTGCCCTCCCCCAAGATGCTCTCACCCATGCCCCCTGCACCTTCTTCCTCCATTTAGCCAAATCCTATTCTTCCTTCCTTCCTTGGAACGATGAAGTGGGGGAGGTTGGTACTATGTCCCCATTTCACAGACCGGCAAACCCAGTGTTAGCGAAGTCAGACTTGCCAGGTTATTCCCTCTGGAAGTGGCTGGCTGGGATCCGACCGTAGGCCCTTCACCTGGTCTTCTCTCTGCTAGGCTTGAAGGCACAGGCTTCTTTTACCCCCTGCCCTTGGAGTTGCTGCCTATACCCACTCCATGCTGGCTTCGAAACCCCACTCCCAGACCCACCCTCTGCCTCCTGAGCCTGGCCTGGCCTTTCCAGCCTGGGATAGTCCCAGAACCCCACTGTGGGCAGAAGAGGTTAACCGGATGCAGGTCTGGTTGCTGAACCTCCCTGGGGCTGGCTCAGCCAGAGGCAGCTGCCCCTGTCTTGGTCACCTGTCTGCACAGCTCAGCAAGTTAGAGTGGGATGAGCTCTACCCTGGAGGGGGCAGGAGCTCCACCACCTACAGCTGGGAGACTTGTGTGAGGAACCCCCCTGCTTCCAGGGCTGAATTTGCCCCTCTGTTAAATGAGATTGGTAATCCTGGGTCCGTCCATGTCATCGTGGGGATCAGGGACAGGACAGACAGGAAGGCCTTGAGCTTAAAGCCTCATGCAAGGGGGACAGATTAACCACTGGAGTATCTTTTCCAAGGCTTCCTTCCCCACCAGCTTTATGAGTTTTATTTTTTTTCTTTTTTTGAGTCTATGTATTACTTAAGCATATATACAGAGAAACGAACAGTCTTAAGTGTTTAGCTTTACAAATTATTGCAGAGTGAGCATATTTGTATAACCACACCTGCATCAAGAAACAGAAACTCTCCAGCACCTAGAAGCCCCCTCATAATTCCCAGTCCCTCCCCCTACAGGTAACCTCTATCTTGGCTTCTATCCCCATGGAATATGTTTGTCTATATTCATCTTACTGTATGCAGTCTGTTTGGTTTTTATTACCACCTGAGCTATGGAACAGGCGGCTTCCTCTCGGAGGTCACTTCCCACAGTGGTTAGGATCAGTGCTAAGGTTAGTGGTTTGAATCCTGCGCTCACCGCTTCCATTTCTGAGTCCCCAGAGAAATGGTCGTGTCTCTGCTGAAATGGGTGTGGCGCAGGTAGGGCTCCCACTCTGCAGGTACCACTGTGCTCGTCTCGCAGTGCTCTTCTGCCAGGGGCTGTGATGGTGTGTGCGCAGTGCTCAGCTGGCAGCCCGCACCTGAGAGCCTGGCGGGACCCTCCCCTGCAGGCATCAGCTCTAGGCAGACTCTGCAGGGGCAGGCTCGTCTCTGCAGGTGGATATGGAGCTGTCCAGCTGCTGGGACAGGAGGATGGGGCGGGGGGATTGCGGGGAAGGGAGTTACAGGAAGCTAAATGCAGCGAGCAAAACTTGGGCTGAGAGGAAGGAGGCAGAAACACAGCAGGAGGGTCCCTTTCCCCAGGGTGCCTCTGCTGGGCCCCACAGGAGTCCTTCAGGTTGGTAAGAAAGGTCTTATCCTCAGGTTAGAGCCAGAGAAATGGGCCCAGACAGGTTAAATGACTTGCCCAAGGTCACACAGCTGGTCCCCGGTTTTGTCCTCATGATACTGCCCCCAATGCAAGCCCAAATGCCTTTTACCCCCAGTGCATCCCCTCAGGGCTTGGGGTTTAGTGTCAGTGTCCGATGCCTTCAGAGGAGCCGGCCTTGAGTCTGGAGAAGGTGGAAGGTGGGGGGTGTTTGGTTCGGAGGGGGATTCTTCTGTAGTGACCTTTATTGTGTTCCAGCACCTTCAGCCTCCCACAAAGCTATGGCTTATATCAGCAACCCAATCTGATGTCTGCGCACACACACACACACACACACACACACACAATCTTTAAAGACTTCTTAGCAGCTTGAAGTGATTGTTTTTTCCTTTCCCTTACCTGGTCGGGGATGGGCAGGGCCAGGGCAATGAGAGAATAATGAATTCTCCTAAAGCACTGTCTTTCTCCCCACGTCCCCAAACCATCAGATCGCCCAAATTCAGGGGGCCCCCAAACCTTAAAAAAATCCCCCCAACACAACCCAAAAGATGGGGGTGGAGGGAAATGCAGCAGCAGCTATTGGGGCGGAAAGCCCTAAATGGTGTGGAAGTAATGTCTAAAGTGTGTTGGCGATTACAGACATTTCCACGGAGCCACGCTCAGGCTGCATGTGTTGGTGCGAGCAATGGTGGGGAAATAAATAAATAAATAAATAAGTGAGCCAGCGTCGGAGAGCCATTAACTGTTGCTGTGCGGAAGGGAGGGATGCGGCAGGTTACTGGGGAGGGTGGAAGGAAGGTAGCCAGGCTCGTTCATTCATTCCTCCATCCATCCATTCATTCCACTGTACTGAGTCCCTGGGAGGTGCCAGGAATGTTGCTAGAGCCTTTTTGTGGTCAGTGGCCGGAGTCCCCCAGGCTGGTGGGGTCTGATCCCAGCCCCCTCTCGCCAGCCTCCCCTTGACTCTCTGATTTCCTGCACCTCTGCCTTCTTTCCGGTCCCTGAGAGCACCATACCATGGGACCTTTGCACGGCGGTACCCTCCCTTTCTTCATGAGCTCCTATATCCCCTGAGATCTTCAGTCCTTGATTGATCCCCTTTTCCAGTACCAAACAGATGCTCGTGTTCTGGGTCTTCAGAGCACCATAGCTATGACCTTGGGATGTAATGACTCACTTATTTATAGGACTGTTTGATCACTGTTGGCCTCCCAGGGGAGATGGTGGGTTCCGTGAGAGCAGGGGCATGTCCATGTGACCGTTTCCCCATCACTGGACCTTTAGGACCTCGTACCCAGTGGGGACTTAGTAGAGATTTGTTGCACGATGCAGTTGATAACACTTGTCTTCTGGAAGCCTCTCTTCCTCCTCGCCTTTGCAGCCCCTATCCTTTCAGTGGGAAATTCCACGGACCAGTCCTTGGTGTGCTTTGTTCCCAAGGCCCACTGTGGAAAGCAGCTCGGAAGTGCTGACGAGTTCCCACTAAGGCCTTCGGTCTCACCAGACTTCCCAGGCAGCCAGTGGGACGTGGTGAAGGCACTGCACGCAGGGGTGTTGGAGGAAGGGGTGTCGCTGAAGGGGCTGGGGTATGGTAGGCAGACGAATAGCCCCAAAGAAAGGAAAGCCCCGCATCCTGATCCTGGGAGCCCGTGACTGTTTCCTCACATGGCAAAAAGGACTCTGCAGGTGTGATGAAGGACCTTCATGAGGAGATATCCTGGTTTTGCTGTGGGCCCAATGTCATCACAATTGTCCTTATAAGAGGGAGGTGGGAGAGTGGCGGTAGAAGCAGAGGTCAGAGAGAGAGGTTGGAAGGTTTTATGCTGCTGGTCTGACCATGGAAAGAAGGGGCCAGGAGCCAAGGAACATGAGTGGCCTCGAGAAGCTGGAAAAGGCACAGAAGCAGATTCTCCCCTAGAGCCTCCAGAAGGGATGCAGGCTGCTAACCCCTTGATTTTGGTCCTGTCTGTAAGACCCATTTTGGACTGTGGCCCCCAGAATCGTAAGATGATAAACTTGCAGGGATTTGTTAGAGTGGCTGGAGGAAGCTGATACAGGGTGCTTTGGAGGCACAGTGGTAGGAACACGCGTTCTCCAGTGTACCCCCAGCACCCCCAAACCCTAGTGCACTGTTTCCTTTGGGGCGCTTCAGGCAGAAGGGCGGATGTCCCTGGAGGTGGGCTCTCTAGATGTAGGTGTGAGGCCAGTGGTTGTTGGGGATGATCCATGAGGGCCAGCCGTGGGGCAGGGGCCCCTGGAGCTGGGGAGGGCAACTGCCTGGGAATGGGCCCTGCAGAAACTGGGAGGGGTGAGGTGGGCGAGCCTGAGAGCCTATGTGGTGGGTGTGGAGAGGGAGAGCTTTTATTTATTTACTTATTTTGAGATTTATTTTTTGAGAGTAAGAGAGAAAGAGAGCATGAGCAGGGGAGGGGCAGAGGGAGAGATAATCCTGAGGCAGACTCCCCACTGAGCACGGAGCCCGATAAACACGGGGCTCCATCTCACACCCTGAGATCATGACCTGAGCCAGAATCAAGAGTAGGATGTTTCACCGACTGAGCCACCCAGGTACCCTGAGAAGGAGAGCTTTTAGATGAGTGGAAGAGAGTGGTGCTGGAAGGGACTGCATCCCAGAACAGGCCACCGTGCTGCTGGACACCGGGGAGCCCTCCCATTGCACAGAGGTGGGCTTAGCAGGCACCAGAGTGCTGGACACCCCCCCTGGAAACCTTGGCCTCTGGGCACCAACCAGCCCAGAGACCAGGGAGAGAGAGGAGTCTCTGCTTGGCTTGCTACCCAAGTGGTAATGAATGCAGAAATGTTGATTCCACACGCCTGACCCCACCCTCATTCGTTCATTCATCAGACATTGCCTGGGAGCCTGCTAGATGCCAAGCCCAGGCCGGGTGCTTGGGACACAGGAGAATGAGCTGTGGTGCCTGGTCCCCCAGGAGATCCTGTCTGGGCCCTGCTCACCCACAGTGGCACTCCTTAAAACAGGATGGGAGGCCAGTGCTTGAGGATCTGGGCAGCCACCACCCGAAGCCTGGCTCTCTCTGGGTTGCCGAGCGGGTGGAGCAAGGCCATCTGCCCCTCCCATCTTCAGTGCTACAGCAAACCTGGGTCAGGCCTCCCACCTGCCCTTTCCTGGCTCCCGAGCCCCTTGTGGTGTGCGGCATACATGTAAACGTATCAAGTATGGCTCCCTCCAGGCAGCAGAATTGGACAAATGAGCTCCAAATGAGCTTGGCAAATTGGTTCTTTCTGCTCTGTCCCAGCCCTCCATCACCCTGCCCTGCAGCAGCCTGGGTTGCCCTGCAGCAGCCTGGGTTGCCCTGCAGGTTGCTCTCAATATGGGCTGGGGAGGGAGGGTGCAGGGACTGCCTTGGGTCTGAGACAAGCAGAGAGACCCCCACTCCATCTCTGGGCCTCCATCTGCTTCCTTATATCTGGAGTGGGTGGAAACCCCACAAGATAGAACAGGCCCTTCTGGAGGGTTCAGGGGCATTACGGAAGAAGGGGCAGGGCACAGGCCTCCTAGAAGGCCTGGCACGGGCTAGTGACCACACCTTCCTCTGACCTCCTACTCCAGCCTCCTTTATGCCACTTGTCTGATACGTGGGTCCTCCTGGTGCCAAGATCCAGGGTTTATGATCTGATTAAAGATAGGGTCTGTACCTTACAATTCCGTGAACCCATAAGCTCCAGGGGTACTGGGCACAGGGAAAGCACCAGTAATAGCTGATAGTAAAGGAGACTGTGCATGCACTCACGTGTGCACTTTTTATAGCCAATCTGAGGTATAGGTACTAGGATTATTCCCAGTTGGAAGATGGGGAACCTGAGGCTCAGAGAAGTTAAATCAGTTGCAGAGCTGGGATGTGAGCCCAGGCAGTGCCCCCCCTCCAGCAACTCCATATGCTGTTGCCCCCCTGTTGACAGTGAGTCTAGGGGGACCCATCTTGCACATCGAGTGAACGTGCCCTGGACACTCAGGGCCCCCGGCAGGCAGCAGACCAGGGTGAGGCTTCTGGACTGTGGCTCCTTGCAGCCCTCCCGAGGTCTCCCCACATCCTTCTGTCCCCAGGGCAGGGCCCAGTGCCATGGCCAGCACAGGCCGGAGAGGATGGCCGTGCAGACACCGCGCCTAGTCCTAGAGAGCCGGGCTGGGCCGTGTTCCTGGAGAGAGAGCTTCCTCACCTTGGGCCAGGGCACACACGCGTGCACACACCTCAGGCGTGATGTCCACCCTGCCTCCTCCTGTCCCATGTGTCTCCCTCACGGGTCAGCGCCCCAGAGTGCTAAATCATGGGCAAATCGGCCACAGCCAGTGGGAGGCCAGGAGGACAGGAGGAGGGGACACTGCCATCAGAACCATTAGCATCGGGCTGGTCAGGCGAACGAAAGCACAGCTGATTGGGGCTGAGCAGGCCAGCCTCCTCTGGGCCCCGTGCCATCTGAGATGTGACGTGGGACAGGGCACATACATGGAACATGTATGCTCCCTGGGAATCACTGAGCATGCAGGATTCATGGCATGGACACTCCCCATGAGACCAGTTTGCAGATGGGAACAGTCACTTCATGTGTAAGGAGAGAGAAGAGATAAGCTGGTTTCTGCCTAGAAGCTTTGGGCTAGAGCAGACCTCGCCTCCCTCCTGCCGCCACCCCCCCCCCACCACCCTCCCTGGATGGCAGTGTATCTTAAAGGAACACTGCACTGGGATTCTTCCATATGTCCTTGGTCTTCCCCTTTCATCTCCCTTGGTCTCAGTTTACCCACCTCTCCAGTGGGGTTAATCACCTTAGCTCTGGCTAGCTCCCCGGCTAGTCAGGGCTGGTGTAGGAACAGATGAGCCTGGGTCGGAATGGCATGTAGACCGTGGCCTACCTCCCCGGTCATGGCCTTGCTGAATGATGTCAGCGGGCCATTGCGTGAAGAGGGGGTCTGTGTGGCATTCCTGCGTTGTGACGCAGAGGACCATCCTAGGACAGGTCACTCCATGGTGCTTCTCTGGACTTGGGGCTCAGTGTTCCTTCCCCAAGGTCAAGGGCCACCCAGTCCCAGCAGTTGATGAGCAGAGATGAGGGCGTATGTTGGGAAACTGAGGCCTGGGACCCCGAGCACCTTCTCTGGGCAGCCATGCCTTGGGACAGGTCCCTCCTCGGAGTCTCATCCTGAAGGGCTTGCAGCCAGGCAGGCCTGTCCCTTCTGCACGGCTGGCCTTGCAGCTGGCCTGCAGCAGACACGGCTTTTTTGTTTTTGGTTAAAAAGCCTCATTGGAGCGTTATGATATTGGAATGTGAAGGGTAATTGAGCTGAAAGCCATTCTCTTCCTGTGACCGGCATGATAGGAGTGATTGAGGCACCCAGGCCTGCGCACCAGCCTGGGAATCCTGATGAAAGGTCTGTGCAGAGATGGGGGTGATAGATGGGGTGCAGCCAGGCGCCCCGAATCCTTGTTCCTCTCCCCAGAGGCCTAGGCCTGTCCCGCAATGCGCTGCCCTGAGACACTGAGCTGCCGGGCCTGGAGGAGACGGCCGAGGCCTCGGGGAGCTGGGCTCAGGCAGAGGGTCTCCAGTGACAGGTGCACGAGGAGACGGCTGGGCATTGGACTGAAACCGGCAGGAGAGCCCATTGCCCGCAGCGTCTGCCCCCTCACTGCTTTGTCTCCTCCCGACAGGACTCCTCTCCTGCCCCTACTCCTCTGTACCTTCTACATCTCTCTCTCCCTCTCTCCCTCCACGTGCTACCCTGCATCCTCCCAGGTTTGGACAACCCCAGGGTTTTCCAAGCCGCTTTAATGCACATAGAAGTCACGGGAAGATCTGATTAAAATGTGGTCCTGCTTCAGTAGGTCTGGCGTGGGGCCTGAGACTCTATTTCTACTGTGCTCCCATGTGATACCACCATCACTGGTCCTCCCACCTGGCTTTGAAGAGTTAGGTTCTAGGAAGAGATCAGGGCATTTGTCCAGCAAGGATGCTCCAGATTCTCAGTGCAGGGCCCAGCTGTGAGGAGACAGCCAGGGGGACAACAGCCAGCTCCTGAGCAGGGCTGCCCTCTGTGGTGGTGCAGGTGGAGCACTGAGCGAGGAGGGGAGGGCTGGTGAATTCCAGCCCAAGCGTTGCTCTTTTTTTTTTTTTTAGGATTATTTATTTATTTTTAGGGGGGTAGGGAAGCGAGGAGCAGAGGGAGAGGAGCGAGCAAACTCTGCACTAAGCCTGGAGCCCGACTCGGGGCTCGATCTCACGACCCTGAGGTCAAGACCTGAGCTGAAATCAAGAGTCAGACGCTTAACCGACTGAGCCACCCAGGTGCCCCCGCTAAGCGTTGCTCTTAAAGCTGGGTACGCTGGAGCTGGGTGGCATTCCCTGAAGGAAGGAGCACATTTTTCTTGGCACAGAGGGCTGTTCGCTCACCAAGCTATGTATTCACAGGGCAGGGTCCACTCTGAAGGGGCAGCTTTTTCTAGTTTTGCACAAAAACACCATCAGGTCTTAAAGCTGTCACTTAAAGCCGTCACTGACTGCCCGCTTCTGCACACCCCCATCTTCCTCCATCACACTGCGTGACCTCACAGCTTCTCCTGGGGGAACATGGAAGTCCAAGGGAAAGGGACACACTCACGCTTCCAGACTGCTTCTCCCTCCAGTCCGTCCAGCCCCTTCTGGGTGGGAGAGTGGGCTCAGGCCTTCCTGAGCCCCGGATGCCTAAGAAACAGAACCTTTCCAGCTTCCTGCCCCCGCCGTGCCCAGAGAGCTCAGCTGCAGGGGTCAGGCTAGGACAGGCCCCTCTGTCCCAACCTGGGGTGGGGACCAAGTCTGCTATAGGGAGGGGCTGTCCTTGAGGAAGGATTCTCTGGCTCACCCCAACCCAGCCTATGCCCTTCCGCCAGCATGTACACACACACACACACACACACACACACACACACACACGCATACCATACTCAGTCTCTCCGCATGGCCCATTATTAATTGCCATGCAGGCTGAGCTGAATGGGCCCCATCAATATGTGTTCTAGCAGCTTCAAGGAGCTGGGGCCTTTGGTGGGACGCCACAGCTTATCTCTCCCAGCCAGGCTTTCCCTGCACAGGACTCCACTAGCATATAACGAGCCCTCCTTGGGGGCTTCTGGGCCCGAGTGCCAGGCCCAGCAAAGGGAGAGAGGCCCACCCCTTCCCGGCTCCGCCCTGCCGGCTCCCAGCTGAGCACAGGCCTGGCTCTTACCCCAGTGGTGCCTGCAGACCAGGTGGGGGGCTTCTCCGTGGCCATGGCCACAGAGCCACAGTCACAAGGCAAGCCTCTGCGGCTGCCATGCCCATTTCCCAGCGCTCCCAACCCAGCCTAAAGGGCCCCCTTTCCGCCTTAGACTCAGCTTCCCTCATCCTGCTCTGCCAAGGGTTGCAAGGATGGTGTCATTCTTCTTGCCTGGTGGCATGTCTTTGGTGGGCAGATGTGTGAGCCTGGGTCTCTGTTGATCTCACAGGTGGGCAGAGCATCATCTTTCCCAAGCCCCTGCCTTCCCTGATGGCCTCTCATCTCACATCCAGCCGACTTGGGTTGGCATTCTCAGCCCCTCTGACCACTGGAAGAGGGAGGAGTGCACATGTTCATTTTTTGTCACCTCTCTGTCCCACCAGTGAATAATGTGCACAGTGAATGCTTATCAGACAGTTAATGCTTATCAGACACCTCCCATGTGCCAGTGACTGGGCTCAGTAGTTTTTAGGCATCACTTCATTCTTAGACAACCTTGGAGAAAGGTGTGTTCACTCTTCTCATTATGCCAGTGAGGAAGCAGAGGCCCAGAGATGTTAAGTGACTGCCCAGGCTCACACAGCTGGCTAGCAGACCTCACAATATGCATGACAAATATAGTGCCTCTGTGTGGACACTCTCCTCTGACATGGAACTCTCAGCTTCCTGGGGTCATGCAGGACAAGTTCAGGCATCTCAAAATTGTAAGACCGTTCTTCCTAGGTGGAGCTGGAATATGCTTGTCTGCCATTTGCACTCCATTGATCCAGGTTTGCTGGCTGGGATTAGGGTCCGTGTACGGAAGTGCCACCGTGGGAGGCTGCCCTGGGTTGAACCCACCTCATGGGTCCCATTAGCACAAGCATGTGAGCTTCTGGCCAGCGTGTGACGTGCTTGATAGGAGCAAGGGGGCCTCTGAGTGATCTCTTCTTCTCCAGAACTCCCCCAGTTGTAGACCGCGGGGCCTCATCTCCTCTAGCTTTTTGACAGGGGAAGTAGTACCACTGCCCCCTGGAGGTCATAAGCCCAGTGTTCCTTGTGCAGGATTTTAAACCCCCCTTTGTTGGGGGTCCCCAGACACCGTGGGTACTAACACACCTCCAAAAATATTGTACTTTTTCCATTCCAAGATACTCATTTGCCCCTCCTTCCAAAATATGTGAAATTGGGATTCATCTGAGTTAGCCCCCTACAGCCTTTGCCTGCATGAATAATGACCATGATCACCTCCCCAGAGTGTGACTACTCTGTTGATCCTTTGCTCTCTGCTCCCCAGGAAATGGCTCAAGGCTCCTGCCCTTGGAAACATGGGCATGACTCACCCCTCCCAGGCCCAGCACAGCCAGGCTGAGTGGGGGTGGGAGCTGAGGCAGGGGTTGAGAACCAGGGAGCCTCCAAAGGCCGTCACTGCCCTGATCCTCTTCGCCATAGATGACACCCACATTTGGCACTTCCTGTGCAGGTAGGAAGTGCCGACATTTTAGACTCCTAATCTTGGCCTGCTTCAGCAATAGTGTGGTACTCCAGCGCCAGTCCCTTGGGACCGAGATATTCCTCATTCCCTGACCCCTGAGTGTGCAAGTCAGAGCCAAAGAGGGGAGCAGCAGTGGTTAAATTTTGTACTCTGCTCACAAGTTCGGTTTCTAAGGAGTTGAAGAGTTTGGGACTGGACTGACTGTTTCTCACTCTTGTTCAGAAGACCCTTAGTCCTCAGGGAAACTGCTAGCCAGTCCCTCCCAGGAAGAGGCTGAGCCCTGCTATTCACAGTCAAAGGCAGAAGGAGGTGCTTGGGAGCCAGGGCAGAGACCCCCCTGGGGTCCTGAGACTTGGGGAGCTGAGCAGCTTGAGGCATCAGGACCTTTTGGAAGGAAGCCAGTCAGCCGCCTCCATCCCCCACTCCAGCCCTTCCCAGAAGTCCTCAGGCAAGAAGGCTCTAATTGATGAACTTGTTCCTCTGTAGCTGTCACACGTCTTCAGTTCATTACAGCCCCATCTGCCTCTCACTAAGGCTCTCTCTTGCCAGCCTCCCGGCTGGTCTGAGGGAGAGAGCACACACGACAAGAGCAGCTGGGATCTGAGGCCCCGTGATTATCTTGGAGAGTCCAATCAGGGTAATGGCAGGTCCTTCTTTAGGGGAACCGAGTGTCAGGACAGGGGTGGGGGAGGGGGGAGCTTGAGGTGGTTAACCCTTAGCCATCCAAACCCGGAGGCCAGGGCCACAGCCAGGCATACCCCACTGGCGCAGCCCTGCCCATGCCCCAGCCCCCCGAGGTCACTTGGAAAACCGAGGGGCAGGCCTGAGAATCAGATAGCCTGGTCTTTTGCATCTGTAACCCTGAGCTTTCCTTACACAAAGCACCAGCGCTTTTAGATTAGGAGTATGATGTTCGATTGCTGGCAAGTATTTTCAGTTGTCTGCGTGTGCCCAGCACTGTATCCGGCACCACGACCGGGCATGATGCGCCTTGATGTTCTGCATCTCCTGGGTGGGCTCCAGCTCTCAGTAGAGTGTGGATCTCTGGTGCGGCCCGAGTCCTAGATGACCCTCCGTGAGTGTGTGATTGAGCAAATGTGCGCAGGAGCAGCATGCCGTCCTCCAGAATCATAAGCCCCCCCCCCCCGGTTCTAATCCTGTCTCTGTCACCAACCAGGTGACTTTGAGTGTCACTTACTACTGGATTCTGCACAGCGAGGATGTTATTACCACCTTGCCCACCGCACAGGGTTAGGCCCTGCCATGCTGTATTTGGCCTTCGATTTTATGGGTAGTAAATTCAACAAAGACTGGCTTCTAGGATATGGAAGACACACACGTGCAACACAGCCTTGCCATCTAGGAGCTTCTGGTGTCATGTGGGAGACCCGTAGAAACCCACGCAATTGCGAGCCCGGGCCGGCTGCACGAGACACATGCAAACACCCACTGGGCGCTGCAGAGGCTGAAAAGCACTTACTGGGGGGAGGCAGCCTTTGCACCCTGCTAATTGCGCTGAGCTGGAGGGGAAGGGCAGCCCAGGCCAGGGGGAGGGGGTGGTCAGCACACGGAAAGGCCTGGAGGCTGGAAAGGGCCAGGTATGCTTGGGGAATGGTAAGGAGAAGGTTCTGGAATAGGCCCAGTGGACATAAGTGAAAAACAGATTGACTGGAGCCACAGTATAAAGGACCCCAAATATCCCAGTCAGTGGCTTGGACTTTCTCCTCTGAGGCAGTGGAGAGGGGTGGAGGGCTTTTGTGTCAGGGAAGGGGGCTGTCAGGGCTGAGCTTTGGGGCAGGGTCTCTGGCGGTTGCAGAAAGCCTGGACGGAGGTGGCAGAGCTAGGTGTGCAAGTAGTCTCTGCTGTCAGCCACCCTTGTCACAAACTGTCTGCATCTGTAACTCCCTGCCTTAGAAAAGGCTCTGTCCCATTTCCTGTTGCCCTGCATTATTTTTTCCTGAGGTTTCAAAAAACATCTCCTTTGAGGCTCCCGCTGTTCCCTCCTCATTCCTGGCCAGGCTCTGAATTTTAACCATTCTATTTTCTTTACCGATTTTATGATAAACAGCCCAAGTTTTCCGACGCCTTCCCTAAGTGTGTCAGGCTGTCCCTCAAGGCGCTGATGCGTCCCTTCGCTCCGAGTTGCCCAATCTCATCCCCACCCGGATACGTGATTGTCCCCAGATCCCACTGGTTCCTTCCAAGTCGCCGGCAGAGCTCCAGCCCACCCCAGAGCCATAAAATTTGGGGGCGAGTGTCCATCATCTCAGGCTAAATCTGGGTCACCCTGGCTCATCAACTAACCCACAGAACAGGCCCCCTCAACTCAACCAAGGGACATCTGTCCTGATTTTCCACATTTTTTCCTGCCACTTGCACGTCTGGAAGGACTGGCTGCCCCTAGCAGTCACTAAAGCACACCCACTCTGCCAAGCAAATGGTGCAGCACTGGGAATCCCCCTGCCCCGGCTTGGCTGCTGCCAGACCCCAGCTCAGTCCTTTGTTGCTGAGAGAGACATGAAATAAGGTTTATTTAAACCCCTCTGAGCTGAGTACTTTCTTGACTTGCCTTTCATTTCTACTGTTCAGAAGAATCTCGCCAGCTGGATAAGCACATGCATGTCCATTCCCCCCAAAATGCTGCTACCACCACCAGCCACACCAGAACTGATAGGATGGTCAGACCAGGTCACCTGAGATGTTAGACCCCAGTGGCACTTTTGGGGTCTTTCCCTGGCCCTGGCTTCCACCCCTATTAGCTCTGTTCTGAGGACAGTGGTCACCATGTCTGCTGGACACCGAAGGTAGGCAGGGAAAGACACTGCCCCAGGCTTCTTGGCTTGGGGATCTAAATTCTAGGATCCCGGAGCATCCCCTCTCCCAGCTTAGACAGGCAGAGGGAAAAGGTCCTTTCAGACAAGAAAGCCAGTAGTCCCTGGCCTGATGCCCGAGGAGCCCCCGTCTTCCCCTCCCTGCATGGGCGGCCAGGAGAGGGCCCCTGGGGGCTGGGTTCACTCCGCTGCTGGCCTCTGTCCTCTGAGGCTCTTCAGGGAAGCATGGCTGGCTGCCTGCTCCATGCCCAATCTCTTCCATCCAGACTGCTCATTGCACTTTTTATGGCTCGGAGCTGGGGGTTTATGGCGCAGGAGAAAGACAGCAGTAGAGCTGATGGAAGGGCAGACTGGTTGGGGGCGGGGTGGATGGTGCTCATAACCTCTGGTTAAGCCCAAAGACATTGTGTAAATTATGGCCCGTGTCTTCCTTCAGCCCCATTTTGCATTCCTGATCAGATCATCATTTTCTGCTGGGCGGGAGTGAGCTCTCATCCCCTCACACAGGGCCCAGGACCCTCCTGTCCTCCTGGGTCTTGTTCTGGATGGCGAGGAGTCTTCAAAGCCACAGGCACCAAGAGTCTTCTCATTTTTCAAGTTGACCTTGACTCACAAATATATTGGGGTTCATGGCATCATAGAAAGCTTTGCTCCACATCCTGGGAGCCCAAGAAAACTGGCTCATGTTGAGACCATCCAACAGGTGGCAAGAAACGGGAAGAAAGCTCGGTTGATGGGCAGACACTCATCATAACCGGCTTTTACTGTGTGGAGCTTCTTGGGGTAGGATTTGCCCTGTGTTCTGCCTGTAGAAGGGCTTGAGTGTTCTCTGTGCCCAGTGGCGTTAGCCCTGGAGCTGGCTAGCCAGAGGCGACACACCCCTGATGTCACCTCCTCCAGGGCAGGTCAGTGAGACTTGGTTACTCAGGCCAGGTCATAGGTGGGACCTGCCCTCACCCATGTGGCCTGGGATGTGGTGATTTATGCCAGGCAAGGGGCATCATATCTCCACTTCGTCACCTAGAAATGCTCACCGGGCAGCTCTGTGCATGTGGCATTGAGTTTGGACACCGAAGAAAGTGCCCATAACCAAAACAGAGAGTGTCAGCCCCAAACAGACAGTCCAGGAAGTCACTGAGGAAAGACACACGCTCTCGGCCGAAGTCCTTCATCTGCATGTTGAGGGCCTGGCTGCCCTGGGCTTCTGGGTGGAGAGGGCAAGCAGAAGGGCAGGTCCCCTCGGCCTTGGCATGGCCCCTGCCCTCAGGTAGCCCATGTTCCCATCACAGGAAAGAGACCCTAAAATAGAAGGACTGCATGGGGACAGGCAGACAGAGGGGAAGGATCATTCTGCAGGGTGCAGGCTGTGGGTGCTGCTGGGGAGATCTTTGAGGGTCTGCGGGGGCAGAGAAGGGCCTCTGTGGAAGGAGAACTGGAGGCTCCCTTGAACCTGGGGGGAGGTCTGGACAGAGGCTAAGGCGATGAGGGGGCACACTGTGGGAAGTGGGCAGAGAAGCAGAGGTGGGGAGCGCGTGGTGTGATTGGGGCTAGTGGGGGGGGTGCGGCATGACCGAATCAGGGAAGGCATTCAAGGAAGGGGGTGCTGGAACCAATGGAAGGAACAGACTCTGGAGGGCTTTGAAGGGCGTGCAGAGCATTTGCTTTCCATACAGTGGAAATAGTGAGCCTCTAAAGGCTTTAAAGTGATGGCATGCCACCCGGGAGTGGATCAGGAGGAGGACTGCCATAAAATGGAGCGAGTGGGCAAGGCCGCAGGGGTGTGAACTGCAGCTTCCATCTAGAGTGAGGCTGGGGACCCACTCTGGGGCAAGGCAGAGTTGAAGACAGTGGGTCATGGAAATCCACCACTGATTATCCATCCATGGTCCTCCTGTTCCATCCAGACCCAAAAGGGGGTCAGCGGGGCATGTGATATGACAGGGGAAAGGTCTTCATGAGCCAGTGTCACAAGGGAAGGAGGCCGGGAGCCCATGTGTCTGAGGTGGTAAAAGGACTCATCAGAGCCCATCAGTCACTAAAGGTGAGCATCTCAGCCACGTTCCTCGTGCCTCAGGAGGCTCCATTGCCCTGGAAGGGGGGTAATCTGGCCTATAAAATTGGGACAAGAATTCAGCCTATTTGCATATTTGTTTGCAAGACTGTTCTTGAAGGTTCCGTGTTCCTTTGACACCATACATTTGACAGGACCATGGCAGGAGCCAGTGTTGACCACCCAACTGCTTCCCACTTTCTATCCCCAGCGTCCCAGCTCCCGCTGGGTCCACAGCTGAGGGCCAGGAGGTAGGAGCCAGAAGCAAGTGGTCCCCCTTCAGGGCCACAACCCCTACTCCCCAAGCAGAAGGGCAGCTCAGTTCTCTAATTGAATAGTGTATGGAAATAATGGGATTTCTCCAGAACCATTGCTTATGTTTCAGAGTCATTAGTAGTAATAAACACAGCAGAGAGGATCCATCAGGGGCCTGACAGAGGACACAGTGGGGAGGGGGAGTCATTCCATTTGCGTTTTCGTTAGCTAGCAGAATGTCACCAACACCCTCCTCTCCCCCCAGAAGTCAAGATTCACAAAAGCACATTAATCCAAAGGATTTTTTTTCCTCTGGAGTCGTGATGCCAAGGACAATGCAGCTAGTGATAGCTTTACCTCTTCCAAGTGGCTCTTTATTTCCTTAAAAACTGAGTGTTATCAAGGCGATTTCCACGTCCCCTCCCTCCCCCACTTTGCATGCCCCAGAGGAGCCCAGTAATGAATGAACTCTGTGTGTGCCTCTTCTGGGCCTCAGGCTTGTCTCGGCTGCTGGCCCCTCAGTCTGGCTCTCCATCTTCCCAGCCCACCCCCAAAAAGATCCAGCTGCCAGCCATCTTAGTCACTGGTGCAGTTTCTTCCCGGGGCCCCGAACTGGCTGAGTCCACAACTGGGGAAGGAGCCCGTAGCGTGGGCCAGCACCGTGGTGACGGGTCTCAAACATCCGCTCGTTTCCTGCTCCTGCCTCTTTGGAGATGTCGGTGTTATGATCTTATTTCAAAAATGAGACCGAGACCAAGGAAAACTTAAAAATCCACTCCTGGAATTCACTTGGCTGGTGTAGTGCGGAGCTGGGATTCAAGCCCGTGGTTTTCCCACCACCTTCCTTACATAGTAGGTGCCAATAAACGTGTTGGTTAATTTCTCCCACTGCCCTCCTGTGCATGATCCATCCGCCAGTATTGTCCTCTTTACAGATAGGAGTAACTGAGGCCGAGTCAGGGCCAACATTCTATGGCAGGCCGGGGAAGAGATAAACAAGTCTGTCTTCCTGTTGCCCGCATCCACCCCACCATCTCTGCTGGTCATGTTGCTCGGGGAGGAGCTGCTGGGAAAGTGATAAGTGAGTTAATTTTCAAATACACTAAAGGTTACCCCCAAAATGGTGAGCCTCACACCCTCCAGCATGTGCTAATAGCTTGCTATCAGGTCCCCAAGGAGCCGGCCCAAGGAGGGAGTATGTTGGTCTGGTGCTTAGCCGTTTGCCTGGTTTGTGGTATGACCGCCACCAACGTCCCAGAATTCCAGGGCCTCGACTGGCCTGTCTGGCCCACTCCTCACTTGATATTTGGGGCAACTGAGGCCCAGAAAACCGAAGCGACAGGTTCTTAGGCACATGATTAGCAGAGCCATGGGTGCCCCCAAAACCATTTCTCTTCCTGCTCCCCTGTCATGTCCAGTGTATTTTTTTTTCTGTTCTTCAGATTAATCTGATTTTAGCAAAAACACAGTCGAAGCCAAGTGCATCACAACTCTCTGATGCTGAGACAAGTATGTTCTGGCAAGTGATAGGCAGCTACAAGGACCGTCGTGTTGGTGGATCCAGCATCCGATAAACTCCCAGGAGTTAACTATCAATCATAACTGTTTGTATTTCCTTTTCTTTAAATGGGCACATTTGGGTTCTGAAAGTGTACTAGGTGCTTTTGTGTGCCCTGTTCCATTAAATTCTCACCCAAACTTTGTGAGGTTGACAGGACAGGAGTTCTTATCTCTGCAGTACAGAGCGGGGGAGCTGAGGCTGGGTTCACAAGGGAAAGGGAAAGGATCAGAAATCAGGAGATGACGTGGGAGTCAGAGAGCAGGAGCTCTGGGCTCTGTGATTGCTGTTTTGACCAAGGACTGTTTCCGCCTGTCTCCTGGGAACCTAGAGAGTTCCCAGTGCCCGCCTGCCCCTCAGGTCCAGACATCAACCCCCCCACCCCGCGTCCCTTGCCTGCTCAACCTCCCCCTATTTCTGTTCCCCCGGCTGGCAGGTCAAGCAGGTGACAGTGCCCTCCCGAGGGCGGAGGCCTTCACTTGTCCTCCCCACACCCCTTGGTCCCCCGCCCTGGGCACCCCAGCCAAGAACTCAGAGTGAGCACCTCGCTTTATGGTGCTCCCCAGGCCAGGACTAACCCATCTCATGCCTGTCCTGCCCACCCGCAGCATTACACTTCACGACTCCTGGCTCCTTCGAGCAGGGAATCAACTGAGAATAGAAATCTGGAGCCTCAGCTGTGCTCAGAGCCAGGGGAGGGCCGCGCTCCCTGCCCTCCCCATTCCTCAGCCTCTCTCTGTCTCCGATGTCTTTCTTTGCCAGCTTGTGGCTTTGTTTGTTAGACACATGTCAAGCCTGAAGAACTAAATGATGCAAAGCTGGAGATACAACAGCTCCTTTTATCTCTCATTTCAAAACCCAATTTGCTCCTGCTGTCTCCTGAGGGCTGTACTACAAACCCAGCCTCTCCCCTACTTCAGGAACTCTGCATCTCCCGATCCCCGGGCTTTCAGCCGGCTCTCTCCCTTCCCTCCGTGTCCCCCACCCTCCTTCCCCCATTTATCCATTTTTCTGACTTGTTCGGTATCTCTGTTTCTTTCTCCCTTTCTCCCTCTCCTGCTCGCCTCCCTCCCCACTCATCTTCCCTTTTCTCTCCTTGGGGCAGGCTGCATGTGTTTGCCTTCTTTCCATGAGCCTGTTTACTGGTAGAAGAGCAGGTGTGCTCGTGGCGGTGTGGCTGGGGACATGGCTGGCAGGGAACAGGTTGGCTTCATAACCCTCCTTGCTGCCTGGATCCTGGCTGGGGAGTCAGGGACTCTCTTTTAACAGGAAACCCCTGGGGTTCTGGGTAGTGGACTTTCTGCTCCTTAGGGATGTGGAGGCACCCCCCCAACCATCTCAGATGTTAAGTGACCGGGTGGTATGATTTTGCTCCTGTCTCCCCACCCCCAAAGCCCTGGGTGGTGGGATGGGGCCAGAGGGGGCCGAGGTCCCTCCCAGACCAGAGTTCATGACCTTCTCAGGCTTGCACTGGGAACCTACCCCTGAATCAGCCCAGACCCTGGAGCAGAAAGCAGCTCCTCTCTCTCCACCCTCCCCACACCTCAATCGGCAAGTTCAGCCTGACTGGGTTATTCAGTGCGTGGTGCCGAGCAGCCTGGGATCCTCCGGGTGGGGTTTATGTGGGCCACTTTACTTGACCATGGTTGTAGAGTGTCCTGCCCACCCCAGCCTCCCAGGCTTATAGCTCAGAGGGCTCATGGCCCTCAGAGATTGACAAAAGAGTGGGGACTGCTCTGATCAGCCTGCACAGACCATGTGCGTGCTGTGGTGATGACCTGATGTGTATGGTATCCACTGCCCCAAGAGATTAGGGGCGGGATTACCCCCACTTTACCCTTTCCCTGCCCCCATTGAACAGAGAGGAGAGGAAGGCCTTGAGATGGGCCAGAGAAGACCCTTACAGGAGCGAGTGTCTCTTCCTACCTTTGCCAAGTCGTACCGACTAGACCCCAGCCCGGGAATTCTCAGCCTCCCAGTTCCGTGCTGATCTCGAGTGCCCCCGGGGATTTCCCATGCCCTTGGGCCTTCCCGGGTTTGCCCAAGATGTCACAGCCGATCAGGCTGCAGCTGGGCTTGGGACAAGGTGGTCTCCGTGCTGTCCCTGGGCCAGGTGCGTACTTGGGATGGATGGTCTCCCTCGTGGACCCCCCTGCTTCCATCCCGAGACCTGGCTCTCGGGGCCTCAGATTCCCAGCAGGGAGGCCCCACCCAACCCCGTGTCTGGGGTGGTCAGGAGGAAGACAAGGATAGGGCCCTGGCTCTGCCACCAGACACAGCCTTCCCTCGCACAGGCAGTGGGAACTCGTTCCTCCCATGTACAATTCTCATGCAGCTGATGGTCCCCTTGGAAATAGACAGTCATCAGGCTCTTATGGATCTTTCAAACCCCCTTTTCTCCCTAATAATCCCTCCTCTGGGGTGGTATTGATTCCTAGCCGCCGGCAGCCTCTTGGTATGCCGAGGCCCAGTTTGGGGTGGATAAATCTCCGCGCTGTCATTTTCACGCAGCAATTACCCGCTCTGATTCCTCTCCTCCGGGCCTCCGCGCCAACCACACAGCCACCCGCTTATTGACAACATACTCGACCAGGCCTGCCGGGCAGGGGGCCCGCACACCCGGGAGCTGCGGGACGTTGGCAGGAGCGGAAACTTTGGGAAGACAGGCCTGCGGCCTGGTTCTGGGCTGGAGGGCAGGTGGGAGGCAGCTCCCCAGCACCCCAGACGTGGAAGGGGCCCCTGGGAGTGTGCACGTGGCGTGGCCCAGCACTTGGTGTGACTCACAAATGCCCCTGTGAATGAATAGACAGCTCCACCCAGCTTCCTCCCGGAGCTTTTCCACCCCTGGCTACTCCCGAGAGTTTGGAGCTCAGACCTGACTGAGCCTTTTACATCAGGGCTCTGCAAACACGTTCCATAAAGAGCCCGATGGTAAATATCTCCAGCTTGGAGTACCATGTGGTCTCGGTTGCAACCACTCAGCGTTGTCGTGGACCAAAAGCAGCCGTGGACAACAAATGAGCACAGGTGTATTCCAATACAACTTTATGGATGCTGAAATCAGAATTTTATGTAATTTTTCACATGTCACGAAATACAATTCTTCTTTTGACTTTTTTTAAACACTGAAAAATGTGAAAAACCACTCCTAGCTGGTGGACTATAAAACATCTAGGCAGTGGGCCAGATTTGGCCCATGGGTCATAGCTTCCTACCCCTCGATTTAGATGGAGAACGGGCTGTAGGGTTTTTGACTCAACACTCCTCTTCCCGTGTTCCAGATGAGGAAAGCCAGGCTCTTGGCCACCTGAAGGAGGGCGGCTCATGGTCATGAGGGATCTTTTGGCCTACGCAGACCCTCTTGGGAGCTCCCATGTAGTTCACTTCTGAATGGAGAGGTGGTACAGCTCAGAGATTCACAGTGGGGTATCTGGGGCTCCCGGGAGCTCAGCTCCATCAGCTCCATGTGACCTTGGGCCAGTTATTTGAAATTTCCGGAGCCTCAGTTTCCCCCATATGGAAAATGGGGGAAAGTGGGATAGAGGATGAAATAGTCCCAAAGGATCTTGCAGCTCTAAGAAAAATGATTCATTTAGGACTGACTTTTCAAGACCTCATTCCTTTGTCTTAGTGTGCTCCACGATTCTTGGTCCTAAGGCCCCACCTCCTGCAGCGGGACTCAGGGTCCTCCCTGTCTGTCCAGCAGAGGTCAGCTCGCCAGAGTCCCTCTGCCTACAAGTCTTGCCTCTGGAGCAGCCTTTCTCTGGACTTTTCAGGGAGGCTGAGCTCAGCGGGCACCCGGCTGGGCAGGAGGCCGAGGAGATAAGGCCAGCCAGGGCCCGGCCACTGACACCTGGCGTGAAATTGAAAAGCACCAGACTCCTGCCTCCACAGCCTGGTGCCCTGAGTGAGAGGAGAATGGAATGGTGAATGAAAGCCGACCGCCCCCAGCCTGGCAGCTGGGCTGGGCTCCAAGCTGCCACACTTTGGTTCTCCTTTCCCCTCCTCTAAGCAAAAGTGCAGGAAGAGCAGCTTCTTTTATGTCTGCCTTCTTGGAGGATCCCAGCGGCTCTGAGCAGGGCGTCCCTTTCCAGGGTGGCTTGGAGGGGCTCTCCTGGGCCTGGGGGCTTTAGCCCGAGTAGTGGCCCCTTGGGTTGGGACAGAAGAGGGAGTCACTGGGGAGGGGTGTTGGTGAGTGTGTAGACTCGCCCTGTAGACTGTGCCCTTGTGAAATTATGTGCCCCCCCCTCCGAATTTCTCAGGACAACCTGGATACACAGACACATGGAATGCTCCTCTAGTGGTGCCAATTCCCTGGGGAGGGTGCCAAGGCCCAAAGAGCTAAGCATGTGGCCCCAAGGGCACAAGGAGTCAGGTAGGGGCACAGGTCCCTGATTCCTGGGACAGAACTCTCACCTCTGTAGCCCCGGGGATCCAGAACTTGTCACCCTCCTGGCCTCCTGCCCTGTGGAACTCTGTCATCCAAAAAACCCTGTAAGGAAACGTTAACTGTGGTAGACCTGAGGGTGGGCCCCAGGGCAACTCTCTTCTCTTCTCTCCCTACCAGTAGGGTAGGACAGATGTTGGCAATGACCTCTCCAGAGTCCAGCCCCTCGGGACAGCTAGCCAACTGCATGCTTATCAGGGTTCATATACCACCGATGCTGCCCGTGCTGGGTGATTTCCTGTAAAAACACCAATTCTTCATAGATGGTTCTGGTTATAACAGTGTGAGCAAACAGGGGGGAAGACCACCGTCTTTCTATCAGTAACCTGAATTTTATCATGAATCCTCGTACTTCTGACCACTCTGGCAAGGGAAAAGGTTTTCTCTTTCCATTTGACAGATGGGAAGATAGGGTCCAGAGGGCTACTCTGATCACCCTCAGGCCTGAGAGAAGTTTAGGGGCCAGGGTGGAACTGAACCTCCCAGCATCCTATTCTCAGCCACCCCCACCCCATGATGAGGAGAGGGGAGGGTCCCAGAGCTGCCAAGAGCTTTTGGTCCTGAGTGACTGGGTTCTTCCCATGTTACTAAGTACTGGAGGGCAGAGTAAAGACTAGCAGATGGGATCCTTGGGCCTCGTGGAGAGCAGAGAAGAAAAAGGGTGAGAAAAAGCAAATGGGAGGCGAGAGCTGGCTGCATTTTCCATCCCTACAACCCTCTCCCGGTTTAAAGGGCCAGCCTCATCCTTGTGGGGTGGTGGTAGGATGAGGAGGCAGGTCTCAGCTTTTCATCAAAGTTACTCTAGTTGGAGCTTTTCTTTTTCACCTGGCTTTATTATAGCTATTTTTACTCTAAGGTGAGAAGTTAATGTTCCTGATTTTTACCGGACTCTGGTCTCCATGGCTGCCATAGACACAGGCGGGGGGATGAGAGTAGCGGAAAGGGAGGCGGGGGGAGAAATCAAGTCGAATAAACTCACCTCACCCAGCAGACCAAGAGAGTGGACGGAAAACAACTTTAATAACAGGGGAAGCTTCCAGAGGTGGGAGCAGACTGGTGAAATCAGGCCTAATCAGCCCTAGCAGGAGGGGTGCCAGTCACCCCCAGCTCCAGCAATGGGAGGGCCGCATGGAGAGGCTTGGAGCTGGGGGCAGCGGGGGCTGGATAGCGGGCAATCAGGGCCCTGGGAGCAGAGCCTGCCCAGGCCCAGGCCCCCACCCTCTCCTCGGGTTCTGGCTGTCAGGGTAGTAGGGCCTGCGAGAGGTTAACCAGTTAGTGACCAGATGAAGGAGAGGCCTAGGGTCACGGGCGTATTGCCCCAAACCCTGAACGCCCTGCCCACATTCCAGCATGAAGTTGGGGTCACCAGTGCCACAGACAAGGCCACGAGGCAAAGACCCTTGACCACAGCTGTCTGGAGGGACAGCATAGTGCTTCTTTACCTTCTTCTTCTAACTTTCTCTGCCTTCAGAGGGAGTCCTGTCATTCTGAGTTGACTTCTCAGCCAGCCTGGCGAATGATGTTCTAATTTCTTCATAGTTTGGGAGTCATTCTATGGCTGGATTCGCTAAATCTAGAGCAAGTAGGGGGTAGCCCGTGGCTAGGGTCTGGTATCCACTCATGACGGGCACATTGACCTGTATCAGCCTGGGGCCAGGGTCAGGGCTATCCACTCTCGCCATAGGGAGGGACTGGTGGCCTCCGCACACAGCCCATAGCGAGAAGCACCAGATACGACAGCCGGAAAGCACCCTCTCCTCCCCGGCCCTCCCCTTCCCTCCCCTCCCCCTCTCTCCCCTTCCCTCCCCTCCCCTTCTCTCCTCCCCTCCCCAGCCTTTCCAGGCTATGGATGCTTTCATCTCCTCAGTTCCTCCTAGAAGGAAGAAAGAGGGCCACAGAGAGGAGAGGTAGGATGGAGGCATGGGTGCCCCAGGCTGTATTTTCATATCCCAGGGAGACCGCCGCCAGCAGAGAAAGGAGGGGTGGCAGGGAGGGGATGATGGAGCACTGTCTCTGACAGAGAGGTCAGTGGCCTGGAGAGAAACCCATCATGCCGGTCACATCCACCCTTGTGTTTCATTCGGAGGGCTCCGGGGTGTGCGCACCTGCGGCTGTCAGCTCTGCGGCCAGCACCGGCTGGGTCCCCTGGGTGGGGGCTACAGGCGGGCAGCTTCCGTTTGCCCTACTGGGGAACCCTTTCTCTAGCACTCTGTGCCTTTTGCCCTAGTAACAGATGCCACGTGCCATCTTCCTTCTCCCTCTGCTCAGTCAGCCAGTCAAGAAATCGTTCTTGAGGGCCTACTGTGTGTCAGGCGCTGTCCTCAGAGCTGCGGACTCAACAAAGCTGACAGGGTCCCTGCTTGTTGGAGGAGACAGACGAACCCAAAGATAAATCTGTGTCTGTTGGTGATAAGGGCCATGAAGAAAAGTAAAGCAGGCACGGGGCTCGGGCAGGATCTGTGGCCAGGGAAGCCTGTCTGAGGACATCCGAGCAGAGGCGTTAAGAGAATGACGCACGCGCTGTCTCGGCGGTGACGACTCCAGGCAGGGCCGCCCGGCACCCCGCAGCATGAGGGCAATGCCAGGAGTGCTTCCGGGGATGACTGGACACCAAGGGCCCAGCGTGGAGGGGTTTGGAGTCTCGTGTAGCCGGGATGTCCAGGCTTGCCTGGCAGACGACTTCTGGCCCTGCAGCCTCATGTCCCCCGTGACCCAGTGGCCACAGTGCTCTCGGGCTCAAGGCAGGAAAACCCCAGTCTTCCAACTCATATCCTTCCCCGTGCCTTCCCTCAGAGCACGTCCTCCTCCTCTTCAGCAGCGCCCGTGGCCTTCTCGCAGGTGCCCCTTCTCCGTGTTCACCTCAGCCAGCTGCATCTCTGTCCAGTGTCCCCCATCTGCCTTTAAAGCTCGTGGGGACACTGGTGGAACAAATGGGGGGATCTGTTGATGCAAAGAACAGACATCACATGGCTGCTATGGGCTGGGCAAGGGGCAGTCCGGGGAGGGGGCTCTGGTGGCTTGTAGGATGGAAACCCAACCCAGGTTCAGGAATTAGGGAAGGCTTCCTGGAGGAGGTGATAATGAAGTTGAGACTAAAAATGCATAGGAGTTTGCCAGTGTTTCCCCTGCACCTAGAACACTGCTCGCTACCTACTGGATGCTCAGTAATTATTTGTTGGATGAATGAGTGAATGAGGAAGAATGTTCCAGGCAGGAAAACAGCATGAGGACAGACCAGCAGGTGCCAGATCCAGGTGGTGATGGGGCTGGGAGCCAGAACTCAGGTTCAGCATCTGCCTGTCACTGACACCCTCAGATTTCCTTCCAGACAGTACAGATCAGGGTACCTTGAACCTAGCAGAGTCTAGAATATCGGAGGCGCTCAGTCAATATTTGTTGAATGAATGCAAGGGAGAGACTTTGGAGCTGGTGTCTCCCAACCATCTCACCAGATAGGAGAACGAGGAGAGTGTCAGGAGACGGGGTGCCCGGGGTGTCTCTCATTCAACAAGCGTTGCTCGGTACCAGCCACATGCTAGGCCCTGAGGACACAACAGTGAGCAGACCCAGACGTGGTCCCCAGCCTCAAAGTGCTTAGTGGGGGAACACGTGGTAATTGAAGAGTCACATAATTATAAGATGAGATCGGAGCCCCCAGGGAAATCCCAGGGGACAAACGCAGCCAAAACATGAGCCAGACTGGGGGTCAGAGAAAGTTCTGGAGGAAGTGGGACTTGGTTGAGAAGTGAAGGCTGAGTAGGCATTAATGGGGGTGAAGAGGAGGAAAGAATTCTGGTGGATGGACACACAGGTGGCTCAGAGGCAGAGAAGCACCCAGTTCAATTTGAGGAGGGAAAAGAGGGCCCCGTGGCGGAAGCGAGGACAGGAGGGTCAGTGAAGGGAGGGGCTGGAGACCTGGGTGGGGCCGGGCCAGGCAGGGTCATGGAAGGGATTCTCTGACATTGATCTTAAGGTCAGCAGGGAGCCCCTGGACAGCTGTCGGAGCACAGGCAATGCGATCAGATGCATGTTTCAAAGAGTTCATACCAGCCACCGGGGGTCCCCATTGCAGGACTCAGTCAGGAGGCCGCTGCAGCGGTCCAGGTGGGAGCTGGTGGTGGGGAGGGACAGAGGAGGGGGAACCAATGATTGGGAGACGAAATTACATGGAAGACTCTGGTTTCTGGCTTGACCACTGAATGCAGAGGGAATGTATTACCATTCAGAGTCAGGGACACGGTTTCTGGGGGAGATTTAGAGTTTGTTCTTGGACCAGTTGAATCTAAAAGCATCTTGGTGACATTCACGTGGAGTGGGCAGTGGCTTGTTCTGAACCCCTAGGGACCTCCAGGGAGGCTGGGGGTCCCTTGGCTGCTGCAGCTGGGGTTAAGGAATGAGCCAGCCCATCTGATCCCTGCCAGTAACAGAAGCCAGAAGGGAGGCCCAGCGGGGTGGGGTCAGTCAGAGTCTGGCCACTGCACTCCAGCCTGCCCGGAGCCTGTTAGCTCCGTGGTGACGGAGTGCATTTCTCCACACCAGAATAGATTTGAGATTAGCAGTTGGCTCTAAGTGCTTTTTGCCCTGACGTGTGGAAATGAGCGCTCTGGGCAGCGGGAGGGCTGGGATGGGGGAGGGAGCCCAGAGGATGGGAGCCACAGCCTGCTGGGGCCTGCTGCTTGCCTGAAGAAATACATGTTTCCCCGACAGCCACATCACAGACTGTCATCCTGGTGCTGGTTGGGGGCTGTTTCGGGGCAGAGAGGGGAGAGTCTGTCGGTGTGGGGGTGGTAATGGCCTGTGGGTATGTGCTCCAAAGTCCAGTGGTCTTGGAGGGCAGGAATATCTCAAGGTCCAGGTAAAACGAAGAGAGCCTGACAGCTTCTTCCCCCTTCTTTGTCTTCCTACATTTAGCAAAGATCTTGACCAGAGACACCAACTCTCCTCCAGGCAAGGGACTGAGAAGCAGGGGCAGCAGAACGTGGCATGGGCATCGAGGTGGGCTGGGAAGAGGCAGTATAGAGCCCCTGGGGAACCAGAGAAAAACCCAGTGCAGCCCTCTCAGAGATCTCAGGTACCATGCCAAGCCTGGCCAAGGACACAAGGAAGAAGGAAGCAGTACGGCTCCCAGGGAAATACTTTGTGGTTGCCATTTCTTCTAGGCGAACAAGGGGACAGCTTTTGTATAATGAAGACCTCATGTAAGATCAGTGTTGAGCGGCCCCTTAGTCACTGGCAAAGCCTATTCCCGTGGAGAGGTCTCTGCCTTTGCCACTTGTGTTGGGTGTAGCCTCCTCTCAGGCAAAGCCTTCTAGAGTTCTCCTTGAGAAACCAGCTCTGAGCCTGGTTAGACCGCCTCTGTCTTGGCTTGGGAGAAGTGACAGCCTGCCTGCAATCACCATAATTGATAGCTCATGAGGCAGAGACAGTATATAATTGTTCCACAAGTTTCAAGAGTGAACGTAATTAGTACAATTAACAATCTTTGGTGATTAATTGGCTCATTCAGTATCAGTGTGATTGGGGATGAAAGTGAGCCAGAGAGGGGGCTCAAACATCTAATTGTGGGCTGTGCAGCCCACTGCTAGTCCGCAGCTAATAGCCAAGGGGCATTAACCTCCCATAGCCTGGACTCCTGGGGCCAGGGCAGAGGGCAGGTCATAGGGCAGGAGCCAACGGGTTTGGCCACATTAGCAATGTCTCACGGGTGGAAAAGCTGGATTTGGCCTCCATGTTGTCTAACCTATTGGCCAAAAGTCAGAAAGCTGTTGTACATCGAGATCAGACTGGCTGATTGATTTGCGTAGGCAGGAGCAACTGATTCATGGAGTCCCAGACTCCCTGGGTTGGAGGGACCCCCACGAGGCCCCACGAGGTCATTTAACCGACCTCTTGGCTACCGAGCTGAACTGTTCCTGGGCATCCCTGTCACAGACTGGATCCTGTTTTAAAGTCCTCCAGGGAGAGATGTTCTAAAACCGGGATAGCAAACAGCTCTCAAATCACGTGTCAACGCCAATCGATGACTAGAAGCTGCTCAGAGCCCTGGGCTGGGAATCCCGAGGCTGAGTCTGGGAACAGCACTGTGATCTCTCCGCACTGTCTGCCCTGCATGCAGAATGGAGGCGAGGCAGCCTGTGTGCCAAGGATTTGCAGAACTAAGACCCACCCGAGTTACCCAGGCCCGTCTGATGCTTTCCCCCAGTGTGGTTTCCTTGGGGCCTCCCTTATTGCCCTTTAGAAGCAAGAATGATCTTGGCTTTAGCTTCAGGGAACTGAGAGGGCATGAGGAACAACCAGGATGGTACCTATAGACCCAGCTCGTAGGTTCCTTGCTGGCCCTTGCGAGATTACAGCCCAAAGCCCTGAGCAGGGGAATGGAGAGTAGGGATCGGCTTGCCAGGGTCATCCAGGCTCTACCTTGTCTCCACCAGGATACGGACCCATCAGGCAGGTGGCAGCTTGTCCCTGGAAAAAGCTGGTGTATCGGGAGCTCGGGAGCCAGGCAGAGCTGAGTCCCAAGCTTGGCCCTTCCTCACTCAAGTCTGAGCTCTCAAAACCTATTTAGTGCCCTTAACCATGGGGTAAAGCCTCTGGGACCTGGTGAGGACTGAAGAGGAGAAAGTGGATAAAACTTCCAGCACAGTGCTGGTCATTGGGCACCTGGATTCTGTCCCCAAGACCCTCTGAGGCTTGAAGACCAGTCTGACGTGGGGAACCTCCGAGAACAGATAGGTCTATAGCTGCACCCATTCCTCAAGCCAGGCTTCAGCCCCGGGGCCCTGTTGTTCTTATTCTGTCCTCCTCGGGGACAGAGAGTGTACACTGGGTGTGCTGGGTTTGGTGGACCAACCCCCACCACACCCCTGACACGGAGTCACTAAGCCTGGGGCAGGGCTCGGGGGAGAGGAGTTCTCTGGGGGTTGAGGTGGGAGGAAGAAAGGGAGGAAAAGCAGATGCAGAGAAGTCTGGAAGAGGCTTTCCCCTTTCACCCCCACGGAGCCAGCCCCGCCCAGCTGCCTCCCCCAGCCAAAAGGCACACTTGCAGCAGAAAACATACACACATATTTGCAAGCTACAGTACAAACGAGCGGCAAACCTAATGATTCGTGATTATTATTTGAAGGGTCCCACTGTTACAGATTTATTTGTCATTTCTTGTAATAACACCAACAGTAATGAATTCATTTGTATTAATGTGAGTGTCACGCGGACTTCCGTCGAAATTCCGCATTAATTAATGTACCATTAAAACAAAGTGTCGCCCAATTAATATCAAATGGAGGTAAGGCTGCCAGGGTCCTCTTCATCTGGGTTTCATTTGTAATTCATGGTATTAGCACCCCTGCTTAATGAAAGTCATTTGCAATTCCTACCCTCGGTCTCTCTTACTTCCTGGGGGAAGGCCAGTGTGCCCTAGGAGCTGGCAAGCCCTTCACTGGATATCCTGGGGCCAGGAGGAGCAGAACTGGGGAGCACTCTGTTTCTCCATAGAAATCGGTCTCCACATTTGTAATTCCAGGAGGGGCTTGGGGAGACCTTTGGAACGTCCTAGCCAGGTTGGTCATCAACTTGAAGTACCCGGGTGGTGTGTGGAGCCGCTTCCTGTGGGTTCTGTCAGGGAAGGGGAGGCTGGTTTGTGTCTTGGTCAAGTCTGGTCTTCACAGAGGAGGCCTGGCAACCCTAGGACTCCCTTTCCCTAAGCAGAGAAGAGTGCTTCTGGGATTCGGGGGCTCCATCTTTTCTTGGGGTCCATCTAGTGGGCTTCTCGCGGTCTTTGTGTGCCGGGACTTCTGGCTGTCCCTAAAGCCAGTGGTCTACCAGGCACCAGAGACCAAAGAATGGGACCCCCTGCCCTGTTCCTCCCACACCTCCCCAGATCTGTGGGAACGCATGCCCCATCTCCCCGAAGCCTTACAGCCCTCCTGGTCCCCTACTGTGGGAAAGTTCCCAAGGACAACGGAGCAGGGGGATCCTCCCTCCTCAGGTGTGTTCCTTGGACCATCCTTACCCAAGCAGGAGAATGTCATCTGTGTGACCTCTGTCACGTCACGTCCCCTCCCCTCTCTGGGTCTCCTTTTTCCCATCTGTAGAGTAGTGGCTGGGGCGGGCAGTGCTCCACCCTGGCCGGACCTGAGAATTTCTCTGGGAATTGAAAAGCCCAGAGACTGGGGTGGGCCCGGGCACTGATTTTGTTTCAAAGCTCCCCATTTATCCTGCTGTGCAGTTAGGGGAGTGAAGCCCTGGCCTGGGTGACTCCTTAAGTCCTCAGGAGCCCCGATAATTCCAGTCTCTCTCTACCTCTTGACTCTGAAGCCTTTCCCCAGCACCACCACCGCCCCAACCCCAGGGCCAGTGATTTCCCACAGCTGCCCTCTCTCTCTCTCTCTCCAGCCCTCACCAGCCCTCAGCTCCCCTGCAGCCATGTGTGTGCATGCCAGCCCCCGCCCCCCCCCGCTCCCCCCCCACATGTCCTCCCTTAAGCCCCTGGGCTGCAAGTGACAGGTTCTACTTATCACATCACACTGCCCAGCAGCACTAGCCACCGGGATCGGGATCAGGGATCTAAGAGGGAAAACCTCATGCCTGCCCAGGCCTCTCCAGCCTCCTTCATCCGCCCCTTCAGAATGCACGCCCCAGCGGGGGACAAAGGGGCACACTGGTAGGTGGAGCCTGAAGGGAGCGGGGAGGAGAGATGAGCTGAAGTTGTATTGCTTGAGCTGTCTCCTTATTCAGAATCCATTTATTAACCTCAGCTTCCCATAGATGTAAGGCCTGCCCTAAGGAGATTTGCATATTCATTTTGTTTAACATGATTCATCATCAAGCAGGGGAATGAATTTGGGCGTTGGGAGATGGAGCCCCACTTGTGAGCTATGGAGCTGTGCACAGAGAGCTCAGGGGACCATTGGAGGTACGACACACCCAGTGGGCTCCACTGGGACACAGATGGGGTGCATGCCATAAGGAAGCTTTCCCCTGGCCTTTTATCCACACCTTTTGTCTCTGCAGAGAGCAGAGCAAGGACCTCAGCCTTCAGAAGCATCCCCTCCCCTTCCAGACCTCCCACCAGAAGTAACGTTTGCAAAGCACTTTACAGTTTATAGACCCTAACACCCACCCCAAGAGGTAACAACATTATGACAGAGCCTAAGATTTATTGAGCACCTGTTTTGCACTAAGCACTCATCATGCATTATCTCCCATAAGCCTCACAGTAATCGGTGAGGCAGGTTTTCTTATTATGCCCATCTCACTGTAAGGAAACTGAGGTTCAGAGAGGTTGCCTAACTTCCCCGAAGTCACACAGCAAATAAGGGCTGGAGCTGGGACTCAAACCACAGTTTCCTTGATGGTTTTGCTCCTTCAAAGCCTCCCTTTATTATGTTTGTCTTCCTCCCCATAAATGACCACATGTAATTGCTCATGACCATATTTCTGTCGGAGAGTTGAAGAGTATGAGCTTGTGCTTTGTTATTCGATAAATGTGTTTGGGATAAAAGAACCTGACAGCTCCTGATAACTCACTCTTCCACTTCCAGCACGTTCCTGGTGACATCTGACACCTGTCACCTTCTGAACCTGGAACCTCTGGATGACCTAAGTCATTCTGTGGTAGCTGCCTTAAATGTCATCAGGAGGCCGGCACTTAGCCAGAATGACAGGATCCCAGTTTCCCAAGGTCCTCTTGGCCATCCCCCTGCCTCCTAGACCTGGTACACTTTGCTCACTCGTCACTGAGAATAATACAGCGTGGTGGTTAAGAGCTTGGGCTCTGGGTGCAAATCCCCAGATTCCTGCTTATTACACCTTGGCCTTGGACATCTGGAAAAGGGATGGTAATAGTGTGTGCTTCAAGGTTTCCGTGAGGATAGTACAATATAATGAGTGGAAAGTGTTTAAAACAGGGTCTGACATATAGAATGTCTTCAACAGATGTGAGTTATTACCTTAGACCCATAGAAGTCTTTTTCTTATCTTCCAAAAAAAAAAAAAAAAAAAAATCCCAGGGGACTCCATGTAGCTACTGATTGCCATTTTTCAGAATCTACCAAGTCTCAGGACTACTTCATGACTCAGCTGAACCCTGTTCGTGTTTGGAACTCAGCCACCTGCCGTCCTGGGCTCAGGGACAGTGTCCAGACACCCACACAACCCAGCTTCTGGACTCCAAGGTGGCTTTTTAGAGAGGGCTCTTCTGTAGGTCACATCACACCTTTCCCTAGTTAGTTTTTTTTTCTTACAGTTGTCTACATCTGTAGAAGGTGGTGATTTTTATTTTGACCTTTGAATTTTCAAAGTACTTTCTCCACTGTTAGCTCATTTGATCTCCCCTGCAGCTCTATGTGGGAGGCAGTACAGGAATTGCTATACCCATTTCCCAGGGTAGGAAAACCAAGGCATCAATGTTGGCCTTAATGTTCTGTGACAACAGAGAAGGACGTCTTGTGGATTGTTATTGGCAAGCCAGAATGTGACCCAGCCGTTAAGGATTGTTGTTCTGGATTTTTTTTTTCCAGTCAGGCCAACATGCATGGGGAGTAATGATCCCCTAATGGATGCTTCCTGGTCTCCAGAAGCAGGTTTCTAAGTCCCTGCCGGGGGAGGGAGGCGGGGAGGCTCCCAGGAGCCAATCAGCCTAACTCTCAGATTGGGGAAGGGTGAGAGAGTAAGGCTGAACACTGAGGCTGGGATCTGGTGCCTCAGCTATCACTCCTCCCACACTGCAGAGAGAGTAGAAGCCGGTTCCCTGAGGGAGGGGGTGGCGCCACCTGGGTGTAGAAAGCAGCATGTTGTGGGGACTGGGGCCGCCCCACCATCGTGGCCCTTCTGTCCCCTTCTCGCTGCACGTGGCCTTCAGCCAGCTGCGGGGCTGGTGGGCCTGCTGTGCACTGTCCAGGAGGCGTCCGGCCCTGTGCTGCAACGGGCTCCCTCCCTCAGCGCCTGCGGGTCCGTGAGTGAGGGCGTGGACAGCCCTGGAATGTGGTGCTAATGGCAGGTGGCACTCGGCAGGGGAGGGGACCGTCTTGGAACTCTTCTGCCACTCATGGTACAGGAAGGTCGCTGGGCTGGGCTGGGGTTGCTGCAGTGAGGGGTGAGAGAAATTGCCTGGGGTCTCCTTAAATCTCTGAGTTAGGAGGAGCTGGGGCCATTTCACGTTTGAGGATCCTACCTAGCTCTAAAAATCAAGCTTCTGAGAAGAAGGGAAGGAGGCCCCAAATGTCTGTTGGATGAGGCTTCTTCTCCCAGTCCTGCACACCCAGCATCTGTGTGAAGGCCCCGGCCTGTGTGTGGGGGGCAGAGAGAGAATGTCTCAACCCCAGCCTGGGCACGTGTGCCTAGAAGCCCAGGCAGCCAGCAGACATTTCTGGGAGGGGAGTGTCCATCTCTGTATGCTGGATGGTGACGCCTTCTTTCCGGGGAAAATATCAGAAGGAATCTGGGTGGCAAAGACAGAGCACCATGAGCAAAGGCTAGAGGTGGGCCCACACTCTGGGGGCTGCCAGGTAGAACAGTCTGACCGGAGCTGAGGGTCTCAGTGGGGCAAAAATGAAAGATGAGTTTAGAGAGGGAAGCTTTGGTCAGACTGTGGTGAGGTTCAAGGTCCAGGAGACCTTGCCTTGGAGGTAGAAGGAGTCAGTGATGGTGTTTGAGGAAGAGAATAAGATGGGAGATCAGTGCTTTAGGGCGATGACTTTCTGGGATCAACTATAGGGTCATGGCCGAAAGAGAGGAAGGGCTGCAGTGGACCAGCCATAGGGAGAGACAGTTTTTCCACTCTTACATTAATTTTTATCAAAGTCATAGTTGCATGAGTGTAAAAGTCAAAGAGTAAAGCTAGGTTTATAATAAAAAGCGCAATGCCCTGTCTCACCCTTTCCCCTTCCTGATTCCCAACCTGAGACAACCTCATTCAATGGCTGATAGTCACCTTCTTATTTCCAAATCCCACACATATACATTTTTCAGTTTTAGACACTGTAACTTTAGACATTGACTTCTAGCTCTGAAGGATGAGAATGGCACTTCTACCACCCCCTTGACCTCATCTTTGCTGCATGTGCACACACACACCCTTCATCCCATGCTCCACCCATCCTCCCAACTTAACCATAGCTCACACAGCATTTAGTGTATACAGCATTGTGATTATGTAAATATTATTCAAGCTCTGCCACATCACGTACCTTAATTATATTTCCTTTTTTGTTTTCTCTAGAATTAATAATTACCGCCTTTTTTGTTTGTTTGCTTAGAGTTCTGTGAAGCTATCATTTATTCTAAATATTCGGACATAATTAAGTACCTCCTGTCAGTCTATTAAAAGTATATTGATTTTTTTATCAGTTTGTATTTCTCATGGCAATGTTCTCCTTGGAGCGTCCATCCTCCTGCTCCAGTCCAGACTGGCTGTGCTCTGGCTTGCTTGCTCTTCTGAAGTCTGGGTGGTGAAAAGGCCTGTGTGGAATGGGCATGGAGGAGGGTGGGGTATAGGGGAATCACCCAGTGACTTTCTTTGTCTCTCTCTACATGGTTCCCATATTTTCCTCTTGGTTTACACCCTCATGTTGGTGGGAGAACACCCTTCGGTAATTTCTTGAAAAGGGATTCATGGGAATTTTTTTTTACTCTGTTTGAAAAATGTGTTTATTCTGTACTCGTATTTGTTGATAGTTTGGCTGGGTATAGAATTCTAGAAAGAAATCGTTTTCCTCATAATGCGACGTCGTTTCTCCTTTGCCTATAATGTTGCTGTTAAGAACTTCTGTGCCATTTTGATTCCTGACCTTTTGTTTTCTCTCTGAAAGCATCTAAGATTTTGTTTTAAAGACTCGGTGTTTGGAAACTTCACAGTTTTTTGCGTTGGTGTGGGTCTCTCTTCTGAACACATAGTGGCCTCTTTCCATCTGGAAACATGTCCTTCAGATCTGGGAGATTTTCTTACCTCACCTCTCAGTTAATTCCCTCTCCTTCACTTAGCCTGTTTCCTCTCTCTGGACCCCTACTAGTTGGGTGTTGGATCTTCTGAACTGCTTCTTTGATTTCCTTATTTTTCTACCCCATTCTCCATATCTTTGAGTTTTGTCCTGCTTTTGCAGAAATTTATTTTCCAACGCTTCTGTTAAGTTTTTCATTTCTACTGTCTCTTCCTCTTGGAATGTCCTTATTTCAAAGATGCTATGTCTTGGGGTGCCTGGGTGGCTCAGTCATTAAGCATCTGCCTTCGGCTCAGGTCATGATCCCAGCATCCTGGGATGGAGTCCCACATCGGGCTCCCTGCTTGGCGGGAAGCCTGCTTCTCCCTCTCCCACTCCCCCTGCTTGTGTTCCTGCTCTCGCTATCTCTCTCTCTGTCAAATAAATAAATAAAATCTTTTAAAAAAACAAAAACAAAAAACAAAGATGCTATGTCTTGTCTCTCTAAGGTTGTCAAAGATACTTATTTTTGTTATTCCTTCCCACTTCCCCCATCCCACCCCCATCTCTGTCTTTCACATTAGAGGCTCTTCTCAAATGTTTCATGACCCTTAGTTGCCTGTTTATATTTAAGAGTGAGTTGACATTTAGCTGCCTAGAAGCCCTCTGTGTGTGTTAGATCAGGGCAGGGTGGAGTGCTCTTGTTGACCAGTGGACTTCACTATGGGGTGATTAGGTGAGGACCTAGCTGTTTCTTTGTGAGAACTCTACCATATTAACATTTGTGTTTGTGTTTCTCTTGGGCCAGTTTCCCTATCTCCTGCCTGGCTGTCAGTCTTCAAGAGGCTGACTGGCTAAAGAGGCTGATTGGGGTTAGGAGTGGAGGGGAGATGCAGATTTTCATTTAACCTCCCTGTTCTCAGTGCCTTGTCCAGCTCCCAGCCTGAGTCCAGAGCCTGACTAACTCGCCCTTGAGAAAGTAAATCTCCTGTCTTCTGCACAAATTGGGGAAGGCATTTGGGAGTCTGACTACTCTTTAAAGGTTTGCAGTTGGTCTTCCTGATTTTGGCCTCACCTGGTGTCTCCAGCTCCTGAGATTTTCCAGGGTTCTGAGTCCCCAGCCTGAGTTTTGGTTTGCCCCTCTTTCCTAAGGCAGTCTTGGTTCCATCTGTTTCCAGTTTCCAGGATTTTGTCAACATCTCTCATCTGCTGTTGCCTCCTCTCCTGTTCTTTTTGTCCTTGTGGATCTATGCATTTTTAATTTTCATATTGTCATTTTGGTGAGGGGTTTGGACAAAAACAGAAATAAATGAATGTGTTCAATCTGCTATGTTGAACGGGAAGTCCCGATTCTGTTAAAACATTTATTGAATGTCTTCTATGTGCAAGTGACAGTGGTAGGTGTCACCGCAGGGGTGGCCAAGGTAAATAGCAAAGAGAAAAGGAAGGATTTGGGGAATATGGAAGGAAGAATTGACAGGTGCAGGTGCCTGATGAAGAATGGGGGGGCAAGAGAGAGGGGCAAGTCCAAGATCACTCTGGTAGGCGAAGACCCTTGCAGACATAGGGAAGTCAGGAGGGGCCTTAGGTCAGCACCTAGGATTCAGAATGGGCAGTACACAGCTGGGGGCCAAGAAGGAAGTAGGGACTCAGGGGTGGGAGAGCACTGAGCTGGCTCCAAGGAGTGGAATAGCTGGGAAAGTCCTCGACTCATGTCAGGGTGTGTGGGACTCAGAGCTCAGCCCTTTGGGGCTCCTTCTGCCCACAGAGCTGGTGCCTCCACCTGGCAGCCTGCCCAGCTCAGACCCAGCACATTTTGGAGTCTCGCTCACATCATCCGAGAGAGAGCAGACACTAATGGAGAGAAGAGATGTTGTAAAATGATCTCCTCCTGACTCCTCTGCAGAGGGAGGTGCTAGAGAGCCTGCTGTAAGATGCGGGCGTGTGCACAAGCTGGTGGGCACTCTCCCTGACTAAACAGGGCCACCTGAGACAGCACTGTTGTTCTCTCTGGACCTGCTCTCAGCTGGAGCCTGCACGCTATTTCTTGCCTCTTGGAGAAAGAAATATAGCCCACATCTCCTTGCATTTGGAATGACACCCTCCCCAAGACGCCAGTAGGCCTCTGCCTCCAGAGTCACCAGCGAATTGGCACCTGCTTTGGCATTCGATGGAAACAAACACAGGTGCCCCCCCTTGCCCCAGGAGCCCCCCCCATCCGAAAGGCCTTTACTTCTGACTTCTTAGCACAGTGGGAGCCCATATCCTGATTCCCAGTGGAAGTGTGCAAATTTTGAGATACTCTCTTCCTTCTGAATTTTTTTGGGGGGGCTCAAGCTCCCCATCAGCACTCCCTTCTCTAATGCAGACTACCTAGAGCCCCCTGTCTTCAGTTCCCATGTCATCCCCAGCCCTTCGATAGAGGAGGGTAAATGAATCAGCCCTGCTTGAGCAGGGGCCCTGAGCCCACTCTCCACCTTCATCTTTGGGGTCCCTGAGGTCTGGGGACACAGAGGTGACCTAAACTTGAATCCTAATTCCACCACTTACTTACAAGCTGTGTGACTTGGGACAGGTTGCTTCATTTCTCAGAGCTTTCATTCCTGCCCCAAGAAAAGGAGGTGATGAGATAAGATTTGTTGACCAACCCCCCCAGGCCTGAGGGTGGAGAACTGAGCCCCTCCCCTCCCCCACCCCTCCCCGGGGCCCAGCCCCCCCAGCCTCTGAGCAGCACACACACGTTTCCAGGAGTGTCTGTTCCCAGCTCAGATCCACCGAGGCGCCTGCACCTTGTCAGAACTCCATCTGTCAGGAATTTATTACTAATGCATTTTATAACAGGCTTTATAATAAGATATTAAAGACTGTGGCGGCATCCAGCAAGCATTCCATAAATATTAATAACGCCTTTGGAGATGGCACCTACGGTGGAAATGGTAGGGCTTGTTGCGGAGGTTTGGTTGAGGATACAGAATAAATCGAATTGAGGAGGGTACACCGCAAAGATGAGCGGGGATGGCGTGATTCTCCTCTTTCTCCTATCTTCCTTTCTCTAGGCGCTTTGAACTCTTATACTTCTTTTCCTTTCTTCACAACTTCTCCTCTGCAGGGCTGCTTTCTCTTCCTTCCAGTTCCTTCCTCCGTCTTTTCTTCCCTCTCTCTTCTTATGAGTGCTCCCCTGCCCACCCCCATCGTCCTCTGCTCCCCAGTTCGGCCCTTTCACCATCCCCTCCTATCTTCCTTTGCCCCCATCACCTTCTTCTCCCTCCCCGCCCCCTTCCTTACCCTTCCTCTCTGCCTCTCTGCCCGCCTGGCCCTCTTCCTCCCCTCTGCCTGCACCCCCACCGTTCCAGTGAGCACCCTGAGCCACCTCTGTAGAAGCCTGGAGTGTAATGTAACTCACACTGCATGTGAGAAGTGAGCTATTTATCATTATTATTAACGAACAAGATCCCTTGCACAGCAGAACTTTCTCAGAGTCTATTCCCTTGTCACCCCAGGAGTAGCAAAAAGATTTATTTGTCTCTGAATTGCACAGGGTGGTCCATTTACAGCAGGTCCATCAAAAGTGATGTGGAGCTTAAAGTGGAGCTTAAACGGGAACTGGAAGAGGCAGGGCCTGCCCTGTCTGCGACCTGCCCAGAGTGGGCCCCTGCTGAGAGGATCCACCTGGCAGGCCAGGGGTTTGCAGGGGATGATGCCTAAACACTGCTCCCCGCCTCCCAGGAGGCCGGGGCAGGGTGTTTGGGGGAGATTTCCCTTGTAAGGGACCAGAAGTTCTGAGGGAGTGGGCAGGACTGGGCAAGGGGAGGAGTGGCCATGGAGGAAGAGGTCCTGGGAGCAGAATTTGGGCAGAGAAGCAGGCCAAGAGGCCTGGAACCTTTCCTCCAAAGACCAGCTGTTCCTTTTCAACAAGAAGTTGGACTCAGAGCCAGTTTCCATCATAAATCTGCTACAAGAAGTTGCCCTAGAATGGGGCAGCCCACCTCAGCCAAAATGGGCCTTTTGGCCCTGCCTCTGCAGCCCAGACCCACCCTGGCAATGGTTCTGTAGACCCCTGAACCCCAAGCCTAGACACCAGAGGGGTATCTTCCCCCTGGTCTCCTTGTGGGCAGAGCCTGGCTTTGTAGGGCATCCCTCCTCCAGGCCTGTCTTGGCTGATGTTGTCAAGCCGGTGAACAAGCTGTCCCCTTCCCACCCCTGCCACCCCCACATTCATGCTGATCACTGCAGTGACCTGACTGGATTTGCATGTTAAAAGGAGTGTCTGGGGACACTTAAAAAAGAGAGGGAGCCAGTATTCCTTCATCTAGGCTGTTTTATTCTGCTCCCCCTTATTACCTCCCTTGCCCCCAGCAGTCTAGGAGCAGTGGTAGGGAGCTTTGCTCTCTGTGGCCCAGCCGGGGCATTAAAAGAACGGAATCCCAGCAGGCAAGAATCAGGCTCAGCCTGGGGCAGAGCTGCAGGAAGGAGGAGGCCTTGCCTGGGGCTGGATGCATTCTGAGGGTACCGTGGGCATGGGCGGGGAGGGAGCCGAGACCCATGGAGCACAGGGCAAGCCAAGGGGGTAGCCATAGGAAGGACAGCCCACATGGGGTCTCTGCACCACAGCCAGGGACAGGAAGCGAAGTTCAGACAGGGCCTGTGAAGACCAGGGCAGGGGAGGCCCTCAGAGGCGTGTGTCTCTGCTTTTCTCCCTCACTGTGCTCCATTAACTGTCACTGCAGCTGGGCTTCCTCGGCCCACCCATGGCTTCTCTGCCACCCCGGAAATGGTGGCTTCTGTGTGGCGCTCGGCTTGCCATGGTGCCCACTCCAGCCCTAACCACATAGCAAGAACCTTCTTTTTCAGGTTCTGCAGAAAATGGATTTAACAGGGCCAGGCCCCATCTGATTGGCCCATTTGAGTCAGGTGATTACCTCAGATGTGGCATAGGTCTGAAGTCACTTGGTACAAACTTGGCCGCCCAGAACTGTGGGTGTAAAGAGCATCTTTACTTGGGAAAAGTGTGGGCAGGGAGGCAGTGGTTAACATCTATGGGTAGCGTGAAGAAAGTGCTATATATAAGGCAAGGCATTATATTTGAGGTCGTGGCTCTGCCTCTCACCGCCTGGGAGACCTAGAGCCAGGCACAGCCCCTCACTCTTATCATCAGTAATCTGGGGAGACAGGACTAGATAATCCCCAAGGCTCCTTCCTGCTCCGACACTCAAACCATCCCTGAGCGGTGCACAGTCAGGCCTGGCCTCCATGTTCAGGAGCTGCCTCCAGGCGCCCCTCCCATGCCTTCCTCAGGCCCCCCAATCCCCCTGGGGAGGGTCTCCCAAAGTTCTCCCACCCTGAACCCCTCTGCAGCAGCCATGAACTAATCAACAGAGACGGTCTCTTTCTGAATTTTAAAATGCCCATTTGTCTAAGTTCATGATAAAGAGATTGATTGGCTGTTTTTAATACCCCCCTTTAAATAGAACTCATCTCACGCTGCTTGTGATGGTATTTTATTACCATAATAATAATTGCAACGGCCATTTATTGAGTATTGCTCAATATTGCCAAGTGCCTGGCTCAGCGAGAAGTTCCCCCCGCCCCCCCACCTTGTCTCGCGTAATTCTTTCTCACAACCCTGGGGGTAGGTACTGTTAACAGCTCCATTCTTAGGTTTTCCTTTACACAGGGAAACTGAGGCTGAAAGAGTAAGCTCCAGCACCAGGGGAGCTCAGCATATGCTTGAGGTCTCCAGCCAGTACGTAGAAAGGCTCGGACTCAAACTTAGGGAGTCCGACTCAGAGGCCATGCTCTGAGCCACCAAGTTCTACTGTCTGCAGTATACTCGGAAGCCCATAGAGGAAATCTGCTCACGTGGAAGGTGTAGACCTTCAAAGGGAGACATCTGCACATTTGCATGAAGCAGCAGCTGGGTGCTTGGAAAAGCCCCCCAGTGTAGGTGCTGATGAGTGCCGCGCCCCCATATCCCCGATCGAGCATGGCATCCAGGATCTGAAATGCAGGAAGTCAGCATTCTTTTCTCTCCAATGGCTTGTCCCTTCTAAGTATATGAATGGCTCTTTGCCAGGCCCATTTAAAACCTTTTCTAAGTTATGCAGAAATTAAATGGGTTTTCACTGCAGGGCATGAAACATAATCTAAGAAGGTCAGACACAGGACCATTCCTTCTTTTTCCCCTTTTTCCTTGTCTTCTTGCATCTTTTAAATCGTCTGATCAGTTGCCCAGAGAGCCTTTGCCCCGGACCATGAGGTATGCATGGGTGAAATGTCCCCTCCTCCCCGAGGCAGGGGCCTGGAGAGCTGACATTCTCGTGGGAGCCATCCCTCTCCTCTGGGTACTGGCTCCTTGTGGGATGTGCTCTGACATGCTTTCGAGCTGCCTCCCGGGGGACTGGCTGCTCTGAAATTGGGACATGTCCTTCCCTCTTGTGGCAGAAACCCCAGGCCCTACTGGAATGTTTTGTTCTGGAGTGTGGGGCTGACTCCCGTGTTCACGTGTGATGCGCATATAGGATCTAGAGAGGGCAGGGGGAAGCAGGAGAACTGTAGTTTAGCTGAGAGACTTGTAAAGATCTCAAAACCAGTGCCATCGTGGCAGCTTGTTGGGGCGGGGGCTGGCTCCACCGAGCCCAGCACCAGGGGAGCTCAGACTTCGGGGCTCTGCACCTGGTGGCCCAGGGTGTGTATCTGCAGAGTGCCCACACCCATCAAGTCCCCCAGGAAACAGTTCATCTCAATTCCAACAAAGGCATTTCAGTGAAGAGACCCTGACAGAGGGTGGGCAGGGCTACAGGGCATTAAGGGATGTTGAGGCACCTGGGACCAGCAGGAACTCCTAGGGCTGGAGGGGGAAGGGGAGGGGATAGTGGGGCTTAGGGAGCCCACTGAAGGCTGCGGCCAAGGAGCAGGGGCTGCTGACTTGGAGCTGGAAGGAGTGGAAAAGTAATACCCAAACTCTCCTCCTCTTTCCCAAACTCTGAGCTCCTACTAGCACCTTCCCTGGGCAGAAGCCAGCCTGCAAGGGAACCTGGGGCTGGAAGCAATCCACTGAGGTCTCCCTGGGGTGGGGAGGGGGACACAGAGCAGGGTACTCAGTGATCTGGGGGGTGCAGACAGGGAATGCCCAGCACAGTATTATCATTAATATTCATAGTGCTTCTTGACACCTGCCTGCCCTCCCCTCGAAGGCATTCTTGTCTGCAGTCCTCCAGAAGGCACAAGATGACAACGTTACAACTGCCCATTTCTGAGCATTTATTATATGCTGGGGAATTTGCACTCAGGAGCTCATGTTCTCTTCACCCTAACCCTATGGGATATTATTAACTTCAGTGGACAGAGAAGGGATTAAGGATCAGAGAGATTAAGTAACCCAAAGACACACAGCAAGGCTGGGGTTCCAACAGAGTCTGTCGATCCCTGAAATCCTGGCACTTGTCCGCTCTGCCCCCTTGCACACTTGATTCTCTTCTGGAGGGAAAGAGAGCATCTGTTTTCCAAGCCACCGAGCTGAGGAGGGAAGGCCTAGCAAAGGAAAAGGAGGTTCAGAAGCCCCGAGGTGTGAGGCAGCCTGCTGGGTTTGAGAAGTACAAATAGCTCTACCTACCAGAAAATATTAAACCAATACAAATAGATGCTACACATGATCTTAGCCAAGAGGTCAAGAAGGGATGCCTGCCAGGAAATAAAGTGTGAAGGAGGAGACAGGGCCAGACCATGTGGGCCTGTGTTCTATGCAAGGGGCACTGGGGAGTCATGGATGGTGTGGAGGAGACGGGCCTCCTGTCCTCTGTGTTGATGGGAAGATAGATTAGGAGCCCGTCCCTTCAGCTTGGCACTTGTCTAGTGATGGGGGAGAGTCAGCACACTCAGAAAGAAACAGAGGCAGCTCCATAGCCTTGTTCTCCAGAAGCCCTTTCCAGCCCGACAGGGGGGTCTTATAAAGAACACCCTTGCCTCAAGCAGATGATCCCGGGACAGGGCTGCGAGCATGACCCAGGGACAGAAGCTGCTCAAAGCAATGACACAGGGCCCAGGTTATGGCCAGCAGCACGGGGAGGAGGCAGCAGTGTGGGTGCCCTCCTTGAAAAGAGCCCTACAGATGTCCGAAGGGACCCAGTCATCATCCCAGTGGGAATAAACACAGGGCCAGGAATATTATCTGTGCCGTGAGGGACCGAACGGGCTAGTCCCACGCTGCTGGCTGGGAGGTACCACCCCTGGGGGCATTTGAGCTCAGCACCATACAGAGGAGGTAGGGAAAGAACTGCCCTCAGTGTTTTGGAGAAGTGTTCAGTACAGAGCATAAGATCAGTGGCTTAGAATTAGCCAGCCCTGAACTCCAGGCCCTCTTCTCCCACTGCTCAGCTGTGTGACCTGGGCAAGTTACTTAACCTCTCTAAGCCTTAGCTTCCTTTTCAAAGGACACTCAGTCAGCGGGAGCAGGGATTGTTTGTACCCTCTGTCTCTGTGAAGAGCCTCATCGGATTGCCTATCTGCCGGTGTGCCCACAGCCTGCTAAATTATGAATAAATCCCCTCACCCCGTATTCCACAGGCACGGCTTCCATGTCGGGCACTGAGGTGGGTGCTGCGGTGATGAGAGCCGGCAGTCGGGCAGAGATGCACACAGAGCCTGAGCGTGCGCTGAGGGCTCTCAGCGTCTTCAGAAAGGCTATGGATGGAACACCTGCCGTGTGACAGGCACGGAGCTAGGCTAGGCAGCTGGAGCCCTGTGGCTTCCGTGGGGTACCTGTGTGGTGAGGGAAGACGGGCACTGACCAAGGAATTACAGAAGATAGGCGGATGATGAAAATCCCCTGGGCGAGGTGGGAACCTTAGTATAAACAGTGGTGGAGGGTGGGGGCATGGCAGGGGCTGACCTGCCTTAGGGGTTGGGAAGGCTCCATGAGGAAGTTAACATTTAACCAGAGACCCCAAGTCAGAAAAGAGCAGGGGTCTATACACAGTGTGTAGCAGAGGGAATCACGGTAGGCTCCCAGGAGGTGGTACCATTCGAGTGGGTCTTGTGGGCCTCTCGTGGCAGGCTGCTGCGACCCGGGATGGCATGTGGATGCCCTTCCCCAGGGCAATCCAAGGAACCTCTGTGGGGCCAGGCAAAGCCCTCAAGGCCCCCTGCCACCTGCCTGCGGCACACACCTCTCAGCTCCCCGCCCATAAAGCCTCCCGACACGCAGACTCCCGGGGGCCCCCCAGAGCAGCCCCAGCCCTGAGGCATGGGCAGCCCAGGGGCATTCCACAGAGGAAGCAACACCGCCAAGAAATAGGGGTTTGGGGACCAAAAGGCCCTCATCCAGAACGCCAGGATGAGCAGATCATCTTTAGAACTGGTGTTGTTATAGCCACCAGGAGGCCATCAAAAAAAGGGGAAAAAAAATAGATACTGCATTTTAAATTTCTCTCAACCCTCTTAGAATAAAAATGACAAAGCCGCAGGTCTGGTTGGCTGGAGGGACGTGGTTAATGGGCTTTGGGGGAATAGTCACCGACAAAGTTAGCTGCTCCGAGCACCACTCACCCTTTTGTTTGCTTTGCTTCACCCCCAGAACACGCCGGTGGGGACGCCCATCTTCATCGTGAATGCCACAGACCCCGACCTGGGTGCAGGGGGCAGCGTCCTCTACTCCTTCCAGCCCCCCTCCCCGTTCTTCGCCATCGACAGCGCCCGCGGCATTGTCACAGTGGTCCGGGAGCTGGACTACGAGACCACGCAGGCCTACCAGCTCACCGTCAATGCCACGGTGAGTCCCGCCCCGGAGGTCTGCCTCCGGAGAGAGCAACGGGACACCAGCATCCTTCCCTGCTGGTTCAGGCTCTGTAATAGCAATGCTGGCAATAGTCACAATAAGAACGGGAGCGGTGCTGTGCCGAGCACTCAGATGGATCGTCTCCATTAAACCCCACGGCAGCCCTATCTCCTACGTAATATTAAGTTACCCATTCTACAGATGAGGAAACTGAGGCCCAGGAGTAATTCAGGTCATTGCCCATGGTGACCCAGCCGCTGCACTCCAGAGCCTGCACTGAAACCCTGCAGCATGTTCACAGTGTGGGGTGTCCCCTCGCTCTCTGGAACCTCAGACAGGGGTGGCAGCCCAGCAGTGTCCTGACACCACCCTACACGCAGGCGACAGAGGGTCCGGGCATCCTGGCCACTGCTCCCGAGTGGTGACGCTTACACAGGAGGGCCCTCCCGTGTGCACCAAGCACCGTGCTGGGTCCTGGGAATTCCGGGATTAGTCAGGCTGGAGAGGGAGGAGAGAGAAGGGAATAATTGTCCCATTTTATGGCTGACACCGTTGAGACTCACACGCCGATGAGTCGTGGGGAGCAAGAACACAAACGCAGTTTGTCTGACAGCAGTCCTGTGCCCCATGGCCAGGAGTTTCTGAGTTTCCAGATCATCACAGCCGCTTGGCTTCTGTGGCCTGCTGTTCGCAAGGGCCTGGGGGACAGGCAGACCAAACCCCGAGCAGCCTCCCGGCCCTGCACTCCTCTCCTGTGGGCTCCTCCCTCTGTTTCCAGGTCAAGCTGAAGCCTTCAGCAGGCAGCAGGGCGAGAGCCGGCCTCTTGTCCCTAAGATTTCTGTTTACAAAGCTCAGGCCGAGTGTGAAACAAGTTACAGGAGTCCCTCTTGACCCGTCAGGACCCATTTGCCTGACCCCCAGCATCCCCCCTGGCCCCATGTCACGGCTGCACTGGGGGCTCAGACCTGCACTGCAGGTCACAGAGCCCAGATCCTGGGGTAAGGCACATGGACTAGGCCAAGGGTCCGGTTTGAAAGATGGGGTTTCCCGGGGCTTGGGCAAGGTGTAGAGAGTCCCCAGGAGCCAGGAAATGTGCGCTTTTCCTGGGGAGGCCACTGCGGGTGCCATTCACATTCTTTCCTTCTCCCCTGGTTAAGTGTGAGTTCCCCCGGGAAGTCATGTGTCCTGCTCTTCGTAAACCTGACTTCTGGGATCAAGGGGGTGTGCAAGACCAGAACCTGCTCTCTGCACACACCTGTGCCCTTGTGTGCGGCCTCGCACCCACACACAGCCGTGGTGCCCCCCCAGCTGCCCTCCATTTGCACACGCTGGGCCCAGAAACACACAGATGCTTGCTCTCTTTCTTGTATGCACCTGTCCCTGTGGAGTAATTTCCATCTTCCCTGAAAATGGCTTTGGGCGGGCAGGGAAGAGACCAGAGCCGGGCACAGGCAAGAACCTGGGTGGCCGGACCTGTCAAGAGGCCTGGGCTCCAGCCGAGATGGTGAATACAGTTAAATTGCTGTTAATCTTGCTGGCGAGCAGGCCTGGAAGCTGCGGAACAGGAGGGGCCCTTCTGTACGGATGGCTCCCCCACCTGAAGCGCGGCCCCCCTCAGGCCTGGTGCTGTGCCCTTGGCTGCTGGACATTTCCCCAAGGAGATTCTCCTGTGGGGCATCGCAGGGAGCAGTGTGGGCTCCCAGCCACCCCTGGGTGGGCAGCAGGTGGGGAAATGGGAGGACTTTCCGGGGAGCGGCTGCTGAGAGTGCTAGCTGGGAGCCTGGCGGGGTGCCTGCCCAGCCAGGTATGTCCACTGCCATCCCCTTTCCCCAGCCCCAGAGTCCGAGGTAAGCTGGGATGCGGGGATCTGTGGCAGGAGCAGGGCTGTGGCCCTGAGACTGTGGGACAGGGAGGGCAGGTGCCAGGCTGGACAAAGCCACCTACACGCAAAGCCTGGTAATGGCAAATGAGAACCACTGGCCTCCCCTGCTCAGAAGGTCAAGGGACTTCTGTTCCTCCTACTCTGGCCCTGTCTGCCTGGTTGTTCAGGTCCCTGACCAAGAGCTCTCACACTAGGGGCAGTCCCCAAGCCTGGGCCGTGGGTTTCCATTGTCTTGGAGCCCGAGAGGCTGTCTCCCCAGTGGCTCTTCCTGCATCCAGACCTCCTCCACCCTGCTGTATCCAGTCCTCACCCCGAAGTCCCTTGCCCTCTCCATGGCTGCCCCTGAGGACTCTTAGGACAATCTGCCTTCCCTTCCCAAAGGCTCTGCTGCACTTCTGTATCCGGAGGGCAGGAACAGGCTCTAGGCTTGTTGTAATGGGAGGAATGCTTTGCATCGCTCCGGTCCCCCCAGACCAAGGAAGACCTAATCAGAGTGCAGTCACTCTTCAAATCCAAGACCAGAGAATTTACAGGCCCAAGGGTCCATGGAGGTCCTTGCATTGAGCCCCTTCATCTCACAGAGAAGGAAATTGAGACCCCAAGAGGGAAGAGGATCTATTCGAAGCAACCCAGCAAGTCAGGGCCTGAGCTGATGTTAGGGCCCCAGATCAAAGCAGTTAGGGCAGGTTTTCATTGCAGAAGGATCTGAGTTGAGTCCTGGCTACACACTTACCCACTGTGTGACTCTGGGCAAGTTACCTCTGTGAGTCTCGTATCTGAACAACCTCTCTGAGTCTCCGTTAATATATCTGAATACTGGGCACATGGTATCCACAGAAGCAAACAGGTGCTGGCACTGTGCATGCTACGTAATCTGCTCTTAGCTCGGAGTCTATTCCCATGGGTTATTGTCATTCAACAACAGAGGGCTATTTAAACAGTTTATCATGGTGGGCTGTGTACGTTAGGGCTATGGAAGCTGTGTTTCTGGTTTCCTTTCTTGACGAGCTTTCCTAAGGCTAAATTTCCAACTGACTAGGAGGGTTTAAACATTGCCTGCCTGGCCGCAGGCGGAGGCCCGCATGACCTCTCAGGATTTCTTCCTGGAGTCCCCCAAATGTCACAGGCCCTGGAGCTCCCCCTGCTGGTTCTGCCAGAAAACTTGCTTGACCAGTAAACCTTGGGTGCAGGGCAGGGGTGCAGGTCTCAGAGTGGCCCCCTCTGCTGTCAGAGGGCCTTTGTTCTGAGGAACACCAGCCTGGTCATGCCCTTGCTGCCCCGGGGTGAGAGGGGGCAGGAAGTGGGTATGGCGAGGGCCAGTGGCCCTCTGTCTGAATCAAGAGAAGTTGCTAAGGACAGCACCATCTCTTGACCCCAAGCCAGTCATCCCACCCGTGGCACGTCCGGGATGATCAGGCCGAGGCTGGGCTGGGGGCAGGAGATCTGGCTCTGTCCAGCCCTGCTTTGTGACATTGGACAAGCCACCTTCTGCCGGGACTGGGGGGCCCTGTTTATGTTTTCCTGCACAGGTCAAAGATCACTGTGGGTTCTTCGAGTTCTCGAACTTCTGTGTGCTAAGTGCTCCCCCGGAGCACTTGCATCCATGGGCACACATGTTTGTGCACATGGGTGTCATATGTGTTCAGATGTGTGTGTGTGTGTGCACACGCATGTGCGCATGTCAATAGTGTCACCCCCTCAGGCTGTGTATTCTTTGTCCTCTAAGGATCAAGACAAGACCAGGCCTCTGTCCACCCTGGCCAACTTAGCCATCATCATCACAGATGTCCAGGACATGGACCCCGTCTTCATCAACCTGCCTTACAGCACTAACATCTACGAGCATTCTCCTCCGGTAAGACGCTCTCTGGCCCTCGTGGGACTCCCCTCTGAGCTTCTCTTAGGGATGGGGGCCCTGTTTGGCCAGACGGGCTCTTCCTTGGCGTTTCTTACTCCCCTCAATCCCTATGCATGTCAGTGTTGGGTGTCTTAG
>NC_138374.1:49383513-49435231 GCF_054177405.1 Leptonychotes weddellii | reverse complement strand
GACTGGTACTGTCTGCAGCAGGACCTCCATTACCCTGAGGGTTTTAAGGAGGGCAGAGCGCATGCTCATGCTCGTGTAGAGTCCCCGGCAAGGCATTCACTCGCAGTGCTTATGAGTCGGTTGTCCCTTGGGCGCTGTGAGACTGCTAAAGCCAACGCCTCGAGAGCTCCCAGGGGGCAGGTCTGAGCCCCACCACTTGGGTCACGGCTGGGCTCGGAGGAGCCAGACAAGGAAGTAACTGGGAGGTGTCGGACTCCCCCCAGGGCGCCCACAGAATTATCTCACGTGCACACAGCTCTGCCTTTCCTCCCTGCCCCCGCACTTGAAAGGAGTGCTCCCATTTCCATGTCTCTAGCACAGCTCTTTCTGCTGCAGGCCAATTCCCTTATGCTCCAAGCCTGATTTTTCCAGGCTTCTAATCGGTTTCCATGCCTTGATCCAGGCCCTGCATGTCGCTTTACAGTGTGGAACCCTGACTTAACTCCGTACTTCCCAGGCCGGCCAGGGCCGAGGAGCACTGTGGCCTGTTCAGCTTCCTCGCCCCGAGGACCCAGGCGTCCCCGCTCCCAGCCTGGCCGCTGCCGGCCCGGGGCCTCCGGTCGGACCCTTGCCCACTCTGCTCGCTCTTCCTCTTTATCTGCGGCTCCCAGCATGTATGCCTCTCTCTATCAGTGTATCGGGCCAGCATGCCTCATCTAAAGTGTATATATTACCTAATAAAATCCTTCTTATTTGGGATTATTGCATCAACTTTTAATTTCCTCACTCGAGCAGCGGCATGTCGGCCTGCCCGTCAGTGAAGGACCGATAGAAGGTGAAAAGAGCAGATAAACTGCACAAATTACTGCCAGCTGATGCCTATCAGCCCTTTGACTGGAATTGACTGGAATTAAGGCCTGAGAAATAGGATTTTCTGCCTCAGAATCTGCTGTGGCAGCTCTTGTCGGAAGTCCCCTCCAGCCCCCACTCCCACCCCCCCACAGGCACCTCCCACTCCCGGAGCAGACTGCCGTCCACCTTTTCAGTCCTTAATCCTGTCATGGAAATGGGGAAGGCGATCCCAGGAGAGAGAGATGGGCCGGGACCCCTGGGGCCCCTACCACCCCGTGGCTTCCCGCTCTAGCTCCTGTCCTGGCAGGATCCTCTGGGAAAGGCAGGCCACAGAAGGGGAGACTCCTTCTAGAGGAGTCTCCTTCTAGAGGAGTCTCAGCTCCTCTCAAATCTGCCTGGACTTCCTCACCAGTACCCAAACTTCAGAGGCCGGGGCTGCCTCGCACCCCTCGCCCACCCCTGTCTTCGGCACACCTTACTGGGCGCCAAGCCCTGGGCCTGTCCCCTCTGCCACAGAGCAGTGGAGTCCCCCAGACCCACCCCAGCACAGGCCTCCATTCCCCAGTCACCCTTGCCCCACCCACTCACCACACCTTGTGACTTGAAGCCAGTGCTGGAAGCTTCTGAGCCTGTTTCCTCCCGCACTCCCCCTTGTTGGGACTTGTGAGGAAAACTTGAGAGGACCTTATGTTGGGTGCCCAGCACAGTGCTTGGTACAGAGTAGGTACTTACCGAGTGCTAGCCCTTCCTGGGCTGTTAGCTGTTTTCGCTCTCTAACACCCAGAAGACGCCTTCGCTCCAGGGTACGGATTATGAATCTGGGGTGCTAGGGAGTCCAAACGTGCTGAAACTATGGGGCACAGCATCGGCATGCATTGTCTCGGAAGAGGCACCTGAGCTTTCATCAGATGCTTGAGCGGTGACAGTCACTTTTTTTTTTTTTAAGATTTTATTATTTATTTTTTTGTCAGAGAGAGACATAGCGAGAGCAGGGACACAAGCAGGGGGAGTGGGAGAGGGAGAAGCAGGCTTCCTGTAGAGCAGGGAGCCCAATGTGGGACTCGATCCCAGGACCCTGGGATCATGACCTGAGCCGAAGGCAGATGCTTAACGACTGAGCCACCCAGGCGCCCCGACAGTCACTTTTATAGCATTTGCTGTGTACTGGGTGTGGTTCTAAGCACTGTACACCTATCAGTTGCTGAGGAGTGGGGGCTGTTATACCCATTTTATAGATGGGGAAAACAAGCTAGTGAGAGATCAAGTAACTCACTCAAAGGATTTGAGCCTAGACAGAAACCCCTAACCCCCTCACCATACTGCTCTTCCCACCACAAGGAGCTGGGACCCTGGAGGCCTGTGCACCTTTAGCCTCTTGCGGGGGGGGGGGGTGCCTCATTTCCTTACAATGTGGGTTCCTGTGACGGGAGGAGCCCCGTGGCAGGGTAGACCCTTCTCTGAGCCTCCTGGGCCTGCCCACCTGCTCTCCCAGCCACATGCTGGTGCGTACCCCCACCCCCACCCCGATCTGGAAAGCCAGCCAGTAAGGGGCCTGGCTCTGGGCCTGCTTCTCCATTCCCTCATCTTTGGAAATAAGTTTCAGTATATTGAAAATATAATTACTAAGACCCTGAAACAAGAGCTGTGGGATCCCAAGAGCCCCCATTCCTCCCCGTTAATTCCTTCTTATAACATTTCCAGTCTTTGTGGCTGCACTTGTATTAAAAGCTCAGGGTTTTATTAAAAATGGATTTATTTACCCAAAAAGAGATGAAACCCCAAACTTTGTCAGGAGCCTGTTGGCTCTCACTTCCCAGAAGCTCAGGGTGGCTCTTCCTGGGGAGAGCCAGCCTCCCTGTCCTTCCGTCCTCGATTGCCCTAATGGCCCCCTCTGAGCCCCACCTGCCCACGAGCCTCCAGGTAGCCCACGGTGGGGGTGCCCATGGCGAGATGCTCGCAAGGCTCTGAGACCTGAGGGTGCTTTGGCCACCAGGTCCCATCTTTGCATAGGCCACCGCTGCCCCCTCCTTCCAGACCTCCTGGGGTGTACTTGTCCTTGTAGTTGTCCTTGTCTATAGGCCCAGCTCAGCACAGCCACTCCTGGGTTGTATGCCTGGGGCCATGCAGCTGCTCCTGGAGGTTTGCTGTTTAGTGACTTTCTGGAAAGGTGCTCTGGAGGCTCTGGACCCAGTTACACTGGCAGGCTTGTCCCTGCCCTCAGCAGACCAGGGACTGACTGGGGACCCTCAAACTGAGACACTTTCCGGGACCAGGCCAGATGGGGCTCTAAAAGAGGGAGTTGTCCCCATGTCCTGGCACCTGAGCCTCACACCAGAGTCCCACACTGTGGGGACCTTATCCTGGGGGCAAACCCAGGCTTCTCCTATGTGAGGAGTGGCTCCTGGAGGGGTAGACCCTCCCAAAAAAGAGCCCTCTGTGGGGTGACATTGGGGGAAGCTGTTAGAGCAGACCCTGCAGTGACCCTCCACAGATGCCTGGGTCTGGGGCCGTTAGCAGATATTACAGGGGAAGAGTCTGTCATCAGATCAGAAAGCCCAGGAGAACAAAGGTTAACAGGGTTGCTGTGGTCTTGTTTTGTTTTGTTTTAAATTACTTCACTACTTTGAGGAGCCATTACTACACCGAAGCCCAAGGGAATGGTGGGATATGTAAGTTGTCCCAAATTTCACATGAGCTCATGCTTGTGAAGTGCTTAGATTAGTGCCTGCCACATAGCAAGGACATTCGTAAATGACAGTTACCGTTATTATAACAGAACCTGGGAGGGAGCGGCATCGCTTGGTGGGCAAGAGCATTTTGGAACCAAAGTACCTGACTTTGAACCCTGGCTTCACCATTCCTTCCTTGCAGTGGGACTTTGGCAAGGCCACTTAACTCGAATTCCTCAGTTTCCTCATCTAGAAGACGGGGCTTCTGGGGTAGGTGTGAGGGTGGAATGAGTTAGCACATAGAAGGCATTTGCAGCAGCACCGGGCACAGAGGGGGTGCTCGGGAAAGAACAGGGCCCTCGAAGCTGGTCACAGTTCAGGTCCTCAGAACCCGCTTGGGGAGAGGCTCATTTAATGGTGTCTTTCTCTGATTTTGTAACAGTCTATTCTCCCAAGGGATGTAGCCCGAGCTCCTGTCTCCCTGGGGGAAGGGGCCCCAAGGAGGGAGCCAGACCTGCTTTCTGCGTGGCCCTGGCCTCAGGGCTGTGTCCATGTTTCTGCGGGAACCATTTCTCCTGGAACATTCTCACCTTCCCTCAGCCCAAGCTAGAGGTGTTCCTGGGCCTGGGAGAGGATGGAGTGACAGCCGCACGGGGACAGCCCTGCTCTGGGAGGGTGAGGTGGGGGTGCCCCTGTGTGTCTTGCCCCCAGGGCCCCACCCTACTGATCAGAGGGCCTATAGGTCAGAGAACAAGACTATCTCCATAGGAGGAGGTGCTCAGGTAGGGGTGGAGGGTACAGCCAGCAGACTTCACCCTCTAGCTGATGGACAGCAAATGGGTGAGAGGCAGCCTCTCGAGGCCACAAGAGATCGTCATTAGACACGTAAATGCCAGGGTTGATATTTCCCTAGGGGATGGGGACCGGGCTGTCCCGCTGGTTATCAACCAGGGGAAACTGCAGCCCAAGCCAGAACCTCAGGCAGGCAGGTGGACAGGCTTGGCTGGCCAGACAATGGTGTGATAGGGCTGGAGAGTAAGGTGAAGGTCACCGTGGGCAAGGAGCGACTCAGCAGGTGTGGCGGCGGCAGTGGTGATGTCAGAATCCTCTTCTGTGCATCCATTTATTCAATCAACCACCAGTCCGTCAGCTGATATTTGAATGTGCCCTTTCATGCCAGGGTCCCTTCCTGGAGAGTCTCGTGCCCCCAAGTCCCTGCCTGTGCTCTATCTTTTGCCTTCTGTATCAGCTTCTCTCCCTGGCAAACTCCCACTCCTTCTTCATGACCCATCCTCAATGTTGCTGTCTATATAACCCCTTGCCAGGTCCTCCAGGTGGACTTCTACACTTCGGGGTACATTTCTGCATCTGAGCACTCTTAGATGTGTATAGCAGTGTCTGTGAATCTGTCCTTGACCCCTCCCCACAGGCTGTGTGTGTGCCCTAAGAGCAGGGACCCCTGAATCCCCATCCTGGTAGTCCCAGATCCTGGCCCCTTCTCCCCCAGTGCTGCAGGGAGAAGGAATAGGATGTGGGACAGAGTCACCTGAGGCAGGAGCTGCTGTTGCTGTGCTGGATAGGGCATGGTTCACAGGGCCATGGTGGCCTCGGGGGTCATCCCTGGGCATACTCACTTTCAGGATTTATGATACATTCATTAGTAGAGTGATTGATCCATAATGTTCTCCTTTACTCAAGTCCTAGTGAGAGCAGGGTCCCAGGGTTTTTGTTGTTATTCATATTAAGGTAGGGCACACTGAGATCAGAAAGGTACAGCAACCTTCCTGAGGTCACACAGCAATTTGACGGGTGGTTGAAATAGAGACCAGATCTCTTGTCCCCCAGCTTGTTTTTCCTCTTTCCTGGGTGGTTACACCAGATGAGGGGAGATGGGGAGGGGAAGGGGGAATGAGAGCATCAGCAAGATCGGGCTTCTCCAAGGGACTCCGAGCTATTTGCCGAGGCCTCAGTGTTATGTCCCTGGGTTGATGGGGACAGCTGAGACCCTAGCCCTCAGTAGCTACTTCCTAAGCTGGCCTGGTGGCAGGGACTCCACTACCTGGGGAGGGAAGCTGCAGGTGCCAAGAGAGCCATAAAGAAAGATGGCCCCCCAGGGGCTGGGCAGCCAAATCAGGTCCCTCCTCTCTCCTACCCAGGGCACAACGGTGCGCGTTATCACCGCCATCGACCAGGATAAAGGACGTCCCCGGGGGATTGGCTACACCATCGTCTCAGGTAAGGGCTCGGCGCCCTGGCCCCCCATGCCCACTGCAGGAGTGTCAGGCTCTGCAGGGCTGAGCAGAGGTCTGGGGGTGTGGACAGTGGTATGAGGGGAGCAGCCCCGAGGACAACCCTGGGCAGAAGGCCTCGGAAGGGGATGAAGTGGATGAAGGAGGGAGGTGCTGGGGAGGAGGAGAGGAGCTGGGGACTGAGGCTCAGATGTTGGGGGCTGCTTGGGTGGTGTTGGGGAACGGGAGCATGCGGCACTGTCCAAGGTCCGAGGCATCTGAGCACCTTGGGTTTCTGAGCCTGGGTCACTGGGGACTCCCATCTACCTCCTTCAGTGCTGTGGGTGTTTGTTTTGCTTTTCTGACTTGATGAAAAGGTGGCAGTTTGTGCATCATGTTAGGATGAATAGACCTGCAGTTTCACCTGATTTCATGCTCTTTTCACATTTCTGACCATTAGGAGTTCTTGTCTTATCAGGAGTGCTGCAGGGGATGCACAGAGCCCCCTCCTCCCCCGCCCCATCTCTTGGTTAGGCAGAATAGTGCCTGGCTGCAGAGAAGGTTCTGGCTGATGGGATCCCTGACCCCACATCCCTACCTAAAGATGGACCAAGTAGCTCCATTTGGCTGTCCCAGGGCTGGGTGGCTTTGGAGAGAGGGAGTCGGTGAGAGGCCCATGAGGACTGCTCACTCACCCACAGACTGGCTCTGTCCCCATGCTCCTACCCACCCCCCCACAGGTGGCCTCCCGCCCTGCCCCCTAGTCAGTGAAGTGTCAGCCTCGTGCATCTGGGTAGGCCAGACTGATGGCCAGGAGGATGGCAAGCCACCAGGCTTGTGTCTACCCCTCTCCCGACCACAGCCCCACGACAGGGATTGACATTTGGGGGACATTTTTTCCCCTAAAGCTCAAAAGACACCAAGGTATAATGATCAAGAACATAGACGATGGAGTCTTGTGAGCATATTGCCTCAGGTGGGTCTCTATACCTCAGTATAGAGGTATAGAACAATAAGAAATGCTTACTATCTTGGGTGATTGAGGATCAGAAGACTTAATATATGTAGAGAACCTAATTCATGGATGTAAGTTCCTTTATACGTGTTACTTACTGTTGTTATAATAACATTATTGCTGGCAGCTAATAATAACCTTGGGAAGCTGGGAGTTAGCTGGTGGGAGGAAGACCCTCCCCCTCCTTAGGGATGCAGGAAATCAGGAGTATTGTGGGCTGCCTGGGACCTGCAGCTGCCGGCATGACTACTATCGTGTCTTTAAGCCCAGGGTACCCCAGGCCCCAAAGCAAATGCCAGACCAGCTCATGTGGTCAGCAGCAGCAGCAAGTGTTCAGGCCTCTCCTCCCCAACCCCATTTCCTCCTCATTCTGGTGCCCAGCACAGGACTCAGCAAAGTAAACCCCAATGTGTACTTGTGGAATGAAGGAAGGGAGGAGGGAAGGAATGTGATTCTAGGGTCATGGGTTTTCAAATTCCAGTATGCCCAAGAATCACCTGGAGCTCCTACCAAAAATGCAGAGTCCTTGGCAACCACAGAGATTCTCATTCTGTGAAACCAGGGTGGGACCCCAGAATAGTCCTTTCTCACAGCTCTGCAGATGCAGAGGGTCCTTAGGCTAGGGTGTGGGAAAACTAGTCCTAGGAAAGAAGGAAGCCATTCTGCAGGAAGGCAGAGTTCCCCGGGAATTAGGGGGCCCTCTCCTGCTGAGCAGAGGAGGAGGGAGACCCATGCTGGTGCTGGTTTCCTTCATGATTTTTTCAATTTGGGAAGCAAACCAAGTGCCCCCCAGGGACAAGGGACAAGGGGCTTGTGCTGGAGACCTAAGGGAACACCAGTGAGCCCCAAGAGTGATAGAGTTGAGGCACCAGGATAAGGTGGCAGCATAAAGGGACACCTGGCTGGGTGGGGGATTGTCTCCTCATCTCATTGCCTGTGGGCTGGTTTCAGACATACCCCAGCCTGGATGAAGGTGGGGAGCAAGGAGCCAGGAGCTAGCCTGTGGTCATGACCAGACTGGAAATTCCTGTGTGACACTGAGAGGCCATCCTCCAGGGTATTTGTCCATTCCAAGTTCCTGCTGGGTGCCAGGCCACCAGCCTCAGAACCCCAGGCCCTCGCCAGCCCTTAAAGATGGCCCTAGCCAGCTCTCCTTCCTCACCCCCTCCCCTGGCAGCAGGAGGTAGGAGGGCAGAGCTGCTGAGCCTTTGGTGTCTGGGCTGGGGACGATTGCCTGTGGCAGCTTACTCTGAGATTTCCAGGGACATACTCTCCTGGGCCAGGTCCCCAAGTGTGAATAGCAGGTTGAGAAGGGAGACCCAGGATGTGAAACTACAGGTAGGCAATGTGTGTGAAGATGGGGGGCAGGAGGCAGAAACTTCCAGAAGGCTTGCAGCACTTAGCATATCTTTTTAGGCTTCCCACCACAGCAGAAATGTGCTTTGAGGGCTTTTAAGAAGGATGACAAATGGGTTTCCTCTCACATGCCAACTGTGATTGATTGGTAATGGCTGCTTGAAGCCAAACAGGCTCAATGTGGTATTCAATTGGTAGAGTCTGATATGGGTGCAGAAAGAGAGAGGGCACACAGCACCAGCGGCAAATACTTGCCGTCCTTGCTAAGATAGCACTTGGACCTCGTGTGTAGGGTGGCCTTGATGGTTCTTTAACTCTCTCATGGGTGTTTGTCACCACGCAACCCACAATCCCACCCAAATTCTTTTTAGGCAGCTTGAGGGCAGTCCTTCCCTTTTCCTTCCCTCTGCATCCTGAGTACCTGGCTGACCTGGCTGCCCACCCACCTGTTCCTGCCCACCCTTCTCCCTGGCCCTGGACTGGCATGGTCTCCGTGTAATCCAGCCTCAGTGTGAGCCTAGAGCAGGCAGACAGGCAGGAGGATGAAGTCTCCAGGGAAGCAGATAGGCAGAAAACTAGGATATGGCCTCATCTCTACTTCTCTTGACCAGTAGACACTGTTGCAAAGCACTTTGTCTGCCAAGGATCTGGCCTCACACACCTGCCTTTCCAGTGCTGTGAAGTCTCAGCCCTTTCCTAGGAGGCTCAGCCAGTGTCTGTTTGGCTTGAAGCAGAAAGAAGGAATGCCCACAAGGGCACCTTCATGCTGACTGGCCCAAGCTGGCCCTGAGTACCCCATGGGAGCCTGCTCCCACCCTAGATGCTAGGGAACCATTTTCATTTGAAAGAAAAATGAGGGTCTCAGGTGTTCCTGGAGCCAGGTGTGAGTCCTGTTGGCCACTGTGGGTGACTGAGTCTCTGGGCACCTCCAGAGCTTGGGCAGGGGGTGGCTCTGTCTGCGTGTGGGTGGACACAGGTCTGAGCCCATGAGTGATCCATGGCACACGGTTAATCTGCTTGGCTCCTTGAGGCCCCCATCCCCTCCGGGCTGTTTATCACCCTGCAGCTGGGGGGATTTATGTCTGCACACCAGTGCTTTCACCATTACTAATGACCCCTCTGTTTTGCCAAGAACAAAGAGGCCTTCAGAGGTAAGTTATGGCTCCATTGCCATCAATTTGTTCCCAGCCTCTTGTGGCCAAACTGAGACTGAAGAATGACAAGGTTCTTTCCCAAAGAGGACCTGGCACAGGTCCCATCTGCTTCCTCAGCCCGTGCCTGCCCTGCCCCTCACCAAGGGCATCACTTCCTCCAGGGCCTGAACAAAATGGGACTCCCATCCCCAACAGCCAGGCCAGCCTGGGATCTAAACAGGCACCCTCCCTTGCCAGATGGAGACAGTCCTCCTTCAAGGGGCAGCTGTGTCCCACACCACACGGAGCACAGAACTTGGAGTCCAAAGTTGTGGGTTCAAGGCCCAGCTCTACCACCTGCAGCAATGTGTCAAAGAAAGGCGTTTGGCCCCTCTTTACCCCGTAATCCTCATCCATGGTACAGGGATAATAATCTCTATGGCAGATAAAATAGTGCCAGAGAGACCCTAAAGAGCCATAAAGTATTAAGCCTTATTAATTATCAAGGAAAGATCAGGCCCAAGGGTCCTGGGGACTTGTATTCATTCATTTCCTCCTTTATCCATTTAAGCAGAGAAGTGGTTGCGAGCTATGGGCTCTGGGGCCGCTGTCCAGGGTGCTGACCACTAGCTCTGCTGGCCAGCATAGTTGCCTGTGGCTACTGAGCCCTTGACACGTGGCTAGTCTGTAAGATAACCCACAGGATTTTGAAGACTTAGTATGCAAAACAGATTATAAAGTATCTCATTAATAATGTCTTATGTGATGACGTGTTAAAGTGATATTTTAGATACACTGAGTTAAATACAACATATTATTAAAATTAATTTCATCTATTTTTTTTTTAATATGGCTACCAGAAAATTTAAAATACCACATGTGGCTCACATTCTATTTCTGTGGGCAGCTCTGTTCCAGAGTTAGACTACCTTGCTGGCTTCTACCACTGACCAACTGTGTAACCTTTGAGCTGTTAGTTTTCCAACCTATGAAATGGAGGAAAGAGTAGCCTGAGCCTCACAGGGAAGCTATGTGCATACAGTGAGCTAAGACGTGTAAGCACATAGAAGAGCGCCTGATTTTATGGTAGGTGCTCAACAAATGTGGACTCCTGGCATCCACCCACAGTGAATGGAGGGTCTTCTCTGGGCCAAGAGCTGCACTAATGTCCTGAGAGGGTGTGGGGTCAGAGGTATCATCTTGGCCTCAGGAACCTGTAGTGTAGGTGGGAAGGCAGACTAAAAAGCATGGGCTGTGTGGACATGGAGTGATGGCTCCATGGGGGGCCCATTAGATGTTCTTACTACTTCTGTGTATGTTTGAAAACATCTGTAATAGGAAGTGAGAAAGAATCCATGGGAGGGGGCACCACCCCCAGCCGTCACTGGGATAAGGAGACTCACTGAGAAGAGATCACCTAAGCCACCCACTGACTGATAAGCAGGAACTAGCCAGGAACCAGAGTTAGGGTGTTACAGGCAGAGGGAACAGCATGTACCAGGATCCCAGAGCAGGAGAAAGTACATGTTCATGGAACTGCAGTAAGTCAGCATGGCTGAGCGCAGCGTGCAAGAGAGACCTTGGGGAGAGGAGGCCACTGAGAGAGGCAGGGCCCAGCCAGGCAGGGTGTGGAATGCCCTGCTCAGGAGGATGCCAGGCCTTGCTCCTGAGAGTAGTAGGGAGCCAGTTCAGCAGGGGAGGGACATGGTTGAGGTGTGTTGTACGAAGCTCACTGTGGTCAGAATGGAGCCAGTGGGCTGGGGGGAGGGCAGGGAGGAATAAGCAGCCCAAGGGGAGGCTGTTGTGGTGTCCCCCAACTGGACATCCCAGTGGAGGAGCAAAGACAGCAGAGCCAAAGGAAGGTGAGGAGGTCAAGGTGACAAGAGGTGGCTGTTGGGACAGGTGGCATAGGATTGGCCCACGGCCTGAGATGGCTTTAGAGGCCCTTTGAGCTGGGACGTTGCTTAATTTAACACCCGACCACTGCGTGTTCTAGAGGGGAACCCTGTCTTCCTAAGTACCCTTGAGTGGGTGACCAAAACTCTCGAAGGAACAGTTTCCCCAGCCTTTAATGGGGCCAGTCGTATCTTTCTCACAGAGTTGTGAAAATAAAAATAAGTGAGTCTGCTCTCTAAAGTGAGTGGCATTTGGCGAGTGTCCCACAGGTCGCTGCTTGGTAGGACCTCAGCAGACGCCAGCCATTTCCCACCTCCCTTGCCGCCATCGGGATGCGGTGGAGACAGGCATGTGGTATGCTGTCCAAAGTCCGCATCACTAGCCGAGGCCACTCCCGCGTGCCAGAAGCCGGGCTCCCCCGGTGGCCAGGAGCCGAGGCTGAAGGCTTCTCAGTCAGCCCCAAGGGCACTGAGGATTCTGTCCTGCCATCACCTTCCTGCAGGCACCCAGACTTCTCACCAGTTCTCCGTCCGCTAAGGTAGGGAGTGCATCTATAGGAGGCTGTGGAGCCCCGGTTCCCAGCACGGGGGTCTGAGACCGGGTCAGCAGCAGCAGCAGCACCTGGATACCTGTTGGGCATGCGAGTTCTCAGGCCCCGCCACAGAACTACTGACTTGGGGGCCCGGGGACGGGGGCCCACAAAACTGACTTAATGAGTCCTCCAGCGCTCTGTCTGAACCCTTTCTGGAAGCATTTTCATTTTCCACACATGCTAGACTGATGAGTTCTGTTATTTGACTCTCTCCTTCCTGTGACTGATGCTAAAGGAACTCCTTTCTGGTGCCAAAGGGGCCTTTACCACCTGGGGAGTGAGGGTGTGGCCACCAGCCCATGCTAGCCTTTCCTACCACGTCGTGCGCTACAGCCTCTCTCTCAGCCTGCACACCGCCTTCCAGGCTGTAGGGGCTCCATCTCTCCCACCGCCCATGCGTCACAGCCCACATCCCTTTCCCCATCGCAGCCTTGCCTGCCTGGGCCTTCTGCAGCTCTGGAGCATCCCCCGGGGGGGGGCCCATTTATTGGGTGCCTGCCATGTGCTGGGCACTGGCTGGACACATTTACTGCTCACAGCAGTCTGTGAGGGAGACATTATTACTCCATCCTGCACACAGTAAAGCGAGGCTCAGCGCATACATAGACTGGCCAAGGGTCACAGCTACTAAGTAGAAGAGCAGGGATTGAACCCAAGTCTCTCGGGCTCCAGAATACACCCATGTTTCATGACGACAGTGGTTCTCAAAATGTGGTCTCCGGAAGAGCGGCATCCACATCAACATCTAGTAATGGGAATTGTTAGAAACTCAAAATTTTGCATCCCACCCTAAAACTACTGAACTGGAACCTCTGGGAGTGGGGCCCAGCTGATGCTGATGCTGCTGGCCTGGGGACCACACTTTTAGAAGCACTGGTGAGGAAATGCCTGTGTAGTCAGCCGGGGTGAGAGCACCCTCAAGGAGGCCAACATTTGTTATGAGGGGTGAAAAGTGTTTATTCTGTTTATAAAGCATAGATATATACGTGCAGATATATCTGTGGTGTTGGAATTTCACGGGGGTGGAGAAGTTCAAAAAACATGTCTTAAATGGCTGGTATTGGGGGCGATGCCAGGAAGGTTGAGAAACACTGGCCTAGAATCAGGAATTGGGGAGCAGTGTCAGGGCCAAAATCCCTCACCCCAGCTTGAAAGGCAGTGGCCTCCCTACCAGCCACACTGGGGACCTGCCCAGCTGTGTTAGTGAAGGACAAAGCCCTCATTTGCCAGTCTTTACTGGATTTTACTTTAATATTAACGAGTGAGGCAATTCTTTGAAAATGCATTGAGTACTTTGAAGTGAAGGCTGCATGTGTGTGAGTGCACGTGTGAGTGTGCACAGTGTGTGCGTATGTGTGTGGAGAGAGAATAATCAGATACAGTCAGCCTTGCACGGGCTTACACATATGCCAGTAACTGAATCAGGCCCCCGGCTGTGGCCTGGTGGGGAGCAGCCATCACAGGAGACCATCGTTTGAAATGTGTCAAAGCCCTTGTGATTAAGCCGCTTGGCATTTTCCTCCCCAACCCGGAGAAGTGAAAACTCAGGAAAATCAGCCCTGCTTTAGACTTTGGAATCACATGCCACAGCCCCCGTCTTGGGGTAGCTCAGCGGGTGCCCGGAAGCACCAGAAACTTCAGAGCATCTGCTGGGCACAGGGGGACCCACCTGGCCGGAGCCAAGAGATGGCCACAGGGAGAGGTGAAGGGCAGATCCAAGACAGGCAGGGGGCAGCTGGTAGAGGACCTAGAAGGTGAAATAAGAGGGTACTTTGAACAAGGCTGGCGGTGAGGGGGGTGAACAGAGGGTCATCAAAAGATTCATCTAATGGGAGTTCTAGATGGATTGGAGCAGAAAGCACCAGGACGAGCGTAGTCTGCTCATAGGCTATCACCCCAACTGGGAGGGGTGGTCATTGCAGAGATGGACAAGAAGGAAGGCAGCAGGCTCTGGTGACATACTGAAAATAAATAGTACACAAAAAAGGAGGAGACAAAGAAGCTTCTAACCTCTGGGTCTAGGTTTTTGGGATCCTGGTGGTGGCCTAGGCAGAAAGGGGCATATTCATAATACCCGTGATTGCTACCTTAGGCCTGCATCAGTGCACATACCCCAATTTACCAATCCCATACCAAGGCAGACATCATTAATTGATCCCAGCACACTTTCCCATTAGTCTGGACAGGCCACTGAGTCTTACCCAGCCCTCCAGAAGCCACTGACAGTTGGTAGACATTCTCTCTAGAGCAGGAACAAATGTGTCCAAGGATTATTCCACTTGCAGCCCATGACTCTCTTCATTTGAAAATACCCAGGGGCGGTGCCTCTGGTAGATTTTTTATGTAATTATACAAATATACTTGGAAAAATTTAAAGTGTATATATATATATATATATATATATATAAAAAAGAAAAATACACTGGCATATTATGTACAGTTCTCCCCTCCACCACCACCATACCTAAATGACAGTGATCTCTCATACCAACACTACATTTCTCCCGGTGAACCTCAGAAAAGCCTGCCCTACATTCTCCCCTGATCTTTCTCCCTCCTCTCTTCAAGGGTGTGCGACTCCCAGCCAGTCTGCCCCTGCTCCCAATGTTCTCCTGTGCCCCGCCTTTGGGATAAACCAGAGAAGTCTTTGTTCTTCCTCCCTCCTTTAAGGACGCCCTATATGCTCTTTGTCAACGGCAGTAGCTTGCCCCTTGCTGTCAGCGGACTTTTGAGAGGTTTCACTGCCACACGGACTGAGACCCTCCCTTCCCACTTCTTCTCTTTCCCACACCCTCGTCATGGGCAGGACTTTCTGTCCCTTGCTCAGGATGCTGTAGAGCCTCCTGTGTGTCCCATGTACTATGGGAGCACCCCCCGAAGAACTCCCCCTCAGGCCCAATTAGAACCCCTTCTGCTACACGCTGGGCCCATCTCCTATAGTTATGGAGGGAGTGCACTGCAGCTCAGCTCAGGGAACCACTTCTCTTCAGACATGGCTGGGGTCTGGCGGACCAGTCATGGCTGGGGAGGTCGCTCACAAGGCTGGGGATTATTCTAGTTCGTGGCCAGGGGTTGTTTGGCCGGGAGATTCTAGTCCGGTTTCCCTGTGTCAACAACCATTTGTCTTTTCAACAAATTTGCCTCTTTCCCACTTTTTCCTCATCTCTCAGGTAACTGCTTTGTATTGGATTTCCAGGGCTTCAAGATCTTTAGAGGATTATGAAATTAGCCACCATCTATTTTGTGTTCTCTTTCTGCATTAGCTTGACACACCTCAGGCACACAGAACTGATAGAGACATAATTCTTGGATCATGATCAACATCAGTCTGTGTTGGCCCTCTTTAGCTCCATTGTTCATTTTTAATAACACCGTGGACACCGGGAATCCCCCAACCAACCCAGGAGCTAAACTGTCACCCATACGTCACGCCTGGCTGTGCTCCGCCCCATTCCCATAGCCACATCTTTGAATCTTGTGTTTTTTTCATTCCCTTGATTCTACGAAATCTTTCGTCCCATATCTATGGATCACATCTTGTTTGGGTTTAATTGTCTTTGAACCTTATTTAAAAAGTATCATGTTATACATGGTCTCTTGGGACTTGTGTTTTCTACCCAATATTATGTAGCTGAGGTTCATTCATATTTTTTTTTTTTTTTGGTGTAGGTATCATTTGTTCTTTTTTGTTACTGCATAGTGGTCCATCGTGAGAAAATGCCACAGGCAATCGGTTTTCCCGCCGAGGGGTGCATGCCCTGGTCTCTGCTATTACAAACCCTGCTACTCTGAACAGCATCTTGTATGTCTGTCGCTGAACACGTGTGAGAGTTTGCCTGGGCTAGACATCCTCTCTGACCCTCACCATAGCCCCGGGATGTGGCTGACCAAAGCCATCTCACAGACAAGGAAACTAAACTCCCAGAGCTCCTGAAACGTGCTTAGGGTCACACAGCCCCTAAGTGGGGGACATGGGATTTGAATCTAGATCTCCCTGCTTCCAAAACTCACATTCATTCTGCCATCCTTTACTGTTCTGCCTGGGAAATGAAGTGATTCATGTCAACCCACTGGTCTGTGTGTGGACTGGAATCCCAGGATTCCTTCCTTCATTCCTTTAACTCCAAATATTGATTGAGTACCTACTGTGGGCCAGGCTCCATGCTAGACCCTGGGGACGAACGGTGAGTGGAGGCCACTGTCACTGCCCCCGTGGAGCCCACGTGCCACTGAGAAGTCTACAAAGGCAGTGTCGGGTGGCTGCTTGGAGCATTGGGGAGGAAGCACAGGGTGAGGAGAGGTAGCAGGGGAGGGCCAGCCAGGAGGGGAGGGGGTTGGGGGTGCTGCACTGGGAAGGTTGCTGTGCTGGCCTCAGCCCCCGCCCCCCCTTCCCCCCCCCGCAGGCTGTGGGCACTGGAGGAGATTTGCCCCTCCCCTCAGAAAAGGTCTCAAATATCTTTTGGGGGCTTTGAACCTGAGATGAGCCCCTCTAAGCAGCTCAGATTCCCAGCTCCCTTTTTCATCTGACTCCCTGGATGACTGCTCAGCTTTCAAGGCAGCCCCCAGCCGGGGCTAATCTGAAATAAAAGTTTTTATTTATCTAGCTTGATAGCTGGTACAAGGTTAAATCATACAAGAGAAAAAGCAATAAAAGAGAAAGATTAAGCGAAAGGCGCTGTCTTAGGCATGCCCTTTTGCAATATGGTTACAAAGATATTAAGCCTGAAGTCACTCAACAACCCCATGCTGCAGTCCCGTCTCTCTGGGCTCAGCTCCGAGGGGCGGAGGGAGGAGGAGAGGATGGGGTGGGGGTGTGGGAGGGGGGCCGCCCTGGGGCTCCCCGCAGACCGGGTAAGTAAGCAGATGGAGTTCCAGGAGCTCAGCCCATCACCATCCCCCACCCCCACACAGCTCTGATTCATGACTCCCCGGGGGGAACAGAAATGTCGGCATCTGCCTCTACGTTCCCATCAGCAGATCCCTGTCTTCGGTGTTTGCTGTGTGCCAGCTATGAGCAGGGCACCCCAGGGAGAGGGCTCAAGTGTCAGGTGACCCTGAGCAGGTGACTCCTCTTGTTTGTGCCTCAGTCTCCTCATCTGTAAAATGGGAATGTTAACAGGGTTTAACCAAAAACTTATCATCTGGTTGATGGCAAGCACAGACAAGGAAAGATACTAGGGTTGCTCGGCAGGTAGGTGGGAATGGAGTCTCTAAAAATACCAAAGTCACGGGCACATGCCCCTCTTCCCTGCCTGCAAAACCTAACACTTCGGCTCTCTGGAAAATCCCCAAGTGTTGCAGGGGCCCCTGTGGTGTGGGGAGATGGGCAGTTCCATGTGCTCTATGATTCACCTGGTCTTTTGCCCCTGATCCCTTGAGGGCCTCCCCTGCACCACCACTGGAGGTGGGTAACTCACTGGGGCCCCTGCTCTCAGCACCTTCCACAGCCACTGGAATGGCCCAGCATCCCCTGGACACTCCATGACCCCGGAACCGAAGTGGATCATGGGAAGAGACAGGGGCTGCTTCTTCCCTACTCCTGCAGCTGCACTTGGGACCTGGGCCCCATGGCACCACTGCTTGAGTCCCTGTGCACTGTTTGCCCCACCCCATATAAACAGCTCCTCCAGCTCCAGCCTGCAGTCCTCTCTGTAGGGTCCAGACAGGGCCCTGGGGACACCATGCCACCCTCTCCACTCCCATCTCTCCGGCAGAACCTGTGTTTAAAGCAGTTTAAAACAAGAAAGGGAGGAGAAGGGGCCTTTCTTTTAGCCAGAAGGTCAGCCACTGAAAACCCACCCACCAGTTCACTAGACATGTCCATATAGGCCCCAGGGAGAACCCAACTGCACAAGTAATTCATCAAGAAAGCTTAAAGCATAGCCTATAGAACAAAGACCTCAGGAGGTCAGGAAAGGATTTGTTCTCTGAGAGGGCAGCCCTCCAGGGATGATTTGGAGACCATGAGGAAGGGAAATGTCACCAGCCAGGGCAGGTTGTGAGCACACATTTCAGGGACTTCCTGTCCAGCCCTAACACCCTCTTGCAGCATGGGACTCCCACTGAGGACCTGTGAATGCCAGACCAAGGAGCAATCACCATCAGTAAGAGTAGTTAGCACTTCCAGAATGCTTAGGAGCCGATCCAGATGCTTCACCTGCATCAACTCTTTTAATCCTGCCAACCCCATGAGGTGTTGTCATCCCCTTTTATAGATGAGGTCCAGTTGCCCAAAGTCACATGGTTTCAGAACCCACATTTCTGCAGGACCCCTGACCTCACGCTCCCCTGCCCCATCCTGAGCACCTGTTGGGACTGCCGAGGTTCGGGAACCGCCAGACCTAACTCTGGGCTCAGCTGTCTTGCGGCGCCCCACAGCCTCTCCCTCTGCCTCCCTGTCAGGTGCTCTGCCTGAGTCAGTTAACTAGCTGCCCTATTCAAATATTTGACCAATATCCTGGAAACAGAGATTTCAGAGCTGATACTTTCAGACATTGATTGAAGTGAACAAACATTCCAGCACAGAATGAATTTGTTGCTCCCGCAGTCTCCTTCTGCCGCTCGGTGCTCCATCCCAGCCCCCCAGAAGGCATTGCTTCTGTTGGGGGAAGTGAGGTGGGCTCAGGCTGCCTCTGCTTTCTAGCCCCCTGCCCCTCCCACCCGCCCCTGCTGCCAGCTCTGAAGGGCCACAGCAGTGAGGCGCTTTTGAATCAGTGCTAGCAGAGGCTGAAGGGCACCTCACAGCGGTGTCCCACACTCCTATTTTAAAGGAGCCAGTGACTGATTTTTCTTCATAATGATGGTGGGAGTCTTTGGTGTCCAGGAGAGCAATTTAGTTGAGACTTAAGGGAGCATTTTGCAGATGAGGACTTGAGGTCCTGGGGTGCTGTGGGTTCTCTAGAAGTCTGCAGGGACGGGAGAGTTGCCTGTTCCTGACTCAGCAGGCACTTAGCAAGGTCACCAACCAGCCTCCCTACTTGTGGTCTTGGGGAAACAGGCTCTAGATTGGAAATCGGAAATGGAAAACCATTCCATCGAGAAGCTTGAGGACTTGTGGGGAGGAAGCCTGTGAATAGTTGCTCATCCATCCACATAGCACTCACTGGTTGTCAGAAAGCCATCGGGAAGATCCGAGGAGGCAGAGAGCGCTGGGGGGCTAGGGCTGGGGTGAGGGCACCAGCCTCACCCACATGCTGATCCCCAGAGAGATGATTTTAAGTGGCGCACGGGTAGGGTGTGAAATCACATCGAACCACACAGTGAAACAGTTATTCCCTTCCCAGTTCTCTCTCAGAATTTCTATTTCTGTCAGTTCTGTCCAGGAGAAAGTACAATTGGGTGCTCACACCTTTAACACCTTGCTCCCCTTTGGCTTATCTTCCCATTTAAGGAGAAGAGAGTGGGCTGGAGCCATCAGATGGCAAGCTGGTGTGGCTAAAATTCTAACCACGTAGGCTCATTTTATCCATTTTACAATCACTATTTATGGTCAGTGAACTGGTTCTCCATTTGTGAAACTCTTAAATGGATTCTTTTAGAATGCGTTGTTGAAGAAAAAAATTGAGTCCGATTAAAGAAAAGAGTAAATAATAATACAAGGTACATGCAGGTATGGCAAAAATTGGGAGGGTAGCGTCCAAAGGGCTGAGGATCGGGCATCCTGACAGGAAGTAGACCTGAGCTGGCCCCTTCCCCAGCTATAGAATGGAGAGACGGGATGTTGGAGGCTCTGAGAGTCCCATCCATACATGCAAAGTGCTCAGAAAAGCACGTGGCACGGGGCAAGCACTCAGGACACACGAGCGCTCTGTTGGATGGGATCTCATAAGGGAGCCACCCTGGAAGTGGGGGGAGCGCTAGCACCTGGGATGGAAGAGTGGGTGGGGGGAGGTGGGGAGGAGGGCATCCTGGGCAGGACGGGCTGACCAGAGCAAAGGCTTGGAGGGAGGGGACTATTCATGAAGCGTCTACAAGGCGACAGGCAGACTAGCCAGGCTGCAGAAGAGGAAAGATGATTTGAAGGGTCTTGAGGGTCAAGGGAAGGGGCATGGAGTGTTCCTTTCAGGGCATCTGTGGTTCCAAGAATCTGAAAGCACTTAGGAAGCTGGTTCCTGTGGGAAATCCAGGGCAGACACTCCTGGGAGTGGGGCCTTCTGCGAAGAGGAACTGGAACAGCAAGCTTGAGCACACTCTCCTTTCTTACAGTTTCCCATGGCTATGATAACAAACATCAGCAAACTGCAGCTTATAGCAACAGAAATGTATTCTCTTATGGCTCTGGAGACCAGAAGTCCAAAATCAGTCTTATGGGGATAAAATCAAAGTGTCAGCAGGACTGGTTCCTTCTGGGTCACCCAGGGAGGATCCATTTCTTGCGTCCTCCAACCACTGGTGGCTCTCAGCCTTTCTTCATCGGCCCATGGCTGCATTACCCAATCTCTTTTCCCCTGACCATGTTGCCTTCTCCTCTTCTGTAGTCTAATCGCCCTCTGCCTCCCTCTTCAAGGACCCTTTTGGTGACATGTAGAGCCCAGAAGATAATCTGCGCATCCCATGATGCTTCACTGAATCCCGTACGCCATGTAAAGTAACATTCAGAGGTTCCAGGGATCAGGAGCTGGCTGTCTTTGATGGCTGTTAATTCCGCCTACCACAGCATCTTTGCCCTGCTCTGGCCATTTGCCTCACTCATCTCTCTCTACCCCACTGGCGCCCTCGTGATCTCACCGAGTGCGTCCGTGATGGCCATCTGCCCCCTCTCTATCATGGCTGTCCCCGGATCATCCTTCCGGCTTCCATCTCAGCTGGCAACCATCTTTGTATTCTAGCTTTCTGATTCCAGATTTCCTAGAGGGCATCAGATTGGCCAGTTCATCATCACAAGCAGTGTCCACAAGGCTTAGGGAGCTGGCAGCCAGAGGTGTATCACCCAAGATAGCCAGCGCAGAAGAGGGCAACAGGGCCATGAGTGGGGCAGACCCTAATCCATCTAGTATGTCTTAAACGACAGACAGGCCAATGGGACAGAATGCAGCTCTTGGAACTAGACCCACATACAAACATGGGAACTTGATATATGGTAAAGGTGGTGCCACAAATCAATGGGGAAGAGATGACTTGTGTAGAAGCCGGTGTTGGGAAAACCAGCTCACTATGTGGAGAATAATAAAGCAAGATCCCCACCATACACCATATACCAAGGTGGACGTCAGATGGATTAAAGACGTCAACGTTTACAGTAAAATATAAAGCTCATAAAAGGAAATGTGGGGGTATATCTTCATGACCTTGTGCTTGGAAGGACTTAGCACCCAAAGAGCACATGTGGAGATGAAAGATTGATCTACATCAAAGGATTCCCAATTCAGTTGGAATGTATAGATAAAGCTAACAACAGATGACGCATGGAGAGAAGATTTCTGCAACAATTAAAACCAACAAGGGACTATAGACTGTATAAGGAATCCCTGCAAGTCAGTAGGGAAAAGTTGGGAAATTCAATGGAAAAATAGGCACAGTGTATTCACCAGGATGGGGAAGCCCGCCAACTAGGGGACCCCAGTGTAGAGGTGCTGAGGCCGAGTTGAGGTCAGGGCATTGCAGGTGGCAACTACAGTGACCAACCTCCTCACACCCTCCGCGTGGGCATGTGGGCCAGGTGCCCCCACTGCCTGCTTTTGTGTGATCTCACAGCTAAGAATGAATTCTAAAGAATCCTTTTGCAAGTGATTTGATGGTAGTAAATCCTATCTTTGAACTCCACTCGAGTGAAATACTATATCTTACCCCCAAAGTTCCATTCTTCTCACGAGTAGACCTGTATTACAAAAAATGGTCCTCAATTATTCTTGGGTTTTGAATTTCATCAAAAATCTTGTGGAAATTTGTTTTCTCTCTTGTTAAATAGGTACCAACATCATGTCCTCGATTTTGCCTCTTGACCCGCAAAGTCTAAAATATTTACGATGGCCTTTTACAGCAAAGGTTTGCCAACCCCTATACTAGAGAACATTCTGTATCAGTTAGAAGCCACAAACTTGGAAGTTAAATCACACGAAATCACTATTCTTGCAGGTCAAAAATGGTGGAATGTCAGCAATTTCATATGGTTCAACTTAATAGATATACAGATGGCAAAAGAGATAAATCTTGAAAGCCTAGCATTGAGTGGTGAAAGAAGTAGAAAGGAATAGCACGATACCACATATGTAAGTAAAACAAGCCCACAGGAGGTATTTAACAAGAATACGTGTGTGTGCAGGGACGTTTTAGCAAAACACTGGAGTTGGTACTTCTTTGGGAGAAGGAGGTGGCGGAATGAGGGCCGAAGAGGAAAACCCAACAGTGATAACATTGATCAGAATTTATCGAGGCATCACCCAGGGCGCTGTTCTAAGCAGCTTACATGTATTAACGCATTTGCTCCTCATGCCATCCCAGCGAAGAAGGTGCTGTCATTGTCCCCACAACACGGATGAGGAAACAGAGCTCAGAGAGGTTAAGTAACTTGCCCAAGGCCACTCAGCTTGTCAGCGTTGGAGCCAAGATTGGACTGAGGCAGTTTGAGCTCCAACTTCGGAGATCAAATGTGAAGTTGAGAAAGCTAGGTGGAACTCAAAGGGGTGTAGGTGGACCCAACGGATCTGGCTCCACCCTTTTACCTCAACCCCAACCTGCTCTGTGCCCAGGAAAGCCCTGCTATTTCTTTCTCATCCTGCTTCTGCAGAATTCAGAGCACCCACCTTAGAGGCTGGCCATCCTACAAGGACAGGGCCGAAGAGTTAGGAGGTATGGACACTGTCCCTAACTTGACCTAACCTGGAGTGATGGGATGTGCTACCCACAGGACGAAATGACTGCCTGAATGTTCCCTGAGAAATGGCTCCAACATTAGCATGCTGAAGTGGCAGCTTTGGACCAGATAGTCTGAGTTCAATCCTGGCTCCCAGTGCAGTAGCCTGTGGGACTGCCACAGATCACTTCTGTAAATTGAGGTGAAAACACCTGCTTCAGAGGGAGCAATGCTTAGCACAATACCTGGCGTATAGTAAATGCTCAGTAAATTACTATTATTCCCGAGTTCATTGACCTCATCTAGAAGTGACTGCTTCCCACTGCATGTTCTTGAAAGAAGAACAGTCAAGAGTGGAGAGGAGGAGCGCCTGGGTGGCTCAGTCGGTTAAGCATCTGACTCTTGATTTGGGCTAGGGTCATGATCTCAGGGTCATGAGATTGATCCCTGCATCAGGCTCTGCACTAGGCGTGGAGCCAGCTTGAGATTCAATCTCTCCCTCTCCCTCTGCCCCTTCCCGCACTGCTCATGCATGCACTCTCTCTCTTTCAAAAAAATAAAAATAAAACCTTAAAAAAAAAGAAGAGAGGAGCCTGCATCAGCCTATTTATCTACCAAGTCTTCTTGTCCTTCTGTTATCCATCTGTCTGCATCCTTCCCCTCCTTTAAACCTTATCTTCCCACTCACTGCCTCCAGAAGCCTCCCCTGACTACCCAGCTTGCATGGTCTGGTCAGTTGATGGAAGCAGGTTGGTCAGCTCCATTCCATTGCTCATTGGATGTTCATGCTCTCTGCCCAGCTCAGCTTAAATTTTCTCTCTGACCTGTCACCTCCTACCGCATACCCAGCACTATGTCCCCTCCGGGCTGTGACTACCTGCTGGGCTCAAGAGTTCACAAGGCTCTGCCTCCTTTGCCTCATTCTCTCCCTCCCCATCCTGGAGATCATGGAATCCTCTAGAATTCACATGTCCATCAGGCCCCCGGATGTGAGCCACTGAACCTAAGGCCTATTTGGGCCCCAACCATGTTGCCCTGAGAACCCAGAAAGAAGCCATGCTTTCCTGAGGGACTCACGTGGGCCTGAGCAGCTGCCAGGAGACTTCACCTAAGTTATGCATCCTTAGGAGGACCCTGCAAGGGAGGGAGGGCCTTTCCACTTTACCTCTGAGAACGTGGAGGCCCACCCAGCGTGGCCTGCCCGGGATTGCCCACGTCATGTGTGGCGTGGCTGGTGGTTGGTGCCAAGCCATCCATGTCCCGTATCCAGGACCTCATCCCATATGCAGGATCCACATCACTCCCCAGCCATCTCTGCTCAGAGGGGACCATCTAACACCCACATTTCTACTGTGAAATTTGCCCCCCTTCCTGTTTCTTCAGGGAACCGAAGACCACACCAGCCGCCTTTCCTCTGTGGCCCTTGTGATTCAGAACAGCTAACTGGGGCTTGGCTAACTTGGAGCGGCTCTGGGCAGCCCTCCTGTGATTAGCACTGATTTTTCCTGGCTCCTGGCTCCGAGAGTGGTGCCTTCTGCTTGCAGTGGAAGATTTGCACACAATGTGGGCTCAGCAGGGAGAAGGGGCTGGCCTAGAGTGACAGCAGAAGACAGAAAGCTTCTCTGAGCCCACTTGTCCCGTAGCTGTAATTAAGATGCCAGTGGAGTCCTGCCCGCGCCCCAAGGATGTCATGCAGGGCCCTCTACAGAGGCTGCATCTTCACCTTGCAATAAGCACTACTGCTGTCCCCATTTCACAGATGAGAAAACGGGGTCAGAAAGGTTATGTAACACATAGGGTCAGCCAGGTCAAGAAGTGGCAGGTCTATGTGAGTCTGAAGTCCACGTGCTTTCCGTGAAACCACCAGCCTCGCTGGGTTGTCATGACAATGCCATCACGGACAGACCTTTCCCGCACTGTTCCCTTTTCACAGGTGGGTAAACTGAGACTCAGAGAGCTCAAGAAACTCAAGGTCGTACAGTTGGTGAAGCGGTAGATACTGAACTGGCTCCGGATCCGGTTTTTATTCTGTCCACTGTACACATCACTTTTTCATCCATACCACAAGTCTGGGCAATAGAAGCATAACTCAGTAGGGTCGTTCTGGGAGGCCGGTTGTGAGAGGGGTTAGGAAGGGCCAAGTTGCAGAAAGTGCTGGAAGCTAGGCAGACTTGATGATGGGCATGAGGGAACTGCTTAGGGTCTTGCAGGACAAGAGGATGCTGACCTGGGAGCTTACAGCGCATGCCTGTGCAGCTCCGACCCAGGCCCGCCTCCGCACCGCCCAGTGCTCCCTCCCCTGCGGGTGGGGGACATTCAGGCCACTGAGGTCAGGTCTTTGTTTGAAGGACAGATAATTAATCCCACAAAGTAATCCCCGGAACATTCCGGCAGATTTATGGAGATCGCCTCTGTCCTGGGAACTCTGCCTTACCATCTTTCATTTCCCAGGCAAAGCGAGTGACTTGTTATATCACAGGCCCCACGCCAATAGGAATTTCATTTAGGGGAGTTCTCCAGGTACAGGGAGATTGATAACCCCGGCTGAGAACCCATGATGGTGCTGGGGTCGGGCAGGGAGGGGAGCAGAACAGGCACCAGGCTACCACCTCCTGTCCCCTTGCCCATCCCCATCCTACTCCCAATACCAGGGGCCCAGTGTCATGGGGCTCACCTGCCACAGGCCACAGGGACCCAGGTAGCATCCAGTCCAGCCCTTCTTCCAAGTCACAAATGGGAAAAGCAAGGCCCAGAGCAGTGAGGGAAGGGCCTGTTTCCCAGACCAGCTCTCTCAGCTACTCTGCCCCAGCCCTCCCCCACAGTTACCTCTCCCCCAGCCCCACTCCCCTGCTCTGCCCCGAAGCTGCCTCGGGTGCAGGAGTCAGAGTCCATCACTGGGGGAGGCTCCTCAAAGCCCCTGGTGGGAGTCCTTGAAGCCTGCTTCCCAAGGGGGCTTTTACAGTAGGGAGAGGAGGGGGGTTGGCAGCTTACCCACCACACAAAGAGGGAAAGGGAGAGCAAAGAAGGGGAACATGGTCCTGGAGGTCATGGTCCCCTTTGCTTGCTTCTGGTCTATTGGCTCTGCGTCTAGCTTGCTGGGCGGTTTGGGTAGCTCTTTTAACAGAGTTTGAGCTAAGTTGATTACTTATAAATATTTATCAGGTACCTCTCCTGTGCCAGCTTCTGGGGATATAACCATGAACAAGACAGATAAAGCTGTTGACCTCATGGAACTTACAGTTTAGTGAGGAAAATAGAAAAGAAATCGACAGATGAGTGCATGAGATAAGTTTAGAGAGTTGACAGGTACTTGCAAGAAAATAAAACACTGGTGGATTGGGGGTGGATTGGAGAGTGAATGAGCTGGGGCAACCTGGCTGGGGTGGTTGGGAAAGTCTTCCTTGATATGGTGACATTTGAGAGGCCTGAGCAACAGTGGAGGAGGTGGTGACTTAGAGCTATGAGGGAAAAGAGTTCCAGACAGAGGACATAGCATGTGCAAAGGCCCTGAGGTATTAACAAGCTGGGTATATCTAAGAAACAGGAACCCAGAAAGAGGTTGGATGAGGGTAGGGTGTGGTGGGGAATAGAGGATTGGCTACAAGAAATTCAGAGAGCTGGACTGGGATGGCGCACTTAGGGTCTTGCCCAGACCAGGATGAGGAATTGGGATTTTATTCCATTTGCCCTGGGGAAACATTGCAATGGAGTTACTTGATCTGAAAGGCCTTGGTCAGGCCTTTAAAAGATCAGAGAAAGATGGAGCATGGGCTGGAGAGGGGGCAAGAAGAGAAGCAGGGAGCCAGCCGGAAGGCCGCTGAGGTAACCAGGTGAGAGAGAATCTGGAGTCCTCCACTCAACCATCCGGGCTCTGTCCCTTGTCAGTCCAGCCACTCACAACTCTTCTTAACCACCCCCAGCCTCTCTGGCAGCCACCCCTGTCCTTCAGAGAACTCCCTCATTGTCCAGAGCCCCGCACTGGCCTGGTCCGCTCTCCCTGCCCCAGCTCATCCCTCCTGCGTCTCTCCCACAACTCAAGACAAAGCTCTCTCCTAGGCCAGCCTCAAGCCGTTCCTCCTGCACACCCGGCCTCATCCGCACTCCAGAGCAGGGGCCAGGCTGCGGGCACCCCAGAAGTGAAGGGTGAGCCTGCTCACCACCCAGACAGTGGGGGGACAGTGTGGCGGCGCGCAGGACGGGACTGGCCAACTTGGCAGCGCCTTGTCAACAGGAACCGAGCCTGGTGGGGCTGGCTCCTTCCTGAGGCTCTTAGCCGGCACTCCATAATTAAAGCCATAAGTCCTCTTCCGTCGGGGGAGCTGCAGGCTGGGGCTCACAGCTGGCAATGCTCGGGGCTTGGTGCTGGAAGGAAGAGTGGGCTGCACATCTGGGCAGAGGTTGGCGGGCTGAAGTGCAAAGACTGCCCTCCTCTCTGGCTTTGACGGAGGTGCTGTTCAGGCTCTGAGGCTCTGCTTGGGGTTGGGGACTGTGCCAGGAGCTTCCTCCACAAACAAAGGAATTCCTCTTTCCCCTGGGCTCTGAGTCTCAAGCTTGCAGACACCCCCAAAAGATACCATCTGTCTCCCACAAGATTCGGTGCTCCTCTTCCCCCTCCAGAAGGGTCTATTCACAGAGCTGGGAGTGGGGGTGCCAGAGGGTGCCTAGCCCCTCGGCTGTGCTGGAAGCTTCCCAGAGAAACTGCCCTCCTGCCAAGAGAGTAGGGGTCTGGAGCCCAGATCAGACCTTGTAATTCAGAGGACTCTGGCCTCCTATCCCGAGGGGGAGAAGGAACCTGAACTCTGACCTGTGGCTCTCTTTTTCAAAAGTGTGGTCAGAGTCTTTGTGGAGATTTTGGTTGTTGACCCTCCTCCTTGGCCAAAAAGGCAAGGATGTCTCTCTTTCTCCCATTTCCCGCTTGCTCAGCAGAAGCTCCTGCCTGTGTGAGCCAAGGGGACGGGAACATCTCGGGACACCCTCCCTGTCTGGCCAGGCTCACTCATCAAGCATTCCGAACACCCACTCGGTGTGGGGCGCCGGGCCAGGACCTGGGGACACAATGTGACATCTAGGACTGACACTGGAGCAGGGAGGATGAGGGCTTTCTGGAGGCTGGGCTGCTGGGATGAAATGGCCACCCGTCTCCCCCACCGCAGCCCTGTCCAGGACCCTGGCCTTCGTCAGAGAAGCAGGGCCAGGATCGCTGGCAAATGTGAAATGTTACATATTTAGAAGAGTACAGAACCCGATACAACCCCCGCCCCCCAGCCCCATGTTCACCATCCAGATGACGCTGGTTGGCGTTTTGCCCTATTTGCTTCTGAGTTTTTTTGCTCTTTTTTTTTTGTCCTTGGTTGGAAAATGAAACTTTTACCATGTTGGCAACACCTTTTCTTTCATTTTCAATAAACCCGGAGGCTTGCTGTCTGAGGACTGAGTAGAAAGTGTTAAAGCTTCTAATCTTAATGTGGCTTCAAAAGGAGGGGTGTCCCTGCTTGAAGATGGACTTTGTCTCAAGTGACGTTAGGAATCCTTTATTTTGTTTAGTGTGCACTTCAGAAGTCCTTATCAGAGATGTAGACAGTCTTTAAGGATGAACTGAAATTTGCTGTAATGACTCTAGAAACTGTTGGGAGGGAGAGTTTTAAAAATGATGGACGAAATGTTGACGATGGTTGACTCTAGGTGATGGGTAGATAGGGCTTCATTGTGCTCTTATCTCTACCTTTGTGTATGTTTGAAATTGTCCACAGTGAGAGCTCATTTCTTTTTATAAGTGTGGTCCCCAAAGCTTCCAGGGGACCCACCACTGGCCCGGGACCCACATCTGACCATGGGGGAATCCACATCTGACCGTGGCCCAGTCACGCACCCAGACTTGAACCAGACTTGAGGTTGACCCAGCAGACCCAGCTCCACGTCTAACTTGCCATGTAATATTGGCCAAGATCCTCCCCATCCCTGCCCCCCAGCTCCACAGGGGAGATGAAGAAGTTCGAACCTGATGGGCCTCTAAGCACTCTTCCATTTTCCCTCTCTGACTCTGGACACATCTAACTTGTGTGCTCAGAGACCCCACAGGAGGGTAACTGTGGAAGCAGCCCATTTTACACCTTCACTTTCTTCATTAGGTTTCCCACACCACCTCTCAAGAGAGTTTTGGAGAAAGGCTTCTGTGGCCAATAAGTTGGAGAGATGCTGTATTACAACATCCTCCTTCTGGCAGGTCACAATGCACATTAGCACATTAAAGGCTCTGACAAGTCTTTCAGTGAAGATACCTGCTCAGTGTTTCTGAAATTTTCTTGACCACAGAACTTTTTAAAAGTTGGCTTTTCTTATATCCTATGCATCAGAGTTCCCAGAGATACCCTCTGGGAAAACCTGACCTTCTTGTTTTCGTATTGGTGGGCTCCTACCCCGTAGGACAAATTCGCCATCTTTTCTTATGAACATAATGATTTCTGACCCATTTTCAGTAGAACGCAAGATTTTTTTATGCTTTCCACATTGTTGGGTGGGTTTTGTACTTAGCTAAATTGGTAGTTGTTAACCCCAGTCTTTCCCTGACCAGAAATATCTGCTTTGATGTTACACTCTGAGTCACTGACCAGAGGCTGGAAAACCCTCCATCATTGGGAAACTATGCCTGGCACAGTCTGGGGCTTTCCTGGTAGGGCCTTCTAGAAGCAATGTTTCTAGGGAGGAGTGGGAGAGAGAACACAGGCTTTGGCATTAAAGGCTGTGGGTTCAGATTTTAGTTCAACCACTTACCAGCCATATGACTTGAGACAAATTAGCCTCTCACATCAGTTTACTAGTCAGTGGGGCTCCTATGAGGATTAAGCAAGATAAAATGTACCAAGTGCCAAGTGTCCTTCCTTCGAAAGAATTTATAGCAACAGCTAATATTTACTGAGTACTTACTATATGCTGGGCACTGTGCTGAACTAAATAGATGCATTTCCAGCTTTTGCATTCACATCAGTTCTATGAGATAAGTATTATCCCTCCCCTTTTACAGCCAAGGGAACTAAAGCCCAGAGAGGGTAGTTAACTTGCTCATGGTCACACAGCTTGAGGGGAGTGGTCTTAGGCACTACAACACCTACCCCTTTCAAAAAGATCAGATCCGGATGAAGACGTCAATCCTCTGATCTTCAAGAACTTCACCTGTCTGGTCAGCGTCTCTTGGTCCTAGGATGACCTAGACGGCCTAATGGCAGGCCCTGTGCATCCTGGGGTGTGCAGTCATAGACAACGATGGAATCTTAAAACTGAAAGAGTCCACGGGGACTTCCAAGTTCCCCGAGGCCCCAAGCCCGCAACCCATCCCTTGGGACCCCTCTGTGGGCAAGGAATGTACAGAATATGCTGGACGCCGTCACCTCCCCCCATCATCGACCTCAGCCAGGGCAGCTAGCTCTGTTCTCGACTGTTTTCTATACTGGGGTTTTGTGCAACATTTTGTCTAACGAAAGGATTTGCTACCAAAGCAAAGACATTTGAAAAACCAGTGCCAAAGGAAAGCCCATCTTTTTTAAACAACGGAGGACCCTGAGGCCCAGAGAGGTTAAGTAACTTGCCCAGGGTCACCAGCTCTCCTCCTGAGTGCCAGGCAGATCTCTGTCCTCTCTGCAGGATTCGGAGCAGGGGCCTGGCTGAGGGGGTCTCCGCAGACCCCCAGGGAGCCCCTCAAGGTCAGTCATCCAGGCCGGTTCTGCCCGCGGGTGGCCAGTTTGTATGAAGATAACTGTGTCTGAGCCTGGCTCCCTGAACCTCATCCGACCACATCTATTTCTGGGCCGCAGAGCCCTGACGGAGCACAATTTGATTCATAAATTACCCAGCTCAAGGTGTGTGTGATGGGTTCTCCTTCCCAGATTTGAAAGTCATTCACTCCAGAACTTGCAGTACTTGGGGCCGGAGGGAGGGGGGCAGCTGGGGGACTGTCGGGATCAGCAGCCACGGAGGGGAAGTGGCAGGAGAGACTGGAGGATTCGGCGACTCAGGGAGCCCTGCTCCGAGCCAGCCTCATGCTCGTGGGCTCCGTCAATCCTCCCAGCAACCCGAGGAGGCAAATTCTGTTACTGTCTCTGGCTGGCAGGTGAGGAAGCTGAGGCTCAGATGGGCGATGTCGCTCGCCCAAAGTGGCTGGAAGTAGCGGAGCCCGGATTCCAACTCAGGGCTCTCTGATGCCCGAGTTTCCTCCCACACGATCGTGGCAATGACAAGACAAGGAACAGAACAAGTGACATTTAGAGGATGAGGTTAGACCCTGGGATATAGGATTGGAAGGGAAGGTTCAGGGACGCCATGCCGCCTCATTCTGCAAACTCCGGTATGCGCCTGCAGCTGGCCTGGCACCCCACCCTGCCCCCCCCCCTTCTCACAATCTTTTCTGCCTAACGTCATCCAGCTCCAGGCACTGCTTGATTCCACCTGCCCTAGATGCTTGGATCATCAGCCTTGACTCATATCTGACTTAGGTTCAGGACGTCACAGTTTGTAAAGCCTTTTCAGGTCCCTTATCTCATTGAACCTCCAGACAGCCCTGTGAACAGGACAGTTATTCTCATCCACAGTAAGGAAACTGAGGCTCAGAGAGGCCCACAAGCCCACAAGCATGAATCCAGTCCCTGACTTCATGGCAAGTCCCCAGCTAGCTTCTTTTTACATAGGGCTTTGTCCTTCTCCCAGGGACCCATCTTCCCCATTGGATGGTGGGCACCTGAGGACATTACCCATGTCCCTGACCTGTGCTTGGCACCTAGAGGCTCGGTAGTGTAGTAGGCGGTCTCTGGGGCCCCCGCTCCGTAAGCAGGCCCTTCTCTGCACCTGTCTTTCCCACGTCCCACTGCTGGGTCAGTGCAGAGGTGCTGGAGGACAGGGTGAGGGCCTGCAAAATGACAGACAGCACGAACACACCCCTCCCGCTTCCATCTCCTTGGGCATCTGGTCACTGTCCTCTTTGTTTTCTTAAGCGTCTCCCCTCCTCCTTCCCCCTCGCACTCCCACTCCGGGACAAGGCCTTTCAGATCATCAAATATCACAGGCTCCTTATTCGAGGACTGAGGTGGCTTTATCAGAGCCCATAAATCTCTCAGAGCCCTGACGCCCTCTTGAGTGCCAAGCCTTGGGTGAGTTATGTGGGCCGGGCCCAGCCGCGGACACAACAGGCAGCCCTCTGGGGAACATAGCCAAGCGCCCCGGCACACCCTGGCACCCGCCCTCGGCCGGAGAAGGGGCCTCAGGTGAGGGGAGGAATGGGTGTTCTGGGCCCACCTGCCACAGGCCCTGGAGGCAACCAGGTTCAGGACAAACAAGCAGGTGGATTCCTGGGAGATCCACAGCCCTCTGCTCTCCCTCTCCCCACCTTGCTCATCGTCGTTGGCCAGTCTCCAGACCCACACAGGAGAGACAACGGCAGCTGTGAGGGACATTTGAGACCCGACTGACCCCAGTTCTAATCCCAGCATGGTCGCTAAGTTACCATGAGTCCTTGAAGGGGGCACTTCCCTGACTGAGCCTTGATCTCCTAATCTAATCATTGGGGTAGTTGTGCCGGCCTCACAGGGCATTCTGAGAATCCAGTGAGCTCACACATAGCCCTTGGGGGCTGCCCGGCGTGTGCCCTAAGCTTTACAGGCTCTGGAGTCCATCAGCCTGGCCTGGGGCACTGACTGCACCACTTACCAGTAGGGTGACTTCGAGCAAATCACTTAGTCTTCCTGTGCCTTGGTCTTCTCACCTGTTAAATGGGAATGACACTAATAATGAGATTGATGAAGATGATGACGCCCTGCCCACGGAAGCTTAATGGATAGATGCATTCGAAGTGCTTAGAACCTGGCCTGACACGTGGACATCACCAACAGGCCTTCCTGCCTTCCCGGGGACATTCGGAAATGTCTTCAGACGTGGATAGATAGATGTGAAGTGCTTAGAACCTGGCCTGACACGTGGACATCACCAACAGGCCTTCCTGCCTTCCCGGGGACATTCGGAAATGTCTTCAGACATGGATAGATAGATGTGAAGTGCTTAGAACCTGGCCTGACACGTGGACATCACCAACAGGCCTGTTGTCCCGCAGGGCCGAGAGCAGCCCCCACAACAACAGACTTCCAACCCCGTGTCACCACCACTGAGACGGAGGAACCCTGCTCTAGTATCCCCACTTAAAGTTAACCTTGGTGAACATCTTGTAAGCATTTCATTCCTCTCTCTAAGCATATATTCTTAAACAATAGGAAGCATCTGATGGAACTATGCTATTTGGTGACTCCTTTTAAAGCAACAAACACGTCTTAAACATCCATCGTTGCAAGTCACAAACTTCTCTTTTGCAACATTATTTTTAGCCACTGGCCGAATCTCGTATGTTAACTTATTTAACTAATCCCTGTTGTTGGACACTTAGGGTGTTCCTAATTTTCTTTATTAATCAGCGGCCATGGTAGCAGCTGCCCCTGTGGGCACGTGGGGTTGAAGAGAAAGGGTTTTTCAGGAAATGGGGGAGATTCTGATCCCGGCTATAACCCCTGGTGCTGTTTTGCGGATCCGCATTGAAGTGTCCTCAGAGCACCGGATGGAGGCCACCTGCCTGGGGCCCCCTGTGGTGCAGCGAGCCAGGCGCTGCTGTGAGCCAGAGGGCCGTTTTGTGACCCTTGGCAACCCTACCATAATCAGTTTGACTGTCCTTGGCTACTCGGGTTAATGTGTCACGCTTTGGAGCCAGTTATTAGCAAATTAATCAGAGTCCAGTCTGTGGTCTTATTAGGAGAGGTCATCGTTTGTTGGTTTAAGGGAGCTTGATGAAACCTGCCGTTCTGTGAAACGTCTGCAAGGCAAGCAGACTGCCATTCACACCTACCTGAGGGGACTCAAGGATTGTCTTTCCCCGATGGGACGGCAGTAACCGTAATTAACCGAGATGCACTCAGCTCGGGCAGACGTACCAGTGCGGGGGCATCAGGAGCAGACGATCGCCCGGTTGGAATGGCTAATTGGCTGATCCCTCCTCAGAGCCCCGGAGCATTATGGTCTCTGTGATGCGTGACGTTACAAGTCACGCCAGTAGCATGCAGTCCTGCCTTTGACACGAACCTCAGACTGCCCCCCCAACCGCATCCCTGCATCAGTCCATCCGTTCATTCACACATTTGTTGAGCACCTGCTGTGCATCAGCTGGTCATTTGGGGAAACTGATCCTTACTCTCCCGCAGCTTATGTTGCAGTGAGGGGAGACAGATAATAAGCAAACACATAAATGGATGAAAAGAGAGGTTCAGAAAGCAGAAGTGCTTTGAAGGAAAAAAAAAAAAACAAGCTAACGGAGTGGAGAGCGAGGGGCGTGTGGGGCCAGTGGGGGGGTTATGGAGGGCTCCTCAGTGGCGGTGATGCTGGAGCTGAGGCCTGAATGCAGATGAGGCACCCCGCGGAGATCTGCAGGGAGAGGGTTCTAGGGGCTTCTGGAGAAGCTTTGGAGAGGGGGTAGGCCTAATCACCCACCCTCCCCGGCCTCCTCGAGGGTCCTTCGGAGGGGCAGCAAGCTCTCAGCCTGTGTCCCCTCCCTTGGTTGAGAGCCGAGGTAACCCACACCCACCGGTTGCCATATGTTGATCCCAGAGCTGTTGAATGCAGCCCAGCTCAGGGGCCACCCAGGACACCAGCCCCTTTTGTCAGCAGGCAGCTAAGTAACAATTTTTAATTCATAAGACATCTTGCCCAAAGCCCGTGTCCCAGACTGACTCCCAGTTTTCATCATGCAACAATACTGTCAGACGGGATGGGGTGGGCCCGCAGGCCAGCCTGCCCCATGGACCCCGGGGGCCAAAGCTGCACACATACAGCTGGCTGTCTCATGGGCTAGGGCTGGCACGGGAGGAAGGAAAATCCAGGGCCCATGGGTGGGGGGTGGGCCTGAACTCTTTAGCTTCATGAGAGCTGAGTTTAACTCCGTATTGCACCCCTCACAACCTGGATGACTAAGGGCCAGTGATTTTTAACTGCTCTGTGCCTCAGGCTCCTTATCTGTAAAATGGGTATGATAGTATCTGTCTCCTAGGGTTGGGGTGTGAAAATTGAAAAAGATAGGCATGCAAAACGCCGCACAGTGCCAGACACGATCATGTTGGTCGTAGGGAGACCCACTCACAGCTCTTTCTGGATGAGCTGCACCACAGCTGGGGACGGCCCGGTTTGATCCTTCCGTTCCGGAGGCAGGCCTAGCAGGGGAAGAAGGAACAGGAACAAACTGTGCACCTACTGTGCACCAGGCACTACCATAGGGGCTCTCCTGACATGATCACGCCTGGTCCTCACCCGGCCTGGTGAGGGGGGAGCTGTTATCTGCACGTTACAGATGAGGAGTTTGGCTCCAAGGAATTAGCAGTCTGCGGGCGGTCTCACAGCTGGTAAGTGGCACATCTGTTGCTGGCACCGAGGTCTCTGTTCATCCTGCCAGTTTATGCACAGTAGACAGTCTTCACCTGGGTGTTGATCGAACAGGCTCCAGACAGAGACCCCAGGAGAGAAGGGGGTGCAAATCCCAGTTCGGCTCTCTTCCCTGGGAAGGGCCCCTGACCCTGGGCCTGAGGAGGGCAGGGTGAGCAAGTCAGAGGCCAGGTGAGGGTCAGCGTCCCCCAAGACACCTCCCTGCAGCCCCCATCCTCCATTCAGGGACTGACATTGGAGTAGGGTGTTTGAGCCCAGAAGCCCACACAGATCATGAGCTCCTCATAAGCATGGCCTTTTTCTTCTTTTCTCCCCTCGCCAGCCCCAGGGCAGGGCCAGCCTGGAGCATGCCCCCACCCAGTGTGTGCTCGGTGACCCTTCCTAATCACTGCTCAGGTGTCCTTCTGAGTGCCCCGGGGGACAGACATGTGAGACCCTGGCCCTTCTCCTCCAGGCCATCCTGGATCTTGCTGGGAGAACCAGGGATGCCCCCACCGCGCAGCCCAGCCTGGGGCTCAGAGGAGTGCGAGATGCCACGGCCCCCAGGACTGTCTTCCTGAGGCCTGTGACACTGGAGGTGGATCTTAAGAACAGGAAGGAACAGGGTGGAAGCCATTGGTTTTCCTTTAACTTGGAGGGCAGCAGGCCGGGTTGCTGTTAGCCCAGCAGAGCAGACAAAGCAATTGAACGTCATGCCTGTATTCCCACCTGTACCATCAGCCACTCGCTAACTGCTTTCCTCCCAGACTTGGCTCGCTGTGGGTCAAGATGCTGCCGGGCGAGATAACAAGGGGGCATGATGTGCGAGTGATGGGATTTGGCAGGAGCTAGGAGGAGGGGCGCCTTGGGATGGGGGGAGGCTGTCAGCCCCGGAGGAACAAGGAGGTGGGAAGGCGAGCTCCCATGGCCCAAAGAGAGAGCTGCGCCTCCTGTCTGCCAAGGCTGACCTTCTCCCCCCTCCGCACTCCCTCCGTGCACTTCTTCTCCCACTTCCTCCCCTCTGCCTTTGACCAGCTGTAAAACTCCGAAGCCCTTTGCTTGACTCTGCTGCGCCCTCTAGCTGCCATTCTGCCGCTCTCCTTGTGTGTGACTGCCCACAGGTCTGCACCTGCTCACTATCCCCACATCTGTGCCCCACCTGCCCGCAGGGTCTTGCAGTCTGACCTCTGGGGGCACCTGAAGATCCAACCACTGGCCTCTGCCGGATCTTCCTACTCCTGAGCCTCTCTCTGGATCCTGCTTGACCCACTGACCACTCTTTCTCGGAACTTCCTCTTCTCCTGCCTTGGGGCACCTGGGACTCTACAGAGTCCCCCTGCGTCTCAGACTACTGCCTGTCTCCCTGTGTTCTCCTGCTCATCCTCCCTGGAGCCACAGGTCTGCCCTGCAGTAGCCTTGCCAGCACCGTGTGTGTGTCAACACCTGGGTTGCTAAGAGCTCCTGCCCACAGCCCTGCCTTCCCACTCATCCCCACTGTGGGCACTCCTCACCACCACCTGGAGGACATCACCGTGTAGACATTCTGCTGCTACCTCGATCTGCCGTGGAGGAATTGATCTAGAACTTCCCAGAAAGTACGGTGTTTTTACCTAGGACTCCCTCCTGAGCAAAAAGCAACTTTGTTACCACTCCATTCTATGTAGGAGGATGATCTCTTGTGTCTTCACATCTGCTTGTCCCTTAGCCTGGGGCCAAGTGCAGAGTGGGTGCAAAGGTGTGCGGGGCCAATGCCCGTGGGGCAAGAAAGAGAGATGTAAGCCAGCCCACTTGGTAGCCACGTGACCTTGGACAAGTTATTTGACGTCTCCGAACCTGCTTCCTCACATGGCTATGTTCTTACTAAGTTATTGTGAGGAGTAAGTAATATGGCTGCACAAACGGCTTCAGTCGGTCCCTGGCACATGGAACTTCTCGATGAGTACTAGCTACTATTCTTCCTAAATAAGGGAAAGAAGGCTGGGATGCCCCCTTGGCAGCCTTTCATGCTTTCGCAGACTCGATTCACATCCCCCCGGCCTTTCCTTTGGGAATCTGAAGAGGTCTGGGTGCCTAGAGCTCCTAGAAGGGGTGGCTGCCCCCAAGAGAACCAGCAGGGCCATAGGGACCCGCTTCTTCTCTTTTGTGAATGCTTTAAGTCAGCAGTTCCCAGGGCCCTTAGGGCACCGAGGTGCAGTCCCACTCCACCCCAGAACCCCTCCCCTACCAGGTATATCCACACGCACCTAGGACAGCACCTGTCGACCCAGGGGAAGCAGCTGTCCTTCTGCTCAGCAATGGGGGCTGAACAGGTGAAAGGCGTCCCGGGTAAGCCTCCCCTGGCCCCCCAGTCCCCACGGGACTTGGATAAAGAATGTCTGGGAGACCAGAGGGCTGACAGCATGGTATCAGCTTCCAGGGTAGCAGAAAAACTTGTTTGTGTGGCTGCCAAGCCCACAGCCCCCGGGGAAGGGAGGATGGTAGGAGGGGAGCTAAGGGAGAAGAGCAAGGAAATGGTGACCCATCCCCGAGGCCAGAGCCCTGGTGAGATGCCCTGTGGGCCTTGGCCTTGGCCTTGGGGCTGCCAACTTGTACACATGGGCTTTTGGTTGTGAGGCCCTCCTGGCAAGAGGACAGGGTTGGCTCAGTCACAGGCGTGGGTGGGGGTGGGCATGGAGCAGGTGGTCCACAGTGGTATCATCTCAGTCCAGCACAGGTAGCCGACCTATGTGGAGAACTTCTACGTGTCAGGTGCTGTATTCACTCCTTCCATCCTCACCACAACACTCTGTGGTGAGGACTATTGTTACCCCCAATTTACAGACTAGAAAACTGAGGTCATCCAGATATGTTACATAACTCGACCAAGCTCAGCCAGCCAGCAACAGGCAGAGCTATCTGAACCCATACAGTCGCCCTCCCGAGGGCATAATCTTAACCACCTCACTATGCCACGTTGCTTTCCTTCAGGGAGCCTACTTATGTGTTCAGTAGCGTGATTATATTGTTAATGTTGATCTTCACTGTAAAACTGAAAACATGAACCTGGCCTGCTTTTCTCTACTGATTCTCTAGCATCTTGCACACAGTAGGTGCTCAATACGAACTCAAATGAATGAGTAATGTAATCAGTCCATCAGTCTTGGAAAGAGTCCTACTCTTGGCCCTCTCTGCTTGGGGCTCAGGGCTCACCTCCTGCCCACTCACCTCCTGCCCGTGCCTGAACCAGCATCCCAGGAGTCCTGCTGTTGCCATGGTGACAGACCATCAGAGCCAGTGGCTCACTCAGGTGGTCCTGTCAGCTCCCTGGGTGTAACCCTTTCTGGCTGTTGGTCCTGGGAGTTGGTGATTCATACTTGGCAGGAGGCTGAGAGGTGAACTCCACACAGGTAGATATGGGAAAAGGGTGTGTGTGTGTGTGTGTGTGTGTGTGCGCGTGTGTGTGTTGGAGGAGGGTCCCTGAATTTGAATGTGTACCAGTTGGAGGGTATTTGCCTGCACGTTTGTTGGAGAAAAATGCCTGGGTCGGGGAAGTGATATTTTATGTGTGGGAGACAGACTTCAGGTTGGGGATGGGCAGTAGGGTCATCATTGGGGCAGAGGTGCTGAGTGGGGAGGTCCAGCTGAGTGTGCCATGGTTGATAACCCCATGTTTCAAGCCAAAACCCAAAGCACATCATTCAATAAGGGGCTTCTGGTTTGTGAATGATGTATAGGAAAAATCTTACAAAGATAAAAATTGAATCACATTTAGTTAAACATTTGGTAGTTTCCTTTATTGGGAAGAATAAATTTATATGGAAATTCAGAACGATGGGATGCTAGCCCTAGGGGCTGGGGAGGTGGGGCCCACACTGGTCGGGGGGGTAATGGGTGGCAGGAGGCTCGGCGGTGTTGCCTCAGGGCAGCCCTTCAGCTCAGCATTTAGGGACTCAGAGGACCCAGCCCCCAAAGGGCCCTGTCATGTCCATGCTTCACCCCACCTCAGCCCTGATCACCCTGTGATGTGAACACCTGGTTGAGGGCTGCATCCCCTGCTAGAATGTGTCTCTGGCACATCATAGGAGCTCAGTAATTGTTGAACGGATTAGCTAATGACACACAGATGAAAGCCTCCATCCTCCTGCTTCCCCAGCAGCGGAATTCCTGGCTAAACAAAAAGACACCCCCTTACCTTCATGCATGTCTATGCTTCCTTGCAGCCCTGTCCTCCCCACTACACCCACTCAGCAGGAAGGTGTCCAGGTCTCTCTCTGGCCATGGGAGGAAGCTCCGGGCATGGGTGAGGCTGGAGTGATGTCCACTCCCTGGCCAGGCCCCACGTCAGAGTCCCCAAAGCCCACAGTCTGAGAGTGACGGGAGACCTGAACGGGCTCTGCAAGCATCAGCTGTCTCTCCCCTGCGTCAGCCAACCCCTGTAGTGGCCCGGAGGACAGGGGAGGACAGCCTCCAGCTACCAACCAGGTAGAGGCAGATGCCTTGCCAGCCAGCAGAGGGTTAGCCGAGAACAGCCCGTCCCAAAGTCTAAAGTTAGAAGACGAAATTGTGTCCACTCTGTGCTTTCCCTTGTTGATCCAAGAGATGATACGAGCCCCTAACTGTGCACAGATCCCTTTAGAGCCGGGGCATGGGGCTTGGGGGGAGATACAGTAGCTTCCACCTGTGTGTGTCGAAGGCCGGGGTATTGATTAGTTCCTGCCTGTGGAATCAGTGTCCATCCATCCCCTTCCCCAGTCCTTCCTGCCCATCGGCCAGGGCCCAGCAGTACTTAGTACTTACTTTGTGCCAGGAACTGTTCTGGGTGTGTGCGTGTGCATGTCCGCATGTGTGTATATATGTCTATATATTTCATACTCATTTAATTTTCATGACCTTATGAGGTAGATCCATTATCCCCATTTTACAGATGGGGAGACCAAGCCAGAGGGGTTAGGTGAGTTGCCCAAGGTCACATAGCTGCTACATGGTGGTGTAGGGATTTAACGCCACCTCCTCTGTGATGCTCTCCTTCCTTGAGCCTTCCCATGTGTGAACAGTCTCTCCCTGACGTGAACTCAGAGATGCTGGTTCTCACGCATGTCGAAGCCCCCTTACCAGGCTTCCTGATAGACCGACATCCGCATCCCCCACAGCACCACGCACAGGGCCCCAGAGATGGCTGACTCTGCGAATGAATGGCAGCGTGTGAGTATGTGAATGAGCCAACAAACTGGTTAATGAGGAAGAGAGAAGAGTGGAATTGGGATTTGCCCAGGTGAATTCACAGCCTGGCGGGAAGGGTACAAGGACAAGGGTGGGGGCCCAGGTGGGCCGGGAGCAGCGATCCTTCAGGAACCTGCTTGCTACTGGATGCCCAGCACTGGCCAGGGTCCCTGAGGGACAGTCATGAAGGGCCGCCCAGCTTCAGGCTGACCAGGAAGAGCCCGTGAACACACACGGAGCAATGGGAGAGCAAACAGTACGGTGGCTACTGCCTGTGAGCATGGAGGGTCAGTCCGAGAAGTCGGGCCGCCTTCCTGGAGGAGGTGGAGGAGCAAGAGGAAGACTGGCACTCGGTGGGAGATGGGAGGGCAGGCCCAGAGAGGAAGGTGTACACAGCCAGAAGAGGAAGCAGGAATGGACGTGGTGATTTGGGGAAGCTGGGGAAGCCGCTATGGGGACATGGGATGCCTGTAGGGGGAAGCATAAAGTGAAGTTGGTATGGGAGACAGGGGTGGGCACAGAAGCTTCCATCTGAGCTGGTGTTGCTTGTGTATGATTTTTGCCAGTACTTTAAATATGTACTTCAAGTTTTAATAGGTACTTAAAATAAATGCTCATTCTTAAGATCGATTTAGGTCTTTAACTTACATTTATTATAAAAGGAACTTTTATACTAAATAGAAAATTAGAATAGGATAGAATGGAATAGAATAGAAAATGACCATAAAAATAAGCACAAAGGAAACCAAACTAGGTTTCTGCTTTAGTCCATTCGGGTTTGCTATAACGGAACACCAGGGACTGTGTGGCTTATAAACAACAGAAATTTATTTCCTAAAATTCTGGAGGCTGGGAAATTCAATATCAAGAGTGTCAGCATGGTCAGGCAAGGGCCCTCTTCCTGGTTCATAGACAGTGATCCCTCACTGTGTCTTCACATGGTCAAAGGGGCATGGGATCCCTTGGGGCCTCTTTTATAAGAGACTAATTCCATCCGTGAAGGTTCCACCTTCGTGACCGAGGCACCTCCCGAAGGTCCCACTTACTAATACCATTGTGTGGCTTTGGATGTCACCATGTGAATTCTGGGGGGAAGCAAGCGTTCAGACCATAGCAGTTATTGAGTCCTAGCTGAGTACCACTCCCTCTGGAAGCCTCCGAGCCTGAAGCCTGCTCTCTGTCTGTTACAAAGGAAAACAAGCACGTGTTGGAGGGATGCTTTCACCAAAGCCAAACCAAGACTTTCTCCTTGACTCATTCCAAGAGACGGAGCAGAGGAGGAGCAGAACATCCTCTGCTCTGTGAATCAGTGCTGTCTGCTGCATGGGCTGCGTCTTCCAGAACATTTCCCATTACTCCTTGGGCCAGCATCCGTGTTAAGTTACTGATTCGTCCTTAACACACAGAGAGGAGCCCTGACCGCAGCCCGTGCCCACCTGGCCTGGGCCGCAGGCATACCTGGAATGGTACTCTCTCTTGCAGGGAATACCAACAGCATCTTCGCCCTGGACTATATCAGCGGAGCGCTGACCTTGAACGGCCTACTGGATCGGGAGAACCCCCTGTACAGCCACGGCTTCATCCTGACCGTGAAGGTGAGAGCCAGGTGGTGGGCAGCTGCGTCCCGTGGGGAGGGCTGCCCACACTGTGCTACCAGCCTCCAGCAGTGCACCCCTGCGGAAGCCCCCGGCCTCTCGCCCTGCACGGTTCCGGGGCTCGTGCGCGGGACCCCGTGAGGAAGGGACCACACTTACCAGGGCGTAGGCCGAGTCAGGGCCCGGTGCTGGGTAGCTCACAGACATTATCAACAATTACATAGGGTTAGGACTTTTATCCCCATTTGAGGAATGAGGGGGCACATGGGAGGTGCTCATCCGAGGTCCTTAATGCTACCTATGATTCCAAGTTCTCTGTTGCAGCCAGCTCAGTTCTTATACTGACCCCGTTTCTGGGGTTTGTCCCGTTTCTAATTCTGACAGCTCCCCTGGGGCTAGTCCCTGGTTAGGAAGCAGTAGCACAGTGGGGAGAGGGGGAAACCCTGGGGTCCTTACCCTGGAGGTGTGCCAGAGCCACAACCCTCTGGCCCCTCTATCCCCTGCCACTGATGGCTGGCTTCAGTTAAAATCTCTGATTTGCAGAGCCATCATTCCCTGCGAAACCCATTTAGGGTATGGACTCTGCCTGGGCCACAGGGGTCCTTCTCAGCCCGTCCCATCGACTGAGGCGGGGGAGGGCACGAGGCCTGAGGAGAAAGGCTTGGGGAAGGAGGTCCTTGTATCCTGAGGAGAATGGAGCAGCCCAGCCTGGCCCTTGATTGATCTCCTTGACCTTGGGAAGGCTGCAACAGCAACAGGTTGATTAGCCCTCCCTGGTCATCTGGCTCCTCTGTCACCACCCCTTGTGCTCACTTGGGCCAGGTAGGGGCAAGGGGAGAGGGGCTAACACACTGCCTCTTCCCTACCCTGCATCAAGCCACCAAGCCAGGGGCCCCTCTCTGCCTCCCTTCCTCTCTGTTTGCTTCTTATGGAGGCATGTAGTTCCAGTTGGAGAGAACTGTGGCCTGGCCCCAGGGCCACCCCCACCATCCCGGGAAGAAGATTTTATCGTTAGCATCCCCATTTTACCTTTGAGGAAACTGAGGCTCAGAGAGGTTAAGTAACTTGCACAAGGACACACCGTCAGAGTAGGTGTCAAACTTAGGCAGTAGGATTCCAGAACCAAGGGGACGAGGTGGCGTGGTGTTGATAAGACAGATAAGATGGTAAGACAGATCTGCGGGACCCCGAGCTCAGTTCTTCCACCTTTATATAAAATGTGAGGGTGAGTTCCCAAACTTGGCTGTGAATCCAAATCTCCTGGGGCACTGGTAAAAGATAGCTAGTCCTGGGCCTCCTGCCCAGAGATTTGGGTTCAGAAAATTGAGTGAGACCTGGGAATGGGTATTTGGGGGCCAGTGGGCTCTGGTGCAGAGACAGGGCACCCAAGGATTTGGCATTCAGGATTTTTCCCTGAGTCTGACACAGACCCTCATGGTACCTAGCACAGTGTTTGGGCCATAGCAGATGCCAAATTCAGTCTTGATTACCTGCTAGCATAAAAATTCTTGACCTCAGTTTTATCATCTGCCAAATTGAATAGTCTCCCTTTGCCCCTTGATGAGCCCCCAGATCTGTCTTATCATCACCATGCCACCTCGTCCCCTTGGTTCTGGAATCCTACTGCCTAAGTTTGACACCTACTCTGACTGTGTGTCCTTATGCAAGTTACTTAACCTCTCTGAGCCTCAGTTTCCTCAGAGGTAAAATGGGGATGCTAACGATAGAATCTTCTTCCCGGGATGGTGGTGAGGGGATGGGATCATTCACATAAAGCACAGGACCTACCATTGAGAAAGTCTTGGTAAATGATCATATTGTGATTATGGCTGCCTTCATCTCTGGGGTGTTTGTCCTCTCCCTGCAGGGCACAGAACTGAATGATGACCGCACTCCATCCGATGCCACAGTGACCACAGCCTTCAACATCCTGGTTATTGACATCAACGACAATGCCCCGGAGTTCAACAGCTCTGAATACAGTGTGGCCATCACCGAGCTCGCACAGGTGGGCTTCGCCCTACCCCTCTTCATCCAGGTGGTGGACAAGGACGAGGTGAGTTCCGGGGACGCGTGGCCTGTCCAGACCCCCGCCCTTCCTGAGCCGTCCAACCCTGGGAAAGATGCCAGGTATCTCTGGGCTTCCAAGTCCCCATCTATAAAATAGAAACAAACATTCCTGCCCTTCCTCCCCTGCAAAAATCAGCAGTCTCTAATCCTCAGCCTACCCCCCACCCCCGCAAAAACTCTTGGAGCACACACTTCTGGTGTGTAGTTCTTCATTTAGTGATTTATTTAGGAAGATATGCTCATCCTGTTGATCTAGTATGTACATTATAAAACATGTACCAAAAAATAGATATTTTATTTTTTTTTAAAGATTTTATTTATTTTTTGATATAGAGAGAGACACAGCGAGAGAGGGAACACAAGCAAGGGGAGTGGGAGTGGGAGAGGGAGAAGCAGTCTTCCCGCTGAGCAGGGAGCCCAATGTGGGGCTCGACCCCAGGACCCTGGCTGGAATCATGACCCAAGCTGAAGGCAGACGCTTAATGACTGAGCCACCCAGGTGCCCCCCAAAAATAGATATTTTAAAAGTTGGGGGCTGTTGTATAAATACGACCTTGGAAAAAAAGGTCTTATTTCTGCTTTTGGTGTAGTAATGACTCCTCCTTTTCCATGTGAGCAGCATAAGTGCTTTCAAGGGGATCCCAGGCCACAAGGAGACTCCGGGGGTCTGGGAAGCCTGCAGCCCCCTACAGGGTCTGCCTGGCTGAGGCCAGTCTTAAGAGGAAGGGACATGTGCCGTAAGTGAGGGAGAGCTCCAGAAGGACAGGCGGGAGGAGGCTCTGGGATGGGGCCCTTGCCCCACCAGGCCTGGATGGGACAGGCTTCCATGCTGATGGGGAGACCCTCTCAGCCTTCCTCCTCCCCACCCCTCCCGTGTCCCGTCTCTCCCCTGCCTGTCAGCAGCCACAATCCTTAATAGCACTTCTATTTATTACCGCTGCTCCTGGCCCACTCTGCTCGGGAATTCCATTAGGTTTTCCAGCCTGTGGGGCTTCTCTGCAATTACGCCTTACAATGCGGGACTCCCGCACTGGCCTTGCTCCAGGCCTGGCTTCCCGCTACCTCCTGCCCCTCTCTACTCGGGCTGCTCAACAAACCACCAACACACCTGCCCAGGAGCCCCTCCTCCCATGATTCAACCGTCTCCTGTCAGCTTCTCTTAGCTGCACACTGTCCATGTCCACCCCAGCCAACCCTTGCCCCCACCAAGGACGCAGGTCTGCGAGGGCAGGTCGGTCCCACTGTGTGTGTGCGCGCATGCGCCTGTGCGTCAGCCACGTGCCCCCACCTCCTGCTAAGTCATCCCATCCCTATCTGAGATAACTAAAGTATGTACTGAGCACCTACTGTTTACAAGGAGCTATATTTGGTCCCTTGGGGGAGTGTAGCCCATGGGACCAAGTGTGTTTACACAAGGGTAGTAGGTACTTTTTAAAACATATGCAAAAATGTAGAAAGTTTAAAAGGTGGAGATAAAAGGTATCAAAACAAGCTCCAACATTTTCTCATGCCCCAGTGCGTCATCTTTTATCCCCCTGGAGCATAGCACCCCCTTTAGACACTGCTGTGGGAGTGAGAGCCTCGGGAGAAAGTACCCTGTCTGGATTCAGGCTATGACGAATGTCCAAGAGAACGCTGGTCCCCGCGTGCGGGCCAGTGACAACGGGCAGAGAGGGCTCCAGAGCTCGGCCGAGGTTGGGGGAAGAAGGGGCCAGAGGACCAGCCAAAGCTCTACGGTGAAAGGGGGACCAGGGCTGAGTCTTGGGACACAAATCAGATGGTGAAAAGCAGCCAGGGGGGCTGGCGGGTTGGGCAGTGGCCCACAGAGAGGCCCAGAGAGAGGAACCTGTGAGTAGGAGGAGGGAGCAGGCTGTACTGTGTGATGGACGCAGGGTTTGCATAGCGGGCTGGTGCGAGGCTGGGCTGGGACACAGGCCTTGAGCCTTGAATGCCAAACCGAGGAATTGGGGCTCGATTTTGGAGGCAACCTAGAGGGGAGGCAGCTTGTGGCCCAAGCTCTGGAATCAGCCGGGCCCTGTGTTCAATCCAGCCTTGCAATTCTTGCTATCTCTGCGACCTTCGATGAGCCGTGGACCCTTTCTAAGCATTACTTTGCTCATCTGTGTGAAAATGTATCCATTTCTATTGCAGTCACAAATTAACTCTGAAACAGAGGTTTATTTCTCGCTCAGAGATTTTTTTTTTTATTTTTTTATTTTTTAAAGATTTTATTTATTTATTTGACACAGAGAGAGAAGGCACAAGTAGGCAGAGAGGCAGGCAGAGAGAGAGGGAGAAGCAGGCTCTCCACTGAGCAGGGAGCCAGACGTGGGGCTCGATCCCAGGACCCAGGGATCATGACCTGTCGCTCAGAGATTTATTACTACTCATCCAGCACAGGTGGGCAGGGAGACCCCACTCTGTAGTCACTCAGGTACAGGCTCCGGAGTCACATTTGTCCCTGCAGGAGGGAGGGGGCAGCTAGGCGGGCAAGCACCAGCTCTTCTGTGCTTCATCCTGAGCTGCCCGGAACTGCCCAGAACTAGGGACGTGGCGCCACCTCACTGCTAGAAGGCTGGGGAATATGAGGAAGAGCTACATATTGGGCTTGCCAACAAGGGATAGAGAAGGAAATCAGGCCTTTAGTCTGTAGGACTTAGCACAGTACCTGCCACACACCCAGATGTTAACCAGATGGTCCAGGGAGCATCCCCACCAGCAGGGCCAGAACCCCAGGGCCTTCTCACCACCACTGGTTGGGGGATTTCAGGGCCACCCTGACCCCTTGGGGTTTAGCTCAGTCCTGCTTTGCTGGAAGGCCTGTCCGCAGCGTCTGCAGGGAGGCTGAGGGGTGTCTGGGTCCAGCCTGCCTCTGGTGGTCGCTCCCCACCCAGGGAAAGGTGTCAGCGTGCCTGTGGAGGACCGGGTGCCCGGTGCTACCGGGGACCATTGCACTGCTTGCCCCAGGGAGTTGGCCAGTCTGACAGTAAAGGGCTGGCTCCTCCCTAGAGGGCCCCGCTTCTCCAGGGCTCAGTGGGGTATAAAGAGAACTACCGATGAAAAAAGACAGCCCAGAAGCCCAGACTCCCCACCCTGAGGTCCTCTGGGTCACAGTCCAGCCTCCCCGTAGAGCTGCACCCAAACCATCCCAGACGTGGTCCTGGGCCAATTCCTAAATAAGACGGAGGAATAAATTGCTTTTTAAATTGCTCTGGTGTTTTTTTTGTTGTTGTTGGGTTTTTTTTAATGTCTCCCATCTCTTCTCTCCAGAATTTTGGAGGGATCCAGATCTGGATGAGGTAAATGATCCCAAGGCCCAGTCTTGGGTGCTAAGGGTCAGGCCCCACGTTCCCAGAGTGGAGTAGTTCAGCCACGTTGCCAATGTCCAGACTCTGTGAAAAATCAGGGAACCTCAAAGAGAAATCAGGCATCTTTTGTAAAAGGAGATTTTAAAAATTAGTTGTTTCTTCCAGTTCTCTTTCTGAGGGGAGGATAGGTGTTGGGATTCGTGTCTGGGGTGAAGGTGGCTGGATTTGCTAGGCGTGGTGGAAAAATGTGTTCATCGAGCAAACTAGGAGGAGGGAAAGGAGCATGAGGAGAGGTGAAATCTTTTTGTCACAGAGTCTAGAGAACATGTGATTCTCCCTTGCACTCACCATTATTGTGGTTTTGCAGATGTTAGTGTGATGATCTCAATCATACCTGTCTCACGGATTAAAATGAGGAATTCACAGGCAGGGGCAGGCCTGCTTTTGCTCGCCAGTGTAACCCAGAGCCTCACACTCTGCCTGGCATTTGGGAGGCACTGCAGAAATGTGTGCTGGTTGAATTAAAGCACGATTTAATGATAAAAGTAGCCATGAGGTGGCTCAGAGCTTTGTCCAAACTCAATCCTCAGTCAGTACCCCTGGGCTAAAGCTCAGTTCCCCCTGAGTTTGTATAAGAAGGTGACCCCAAAAGTCCACAGTGGGGCAGCAGAGGGTGCTGATGGAAAACAGAAAGGGAAAGAGGAAGCAGTTTAACCTTTCAGTTAGCACTTTATGGCAATCATTCCCAAGAAGGATGCTAATCTAATTCACAAAGACTAGACAATGCTGGCATCCCCTCCAGATGGAAGATTCTGCCCAGTTTCTTGCTGAATCTCAGCCTCTGCAGAATTCAAGACAACAATGGTAGAAAGAAGCCCTTTCTATCTCCCGAGGACTCCATCCTCATTGTCAAGTCCTGCTGAGTAATTTCTTCTCCTTTGCCCAGCTACAGAAAACTCACAGAAGCCCGAGAAGGAAGGGTTGAATAGGATAGGATAGGATGGGCTGAAACCACCAAGAGCCCATTTGTACTGCATGACAGTTGAGATGCAAATAGATGGTTGTAATGCAAATCACAAAAAAAAATCTCAAGGCAAAGGCCCCAGGAGTCAGCCTTGGTGTGGAGCTCAATTCTGAGTTTCAAATTAAAGGCTGTGGCAGCCTCATTCCCCTGCTCCTGGCTGCTGGGCGTTCTCTTGTCTCTTCCTCGGTGTTCTGGAAAGCCACAAGAAATAAGCAGCACACTCGCCCACTTAGATTCCTTACCCACGCCCTTGGCCGCAGCATGTTCTTTGTGTGTTTTCTCCAATTCGGTCAGCTTTTCCTCTCCTGATCAAGCCTGCAGCCCTCCCCACCCAGTCCTGCCCACAGCTGAGCTAGCCTGTCATGTTTTCCCATCTGCATGGGGTGGCATTATTAGGATGGTTGGAAGTTTCTGTTCAGTTGTCCTAAAAGCCACTCTCCTCCTTCGAGTAGATTCTCTGTGCTCTGCATCCTGCCTCTGCTGCTGCAGCAAGTGTAGATCATCCATGCTCTGGCTGCTTTACAAATGCCAGCAAAGGGCTTTGTTTTTAAATACTGTTTGGCATTGTGTGCGACCCCTCCCAGTGGACTCCGAGAGCTGAACGTTGGCAGTACCCCTCACCCGCCCTGTACCTTTCTTCTCAGGAGCTGGGAGCCTTTGATCCACTCCATTTCAGTCTCATTTCTGACCCACAGCTTCCCAGAACCTATTTGCTGCTGTCCTTGAGAATAGTTTTGCAGGGGAGTGGGGAGTGGGGCACCAGTATCCCCCGGAGAGGCCTCCACTGCCCGGTTCTGGCTATTTCTGGGGATTGGGATCATTTGAGAATGGCCTTCAGACTTCATTAATTTGCTGGCGCACCCCCCCAGGCCTTTCTGGGGGCCTCTGTGGAAATTCACATAGCTGGGGGATGACGTATGCATTCACTCAACGAACATTCTTGCACACCTACTATGCGCCCACCACTGAGGAATTAGTGCTGAAGATGTGGTCCCTGGGCTCCAAGAGCTTCTGTTTCATCCCACCGGGGAAGCTGGAGGAATAGGTACCAACTGCACTACAGGTGGAAATGAGTGTCAACAAGTCAACCACCAGGGTGAGTGATGGGATGCCATTGGGGGGGTGATTTTTGACTCAGCAGTTCCAGATGGCCTTCCAAAACAGGTGCCCTTAGTGCTGAGGTTAAGAGGTGTCGAGGAAGCAGCCACACGGAGCTGCAGAGGGAACACATTCTGGCAGCAGGTGCTGGGGGACCCCCCCAAGGGCATAGGTCCCCTGAAAGGGAACCGGCTGAGTATTTTCAAGGAGCAGAAAAGAGATGGGTCGGGGTCGGGGGGGGGGGGTGAGATGGAGTGAGAGAGGAGGTGAGTTAGTGGGAGTTAGTTAGTTAGTTAGCAGCATTAGTGGGAGCCAGGCCAGGCCCTGCAGCCCCAGGAAGGCGTTTTTTCTGTTACCGCAAGCCCGGTGGGGAGCCAGGGGGGTGACATGCTCTGAGTCACCTTTCTTAAGGAGCCCTCTGATTGCTGTGTTGAAAATGGGCTGTCGGGAGCCAAGGCTGGAAGTAGGGAAACGTAGCAAAGCTGCACGGAAGCCCCCTTCCCCTCAGCCACCTGTTCCAGCCAGCAGGTGCTTTCCAGCATCTGGCTGGAGGCTCTCTTACAGTTTCACCATTTTCCTCTCAGGGTGGCAAGAAGCCAGAGAACCCGAGTCCCCTTATTATGAAACCCGAAAATTCCAATGGAGACCGCCTTCAGAACTCTGCCCAGGAGGACAAGGAGTGGCCACCTTTGGTCTTTGTGACAGAGGCTCTCCCAAGTCAGAATCGGCCCAGGACTCTGAACCCTGGCCCTAGGGTTCTGCTACCAGACCTACCCCAACTGCCCAGGGGAAGTGGTAGAGAAAACCCCAAAGCCATGTTCCACCCCCATTCTGCTTCTGACCCACAGAGCGATTCCAAGCAAGCCACGTCCCCACTCTTTGCCTCAGTGTCCACCTCGGGAAAACCATGGGTTGGGCCAGTCGGTCTCAGTGAAGATACTACAAACCTTTTGGTCCAAGAGGACCTGGGTGGGAAGGGGAGGGTGCCACCTGAGCTTCCTACTTCTCTCCTGCCCCCCACGTGGGCCCCTCCTCCCTTCCCCGAACTTGCTCTTGCATCTCTGCTCCCTACTTTGGGCAGAGGGATCTGGCCCCTCTGTGGGCCTCCTCCCCCCACCTTCCCTTCCCCAAACTTGTTCCGGCACCTTTGCTCTCCACTTTGGGCAGAGGGATCTGGCACCAGTGTAGGCCTCATCCCCCCACTGCCCTCTCCCAGCCTGCCCATGTGCTTGTTTATTTGGTGCTACCTGGAGCATCCATTTAGGAAGAGAGAAGCAGCCAGAATGGTGAAAAAATGAGCACTTTGAAGCCAGACTGCCAGGGTTCGAATCCTGCTGTGCTACTTTTGATCTGTGTAACCTTAGGAGACTTAATTTATCCTTTCTGGTTCAGTTTTCCTATGTGCAAAATGAACGCAACAATAGGACCTACCTCACAAAGCTGTTAGGAGGATTCAGTGAGTTAATATGTGTATGTGAAACCGTGCCTGGCCCATAAAAAGCACTCTTTAAATTTTAATTGTTTTTATTATCCCAACCCTGAGAGAGACGTATATTATTGTGTTTCCTCAGAGAGGAGGCAGTCAAGGCTCAGAGAGGGTTAAGGGGCTTCCCCAAGGTCACACAGCCAGTGGGTCACAGAGCTTGGCCTTGAACTCTCAATCCTGTGCTTCTTGCTTGCTCTGGGGAGCTCTGCATTCGCAGCCACAGCTCCCCCATTCTCCAAGGTTTGGTCCCACCAAGCAGGTGGGTCTCCCACCTCCAGCATGGCTGCGGGCAGGGTGAGGAGGGAGGTAAGGCAAGGTGAACGGGGACACATCTGGCAGGAGCTAATTCCTATTTCAGGCAGGAGATGACACGATTCATTTGTTTGAGGGGCATAGGAAAAAAAGAAAACAGAATTACCCACCTCCCCAAGGAGAAAACATCACCAAATAAATAAATAAAAGAAAGCAAATGACAGGGAGAAAAAGCTATATTCCAGAATACTGGGTTTACTTATAGGGATTGGGGGGAGGGGCAGTGAGAAGGGGAGATGTTCTCGTTCTCCTGCTAATCTGGGCCTTGTTTTTATCCATCACCCTCATTCTCCATTCCACGTGTGTTCCAGGCCTGTCAGGGACCCAGCCCGTAACCTTGTCTTTATTTAAATTTATTTTCCCGTTTGTTGTTATTCTTCAGTCTGTCCAGCGTGTGGTTTCTCTAGCCCCTGCATCATGGTTGTGGCTGTGGGCCCCAGGGGCCTCAGCCAGGCTTCCTTTCAGTCCCAAAAGTGGGGGCCCACTGCCTCCCCAAGGCATCCATGACTCTGGATGGAATAAAAATCTGCATCTTTGAAATAAGTCAAACAGAGAAAGGCATGTATCATATGACCTCACTGATATGAGGAATTCTTAATCTCAGGAAACAAACTGAGGGTTGCTGGAGTGGGGGGTGGGGTGGGAGGGATGGGGTGACTGGGTGATAGACACTGGGGAG
>NC_138374.1:49336948-49383413 GCF_054177405.1 Leptonychotes weddellii | reverse complement strand
GCCTGGTGATTGGTATTGAGGAGGGCACGTTCTGCATGGAGCACTGGGTGTTATGCACAAACAATGAATCATGGAACACTACATCTAAAACTAATGATGTAATATATGGGGATTAACATAACAATAAAAAAGAGGAAAAAAAAAAAAAGACCCAACCACCCCAAGTTTATTAAAAAAAAAAAAAATCTGCATCTTTATTTTCACTCACCTGTAACTGACCGTTAGCATTCCCTTTAATTATGAAAATAGAAACAAACAGTGGTATCAGTAGAACCTGGGGCTTTGACCCCAAGAGAAACCTCAGACATTTTCCTATCACATTTCAGGTGTCCTGGGATCTCAACATACCATTTGCAGTTATCACTACTTTGAAATTACAGCATATGTTAACGCCCCCACTGAATCTTATTGTTTAATGCATTAAGAAGCACCTAATTCTTCTTTAACACCCCTTTAGAATACATGGTAACTGTATTTCAACATGATGAGTTGCCTTTGTGGTCCCATGTATCTTATTTTTTTGCAATTAAAAATGTTGTTCTAGAAAGGGGGTCTGTGGGCTTCACCAGACTTAATCCCTGTGCTCATGAACTACCACCCTTTAGCCCAGCTCCCTCCTTGGGCTTTTGCTGTGAGGCTGACATTCTGCTGGTTGGCAGAGTTGGCATCCTGAGCCACACATCCATTTGGAGAGGGGTGGGAGCAGGAAGGCTCCATGTCACACATTCAGCAGAGGGTCCATTTTCCAGCTCTGGATGCTCCAGGCCACTGTTCAACTGGGCCCCCTATATCCATCCACCAGCATCTACTTTGCAGTAGAGACACAGGGAATATATGTCCCTGCCACCCCAGGGAGTGATCCCAGTTGCCTTAAACTCTCCCTGCCTGCTGATGGGACCCAGAGCATGGATCTCCATTTTCATATTTTCCAAAGCAATTTGAAGTAGAAACCAAACTCTAGAAGCAGTGAAGAGATGGGAAAGAGAGGGAGGGGCAGGCTGCCAGCATCCACGGAAGCAGATGTGAGTTTTTACACTTTCTGTGGATGTATGATTATCCAGTTATCCAGACTCTTGTTTCCCTCTATTAGGGAGATAAGTGGGATCTGGCTGGAAATCACCCACCTCCCACTGAATCCCCTGAGCAGTGTAAAGGAAGTAGATAGAGTGCTTCCAACATTCTGTACCTCTCACCCAACTTGTGAGTTCATCAGTGACGCAAAGCTGAGAGAAAGTAAGGAGTGAGGGCTTTGGTCCAGGGAGCAACCAAGATGAGGCACATCCAGAAATGGAGGTCAGCACTGCCCTTTCCCCAGTCCCCATGCCCCAGGCCAAGGTGCCCATCCTGGCTGCTCCTGTTTCTAAAAGGTTCTCTGGTGATCGACTGCCTAGCCGGGTAAGAGTCTGCCCAGAGCCATGTCTACACAGCTGGTACCTGGAATCCATGTGGCCTTGGTGAGCATCGCTCTACAATTTTGTTTGCTGGGCAGTGGGCAGGGGTCCGTTTGCAAGACCTCTGTTGTATCTCAGCTTCAGCTCACATTTCCGGGGTTCTTCCGCCAAGGTTTAGGTTCTCCAGGAAAATATCTGTTGATTTCAAAGCAAAGCCATTCTGGAAGGGAAGCCAGGGGGAGAAGGACAGCCCCATCTGCTCTTTTTCCTATTAATTTCTCCCCAGTTGCCTTCACTGAGGCTCTTATTATGATGGTGGTGATTATTAGGATTTTTCTGTGCGTGGCTGCATCCCATGGTGTGATTCCTCCCAGCATGCTAAGCTCCAGCCTCCCTGAAGACTAGAGGGTGTCCTCGGTGTGATTCTGACACCTCCTAATTTAGTCTCATCCGTAAATCTAATTAGCGTGCTATTTACACCAGGCCCAGTAGGCCTGGTGGGGGTGTGAAGCAGGCAGCCCCATTCCTCACCCTCTCCCCTCCCCAGTGCCTGCTCCCTAGCTGGGCCAAGTCCCCTCCCAGAGCTAGAGGTGGTCTTTCATCTTGGATGTGGGGGATTGTACCCCTTTCACCCACCTCCCTGGCAACTGACGCTTTCCCCACCCCACCCCCGCTTAAGATGGGAAGTGGTGGGAGTCATTTTGTCCTTAGGAGTCACACTTCCTAAATGCAGAGCCTGGTCTTGCTGAATACCCCCACGGGGATCAGAAGCAGAACTAACGCACTTCATCCTCCATCCTCTTCCTCTCCGTGACCTCCTGGCTGCTTCATGCCCACTACGGTGCCCCTTCTACCATGGGCACCGGTGAGCCCAGTCTCATCCTAGAACGTGCTCTCGTACTCCCACACTTCCCCACCTGCCCCATTTACCACCCCCATCACACCCCTGACAGCCATAGATGGTGTGTCTTGTTTATCCCCCTGTCTCGAAGAGTAAAGGTAAGCACAGCCCAGCTGGGAGTGGTCCCTGCGTGTCTCACCCCATCACTGTGCCCACGGGCAATGAAACATCATAATTAACAAGTATCAGGGACGGCAGAGCCCCACTGGGCAGCGGTGGTGAGGGTGGGCACGGGGCCTCCTCCCCAGAGCCAGTGCCCAGCGCTGCTTGCCTGAGCTGCTGCAGACTCTGTCCCCTGAAAGGGGGGAATGGTGCAGGGGTGGGTGCGGCGGGGGCAGGAGGCATTTCAAGGCAAGGCAGCGTTTCATGACTGTGTTGTCACTCTACCCAGCAAGGCACAGGGCAGACACTCGCTCCCTCCTCCCTCTCCAAATCTTCGTTTCTCCATCTGTTACCCATCTGATTTGAAAAGGAATTGAGAAAATTCTGAAAATCAAGGTTGTCATACATTTATATCCCCGGTTAAAAGGTGCAGGTTTTCCTCTTCTTGGTCCTTGGCACGTGCCCTGAGTCCAGTGTCGACGGGCAGGTGATATATCTGCTTCTCTCACAGGGGCAAAACTAGCCTCCGATGAAATCTTGCACTAGGGTCAGAGCAGTGCGAAAGCTACGCCAGGCGGTGAAGTGCAGGGTAGGGGGCACCCGCGGGCCTGGGGCAGGCGAGCATGAGAGATGTCCTAGAGGGACTCTTGCATCGAGCGAGGGTAGGAACCAATTCATTAGTTTATGTAGTTGACAAATACTTGTTGAGCACCTGCTGCATGCTGGATGCTCACGAGTGAACACAGCAGCCAGGGTCCCGCCCCCGGGGCAGCGGCCCGTTTGGGGTGGGGGGAGGGGGAAGAAACCAGTACATCTATGGCAGACTGCAACCAGAGCCATGGAGGAAAATAAAGCAGCGTAAGGGGTTCAAGGCAGTCCTGGGGAGGCGGAGGGGTCGGAGGAGGCCTCTCTGATGAGGTGACATTTAGGAGAGACCTCAGTGAAGAGGGGCAGGCCACATGGACACTTGGAGGAAGAGCATTTCAGGCAGTGGGCATGGCAGGCACATGGCCATAGGCAGGAGTGCACCCGCGCGTGGTGCAGGAAGCGTGAGGAGGAGCGGGGAGGAGCGGGGAGGCCGGAGACTAGAGGAGGAGGTCAGATAGGCAGCTGGACCATTAGGGCTTGGCTTGCACAAAGCCTGAGGGAGGCAGGAAGCCACCTAAGGGTAGTGAGGGCCTTACAGATTGAAGTATCGTAAGGACAGTCCTTGAAAGCGACTCAAGTGTTCATCCACTGCTGAGTGCATAAACAAAGTGTGGTAGCTCCACAACGGAATATTACTCGGCCATGATGGTAACGCGGCCCTGACACATGCTGCCACGTGGATGAAACTAGAAAACCTTATGCTAGGTAAAGAAGCCAAACACAAAGGACACACAGTGTAAGATGCCATCTGTATGAAACGTCCGAAACAGGCAAATCCGTAGTAGACACAGAACGCAGACTCGTGGCTGCAGGGGCTGCAGGGAGGGGAATGTGGCGTGATTGCTCACGGGTACAACGCTGGCTTTTAGAATGATGGAAATGTTGTAGAACAGTATAGAAGTGGCAGTTGCACAACACTGTGGATATCCTGAAAACCACTGAATTGTACACTTTTTTAAAATGTTAAAGTGGTGAATTTTATCTCAAAAGAAAATTATTTTAAAGGACGCTCTGGCTGGTGGGTAAATAGACCACCCAGGGCAGGGCCATCACTGGGAAGTAAGGACAGTAATTGGAGGTGTTGCTGGGGAGTGAGAAGGGGTCAGCTCCTGGACCTGTTTTGAAGGGAGAGTCAAGGATTTGCTGGTGTGTGTGTGTGCATGTGCATGTGTGTGTGTGTGTTGAGGGGTGTGTGTTACAATGACTGCACAAGGTGCTTGACCGGAGCACTTAGAAACATGGAGTCCTTCCTTCCTGAGATGGTGAAGCAGTATGTTTAGCGAGGGGAAAGTGGAATCTGTAGTTTAGCTTTCAACATGTTACATTTGACATGCTTGTTAGTCATCTATATGGAAACATCGAGAACGCAGAGGGGGTATGCTGATAAAGATCCAACAAGCAGCTCTAGGTTGGGGGCCCCTCATTTGTAGCAGTCGGTGGTCTGTCTGAGGTAAATCCTATCACACAGACCTCAAGCCGCCAGCATGACCGCAGCCGGCTCACCTAGATCCTGGAAACCTAGCACTTGGCTCTCCAGAGTCCACCATGTGGACCCAGGCTGGAGATAGAAATGTAAGTGTCACCAGCACCTGGACTGTATTTAGAGTCACAGGTCCAGCTGGGCTCACTGAGGCAAGGGTGTGGGTGTAGGGAGAGGGGGGCTGGGGCACCCCAGTGTTTACGTTAAGGGAGATGGGGATGAGCCAGCAAAGGCGACGGAGAAGGAGAGGCTCCCCAGGGAGGAGGAGGACCTAGAGGGAGCACGGCAGGACTGGAGCATGATGGGGAGTTTGGGGGGACAGGCACTGTGCAGGAAGAGGGGCAGGGCTCAGGAGAGGGAGGAGGCAGCCAGCCCTAACGTGCAGCAATATTTGCCAATTAGCATATGGATCTGTGTTTACTTTTCTGTTTTCAGCATAATGACTCTTAATTGCCCTCATTAGGGAATGTCCAAATCCAAATCCACTAACATTTACAGAGCAGGCCAACCAGGCTGTTGTTTGTTTTTTTTTTTTTTTCTTTTTTAATCCACTTGACTCTCTGCTCCCCGCCTTCAAAGCCCTTCCCCGGCACACTGACAGGCTCGCCTCTTAGAGGGATGCAGGACTGCCCCTCCAGCTCAGCGCATCGGTGCAGATGTTAACTGGTCCTCTAGGGACAGGACTGCTTAAATAAGCAGACCGCTATGGGGAAGTGAGAATCAGGTGATCTCAAAGGCATTATAGGAAGTGAAAGCAGCCAGTCTATATTCTGTGTGATTCTTTGACATTCTCAAAAAGACAAAACTATAGTGACAGAGAACCCATCAGTGGTTACCAAGGGTTAGGGGTAGGAGAGGGGTTGACTATAAAGGTAAGCACAAGGGAGTTTGGGGGATGGTGGAACCGTTCTGTGTGCTGGTTGTGATGGGGTAACTCGAATTTATACATGTGTTAAAATTCATAAAACTGAATACCCCAAAATGTCAATTTCACTGCAGGTTAATTATAAAAATTATAAGTTATTGACAACTTCTCCCCCCACACACACACCCCAAAAAGATGAAGTGAAAGGTGGCAGCATAAATATCACCACTGGTGAGCTTTTGGACTCAGCACCATCCTTCTCTCCACTGTCATTTAATTCAGCAAGTATGTAATGCGCACCCCCTCTAAAGCCAGAAAGGTAGACTGGAGGGCCTTGAATGCCAAGATGAGTTTGAACCTAATTCAGCAGGCAAGCGGGAGCATCAATGATTCTTGAGCATGAGTGGTATCCTCAGAGCTATATTTTAAGTTGATTAATCTGGACACCAGGAGAACAAGGACGGTGACAGAGGGTGATGCCAGATGGCAGGAAGGGCAGGGACCGGATGCGGGGTCTGTGGGGTTGGAATGCAGCTAGGGTTTGGAATCCCAGGGACGGGAATGGCAGAAACCCAGAAGGGCAGGCTAGGAGGTGGAAAGAAGATGGGAGCTGTCATCACCTGCCTGCTAGGCAGTGGCCAGGCCCTCCTGGTATCCTCTTCACCTCAGCTTAGTTCCTCATCTGAACGCCCTCCACCCACTCTTGCCCACTCTCTCCATTTCTGTCTCTGTTTTTCTTTGAGTCTGATTATCCTCTCTTGTCCCACTTCCCAGCCTTCCTCCTGCCTCTGTCTCTGTCTTCTGGTTTTTCCTCACACCCACACATTCACAGATAAACACACGCGTAGCCCATTCATTCGTACATGTATCCCATTGTCCATTCATCCATAGTTGTTGTGTGCCCCATGTGAGTGCCTTGCAAGGTGTGGAATGCGTCAAGTAGGAGGGGCTCTTTGCAGTCCTGGGCAGCTGTGCCCGGGTTAGACTTCTGGAATGCCGCAGTGGCTGCTGAGTGACATGCAGGGCTGTCCCCAGGCATGATCACCCATCTGCCTGAAGCCCAGCACCCTGTCCCAGCCCAGCACCCATCCCTTAGGGCATTTGTGATGTTTTTGTCCATGCGAAGGGGATGCAGAGCTGGCAGACCTCCCTGGCCGAGGGCTAGGATGAGGAAGAAGATGAAATCACTCCCAGATCCCCAGGCCCAGGTGCCTGGCCTCTACACGGCCGTGAGCCCTGCCCTCCCACCTGAGGCAAAGGGATCCCTCAGTTTGAAAGGCAGCCCAGAGAGGGCAGTTGGCCTGAGGTCACAGAGCATGTCAGTTCCCGGGCTCCCGGGACCCCCCCCCCCGCCCCCTCAGCCCCTCCCTGCCACCCGGAGGCCTGGGGAGGTGGACTGGCAGTCGGAGAGGCAGAGGAATACAAAGTGGTGTGATTAGCGGCAGGCAGTGTGCCCTCCCGATTTCCATAAGGCATTTAGATGTCTCTGCTTTGCCACACATTTCTCTCTCTGTGGGAATAGGGAAATAGTCTTAGCATGGTAAATAGACAGAGCCAGGCAGCTGCTGAGTGCAAAGTGCAAAGCCCAGCTCCGCACTAACCCCTCCCTGCTCCTCCTCCTGAGGCCCCTTGAGGGCTGGATGCCCCCTCCCCCAGCTGGCCAGGCTCATCCTCCTCCTGCAGCGGTCCTGCCCCTCAGGCTACACGATCCTTCCCAGCAGAGGCCCCAGAGGGAGGAGAGGGACAATTTTGGGCTTGAGGCAGACCAGGATGCACAACCTTTTTTTCCCTGCATTTTGGATTCTCCTTCCTGCACCTCTAAGAATACTGACACCCCACGTTGGCCTCTTGCCCAACCCCAGCCAAAACTCCAGTGCAGGGTTTGCTGGCGGAGTGAGGGAAGGAAGGAGTTGATGGCAGGTATGGCCGTGAGGTCCAAGTTGGCAGCTTCTGATCAGAGTAGTAGACCTTGAAGTTAAGAATGTGGCCACCTGTGCTGGGAGGCGAGCCCGGGTTGCCGGCAGGACCACAAGGAAGGCATTGTTGAGCTTTCCACTTGGGGCATGTGCCTTTCAAACAGGGTCCCTTGCAGGAGAGAGGGAAGGAACGAGGAGGGGGTGCATGGCCTGGGGGGACCCTTGAGATCTGGGGGGTGAGGGATGAAACATGTCATCCTGGAATGAAGAACTCAGAGCCCCAGCCTCATAAATCCTACGCAGCACCCTGTCATGTGCACATGAATTTCCATGTGGCCTGAGAAGGTCCCTAAAATCTCCTGGGCCTTCAACATAAAGCTTGCCCTTTGACCATGCCCACAAGCACTATTAAGGTGAGTCTCAGCCTCCTGGCCAGTCCCCCTAAAGCCACTTCATTTCTCTAAGTAACCCCTGGACTGATTGCTCTGATGCCTAGAGGTCCAAGGGCAGCCCAAAGATTTGGATCCCACCAGAACTGGCTATTTACTTGGGGCATAGAAATGAGGCCAGCATGGCTGGTTCCAACTCTGGGAGCTCTGCTGTATTCAGTGGACATAGGTGGTCCCCAGGACCCCTCCAAGATGGGACCCTCAGAGAGCAAAGGTCACCAGGGCTGAGCAAGAGCCCTTGGCCAGCCGTGCAACCATCTTCACTGGCAGAGGACCAGCTCCTGTGCATGAGCCGCATGAGGACTTGAGCCTCCAAGGTGGTGCCGCCTTGGGGGAGCACCTGTTGGACGCTGGGACTGGTGTGTCAGATGCTCAGGGCCTTGTTTTCCATTCCGAGTGCATGACCGACACACCTTCACAATGGGGACAACTTGCCCTGCTGGGCTCTCAGACATGCCTTGTGGTATTGGACACCAGCTCTCCTGGTTTGCCTGTGACTGCCTGGGTTTTAGCACGTTTAAGTCCCACGTCCTAGGGGCAAGCCTGAGACGTGGCCTGGTTTTTCCTCACACCCACATATTTATACATGTTGAGAAACTGAGGCTCTGAGCCAGACAAGCCCAGAATGCAGAAGAGAGGCAGGTGGTCAGGGGTAGCTTGGCTCTGGAGGTGTGAGAGTCCCATAGCGCACGAGGGCAGTGGGCTGCAAATCAGGAAAACAATTTGAAAGCACCTGTCCCTCATTTACCTTAATGCAAGTACCCAGTGCACATTATAATTCACTTCCCAGAAGAGCCGGGGCTGGCTGTGGGGCCAGCGACAAGATCCCTCTTGAGGGAGGGAGGGGAAGTGGGCACGTGCAGGTGAGGAGCACCTGCCTGCCTCGTGCCCTCGTCTGTGAGCGAAATAATACACACGTCCGCGTGATGAAATTGACAGCTCTCTAGTATTCTTTCCCCAAAGTGCCAGCTGCCGATCGGATTGAATTAGATTTCACAGGGGTTTTTGCAATACATGGAATTCACCAGCAAATTACTCTTAAAGAGGGAAAATCAATCATTTGGAGCAGAGATAAGCTGAAGGCAAGGCAGCCTTGGATTGATCCCGTCTGTGCAGGCGTGTGTGGAATTCAGCAGATAACCTGGGGAGAGGAGGAGGGGGTGTCTGGCAGAGAGAGGGGCAGAGGAGAAGGAAGAAGAGGAAGAGGAGGAGGGAGGGGGAAACAGGAGGGGTGATGGAAGAGGAGGGGGAAAAGGAGAGATGGAAAAGAGAATGGGGGGAGAAAGAGCAAGGGAAGGAGAGAGCGGGACGAGAGGAGAGGAGAGGAGGAAAAGATGAAGGAACACAGGGAGGGGCAGAGAAGGCAGCAGCTGAGGAGGAAGAGGAGAGAGGCCTGGAGCAGTAGCAGGAGTAGCAGGCAACCCAGGGGAGCACAGCAGGCATGAAGGGCCCTTAGAGAATCACCTCGGTTTGCAGATCTGGAAACTGAGGCCCAGAGAGAACGAACGGCTTGCCGCAGCCACACAGTGACGAATGGCCCATCCTGCCCACGCTGCTCAAGGGCCCAAACCACAAAGGAGCTTGGGGAGGAGGGTGTGGGTGGGCTGAGAGCCTGAAACCAGGGGAGTGTCCTTTACCTGATGTGGGCCTGAGAGGCAGCCCACTCTCAGGACAGAGAAACTGAGGCTCTGGGCCAGACAAGCCTGGAACGCAGGAGAGAAAGACAAGGCTGAGTTACCAAGCGTGTGCTGGGGCCTTTGCTGGGGCCCTGGGTTGGGACTGTGTGTCCAGGAACAGGGCGTGCGGTCCGGGGAACGTGAAGAGACAGAGACAGAAGGTTTCAGTTGCAAGGAGGTGCCGGCATCAGTTCTGGACTCTGAAACTTGGAAGGTCCCAGGGGGTTGAGGCAGAGTTAGGGGATGGAGGCAGTGGCCCTCTGGACTCTGCCTTCACGGTGGGCAGCCTGCTGTGCTGGGCATGGGACGCTGCCATGGGGCAGCAGGCAGGGCCCGGGGAGTGTGGCACCCCCCTCTTAGGGGCAGGGGACTGGTGGGAGAAGCAGTGACATGAAGGGGTGCCGAGAGGCCCGCCTCCTGCCAAGGTTCGCAATGGCATGTCTGATTGGGGTTAATTAAGTGAAAGGCTGGACAATGGGGTGATAAAGAATCCATCTTCAGTGGACTTTGATTTTCGGCCGCTCGCGCTCGATAGCATGGAGGAGACCAATAGAGCACAGAGGAGAAGGGAGACCTACAGCCCCTGGCCAGCATGGGGGGGGGGTCCACTCGCCCCTGCACACATCCAAGCCTTTGCCCTTCCCTGCCTGCCCCTCTCATTCCTGGCCAAGGTCTAGAAATCAGCCTTCCCCAAGGCCACCTCCTCCCCTCCCCCACTCCCTTCTAGAACAAGAATAACAACCCTTATTTACTGAACACCCACTCAGTCCCAGGCACTTTACCAGGATCTTATAGCTCACCTACAATGGTGCTGTTAGGTGGCCCTCATTCTTTCCATTTTGCAGATTAGGGGATTGAGGCTCAGAGAGGTAAGAGCTTTTGTGCAAAAGCACACAGCTGAAAAGGGCAATTGCTTCCATCTGGAGTCAGGTCCAACCCCAAGAGGCCGTGCTTTGAGCCACCACTGAAGCTTAGGGCCCCACACCCTGGAGTCGCTGGTCACGGGGTTCTTCCCTGGCAGGTCTGAGTCCTGGACACGGTTTCTGTAAGGGTGGCCCTGACCCTTGGGGCACATCTGGGCACTCCAGACCCCAGCCCCATTCCGGGCTTAGCTAAGACTAGACTACCAGCCCACAGAGCTCCCTGGCTCTTCTCTGTCTCGCTTCACAACACTGCCCACCACTCCCAACATAAAGGCCACCTTGGGCCTTGCTGCCCTTCCCTGGTCCTTCCTCTTCTGTGGACAGGAGTTAAGGTCCCTTGCAGGGTATATCGTAGCTCACAGGGTAAGGGGAGGTCGGTACCCCTAGCATTTGGGGTACGAAGAAAAAGAAACACACAAAGCTCCTATCAGAGAGCCTCCTGTCTTGGGCAAGAAAACATAACTCCTATCACCCACCAAAACAAGACGGGGCAAAGACACAACACTGCTTCTGAATCCTGCTGGTACGCCTTGTTCTCCCCACTTCACAGATGAAGAAGCTGAGGCTCCAGGAATGGAAGTGCGTTGCCCAAGGTCATACAGCTAGAAAGTGACAGAGCCTATTCCCCAACCTGAACTTTACTTTCTACTACACATCACATCACTGGTCTCCAACCGGCTCCTCCCCTGACCTCTAGCAGGGAGATGGGCCTCTCCAAGGGGTGAAATGGCAGGGAGATGCGGGGGTGCGGGGAGGATGGAGGAGAGTGGAGAACCAAGCAGGAGCTGTGCAGGAGGTCATCTGTGGGCCTCAGGTCCAGGGAAGTAGTCTGGGGGCCGGGCCAGACCTTCCTCCCTTTGGAGACCAGGTCCTCTGCCGGAGGGATGTGCCAGTGTCTGCAGGTGATGATCTAGGGAAGCTGTGCTCAGAAGTCAGGTGCAGACCCTGAGAGAGCCCAGACCACCCCCCTGCAAGCCCAGGGCTGGGGCCTGCCCGAACAGGTGTCCTGGGCCCCCCCAGAGTTGTGAGCCTTCAGTGAGCCTGTAGAGGGCCCAGCACATACGAAGCTCTCAACTAGATGGAAAAACACGGCTGGGTCACTTCACGGAGCCAGGTGACCCCTGGCACGTGGGTCCGCCGGCCCTGGGAGCTTCGGAGAGACCAGGAGGGGTGTCCTTTCTGGGTGGTGTCTGCTCCAACCGCCCCCAGCAGCGGGAGGTGGGGGGGCAAGGTTGAGGGGAGCCGAGGGTGGGGGGGCAGCCCCTTCTGGCAGTGGCTGATAAGGAAGGCCCGACCGGCTGGCTGCCCTCTGCGGGGGGCGGCGGGGGGGGGGCAAGCCTTCAGTCACCGGAAGCAAAGCTCAGCTGGCTGCACGGGGTGGGGACGGTGGGGAGTGAGGAGTGATCTCCTGTGTCCTTCCCCCTTCCACTAAACAAATAAAAGCCGAGCTGTCACAGCCCCTCAGGCAGCCACTGGGGGCCCTAGCCCCGTGCGGGAAGGGCAGCGCTGCCGCTCCGGGACCCGCGGCTGCCACCTATCAGCCTTCTCATCGCCTCTCCCAGCTGGAAGAGAATTTAATCCACCGGCCTCCTCTCCACATGCACTGGGACTCCTTTTGATGTTCCTCTTTATCTCCCTTCCCAACAAAATTGCCCCTCAACAGCTCCAAGAGGGCCTCCTGCCTCTGCCCGCCCTGCTCCCTCCCTCCCAGCTCCAGTGAGCAGCCCTCCCCTGGGCCTGACAGTGAGGGAGGGGCAGGCTCTCGCCCTTCACCTGCTTGGTCCCTGACCTTGGCAGAGGAGCCTTCCCCTGGGCCTCGCTCCTGCCTCTGGGAGAATGGGGGAGGAGCCCACCCGTGCCCTCCCGGGCCAGTTCTTTGCTTGCCCTGGGAGCAACGTTGTGCAGTGGGAGGGGGCTGGAGAGCTGGGCAGTTGAGAGCTCACACTGTGATAGAGACAGAACAGACCCAACTTCAGATCCTTCGCTGGCAGCTGTGAGGCCTGAATGAGTTGCCCTCACAGGCCTCCCTTTCCTTCTCCAAAAAGGGGTGCACTGACGCCGATGTCAGCAAAGATTCTGGTTAAGTCACGTGCAGCACACAGTTGGGGCTTGATAAACAGAAGCTGTCTGGCAGAGGACTGCAGTTAATCGGGGTTTTGTACCGCTTTAGTGAACGGGATGAATATCACATACATATCCCATCCCGAGGGGCTCACAGTCACAAGCCAAGTCCCAGCAGGACTTGGCTCTCTGGGCAGGTTCTGAAGGGGGCAGGCTGAGCATTTAATGGGACTTAGCCGGACGGTTGCCCTGGGGTCTCAGGGCCACTGCAGGGCTGAGTGAACGTCCAGCCAAATCTAGAAAGGCAGGGACCTCATTCCTTGAGATGCAGAAACCTGGCCTGAGGGGCCAGTGCTCCTGCCCGTCCAGGTACCCGGACTGAGTCCACACTGAGCTCAGCCCCACCTTCCCAGGCATCTCTTCCGCTCTGGTCTTCCGTCCGCCCCCACCCCCGCGCCCCCACATCCCCGTGGGTGTTTACTGTGCTTTCTCTCTCCAGCTGCTCACACCACACCTCCATGGTCAGTCTTCTTCCCTGTTCTCAGATTCACTCCCTGCCTTGCCTTGCTCTGTCCTGGCAGTTCTCAAACCTCAGCGAGCATCAGGACACCTGGAGGGCTGGCTGCACAGTGCTGGGCCCTGCCCCTGGTGTTTCTGAAAGGTAGATTTGGGCGTGGCCCAAAATATGCATTTCTGATGAGGTTTTTGGTAAAGCTGAGCTACTGGTCCCTATACCCCACTCGGAGAACCACCACTCTGCCCTAGTGGTTCTCACCCTTGGATGAACATTAGAATGAATAACATGGAGAGTGTTAGGAGGTCCTGAGGCCTGGCCTCACCCACATCTGATTTGCTTGGTCTGGGGTGCGACCTAGGCATGAGGATATTTTAAAGACCCCTCCAGGAGATTTTGTTGGGTGGCCCAATGGAGGACTCCACTCTGCCTCTCCCCTGCTCGCCCCTCTGGATTCCTGTGGGTGCCGCCGAGCCCCTGCCTGCCCCCGCTGATGTCTTCGCAAGCCTGGCTGCGCAATGTGGTTCCCTAGGGAGCATCACAAAACTGCAGCTGCCTGGGCCCCACCCCGGCAGGTTCTGACCCAGTGGCTGTGGGCATCTGCGTGTCTCAGTTTTAGAGCCACGCTGGTGGTTCAGATGTGCAGCCCCGTGAGGAGGGAGGGCTGCCTCGGTGTGACTTGCACTCACTGCCAAGTTCACCTTCCTCATTTTCACCAGTATGCATGTGCTTCAGAGCTTAGAGTGCCTCCCCGTTGCTCACGAGGGCAGTGCCAGAGCCCTCCAGACGGTGCCTGCAGTGGGACCCCCGCCCCCCAGCCTCCTGCTATCCCAACGATCTCACCAGCCCTTCCCCACATGCACCCCTTGCAAATCAGCTCACTGTCTGCCTCCTCACCGATTCCTCATTCCCGCTCCATGCCTTTGCGAGGCCAGCGGGGGGTCCCAGACCAGCAGTGGCAGGGCAGGCGGCCCCTGAAACTTGTTAGAAGTGGAAATTCTCAGGCCCCAACCTACCAAATGAGGGAGTCCTGGTGGTGGGCAGCAGTCTGGAGCTTAACAAAGCTTCCAGGTGCTTCTGATACACGCTAAGGACCAAGCTCCGTGTGTAAAGCCGCTTCCTCCACCTGGAATCCCTCCTCTTCTAGCTCATTTTCCCTTCGTTCCTAAAGCCAGTTCAAACCCCCCCCCTTGGGGCAGCCTTCCTGGCGTGGCCTCATCTGTTGGCGCTTGCTCAGATTCCGCCCTGGGGTGCTCAGCGTTACCGCCTCCGTTTGCTCAGGGAACTCAGACTGCACTGGAGCTGCTAGTGGGGGAGGCCCTGACCCCACTTCCCTCGGCCTAGACGGCACCCCGGCCTGGGCTTTTATCCTCACTGTGCTGCCAACAAGCTGTGCAACCTTGGGTGACTCACTCAACCTCTCTGAAGTCCATTTCCTCTGGAGGGGTTTCCAAGATCCGGTGTTTCTTCTTCTCCACCCCATGGCCCGTGGGAAGAGGATCGCACAGAGGAGTGGGTGAGGAAAAGCTGCTGAAACCCAGTGACTTCTTGAGCTCCCACTGTGTCCCTGCTCTGCTGTGGGTTTACCCTGCCTGAGGCCTGCTCTATGGGCTTGAGGACTCCCAACATTCCACAGTAACCACAGAGGATAATTCTGCGGTTATTCTGAACGGCGTCCGGCCAAGAGCAGGTGTTCGGTGTGCTGTGCTGTCATCATTAATATCGGCCCCCGTTTGTACACTTCTGGAACAGTCTCCGAGACCTGGATCTAAGTGACAAAACCCCAGCCAGAGCGATGCGTGTAGCGTGCTGCCATTGGTGTCAGGGAGGGGAGGCCCAGAAACCTAGAGCTCGTCGTATTTGTGTGGATTTGCTGGGGAAGAGACCCCGGGACGGGGTGTGGTGATGGCCTCTAGAGAAGGCTGTCCAGTGGCTGGGCCAGTGGGGACAGGGAGACGGCAGCGTGCCCTTTACACTTTTGAACTATGTGAAAAATTTTCCATGTCTGTATTTATCATGTCTTAATGTTTTCTGTGTTAGGAAGATTAAAATGTGACAGTCCTTGGGGTCGTTTTCCGCAGGGGTTTGGTCCAGGCTCCTGGAAGGAGGACATAGGGATGTGGCCCACCCCCCACCCCACCTCCCTCTGGGTGAGGACCGAGTGTGCTCAGGAGCCCTAGTACCTCTTCCTCTGCTTCCCTCTCCTTCCTCTGGGTGTGGGGCCCATCAGATACGAAGGGGGCTGTTCCTCTGGAGCAGGGTGTGTTCCTAGGGTCCACTCGGCCCCTCTCCCTTACCCTGACCTCGGATCTCACCATCTTTTTCTCTCTGGTTCCTTCCTCCTCTCCGTACCTTTCCGGCTCCTTCTCTGTCTCCATACCCTTTGACTGACCGACTCCCACTGACAGAACTTGGTAAGTGAGCCTGGGAAGGGCAGGGGCTGGGGAGGCCGGTGGGCAGCGTGGGGAAGGGGTTTCAGGGGGCGTGCTGCTCCACGTGCCCTGGCGTAGCTCAGCCGGCCCCCACCTTCTTGGGCCTCCAGGTCCCATGGTGGAGGGAGAGGTCTTGGTGTCACCTGCTCAGAGCTGTCACACTCTGCCGGTCTTGGCTATTAGTGCCCCTTCGGGCATTTAATTGGGCCTCCAACTGACGGATGGATTCCATGCCAGGGAGAACTGAGGTCTCCACACGCTGACAGGGCCGAGGGAGCACTGCCTGCACCGTCTGCAGGAGCCACTCTGGGTGGGGGGCTCCGGAGGCCCTGCTGCTTGTCTGGACCCCGAGATTGGCAACACTCCTGTTTTGCCAATTTGTAATTGCAAATAGGAAAAAAAACCAAAAAACCTCAAGAGACTGATGGGTAAATATTAGTATGCATTCATTCCACAAATATATTCGACCACCTGTGGGACAGGTCCAGGGCTGGAAGAATCTCATGAACTCTTAGGCTTCACTGGGGGTGCCCTTTCCAGCCTTGCCAGGATCATCCCCTTCTGACCATGGAAAGGCTTCAAGATGGCCTGGCTGCCCCCCTCACAGCAGGAACGGGTCTGGAAGGGATCCCTGGGCAACCAAGAAGAGAGGCATGCTTCCTTTGCCAGCCCTCAGTTCCAAAGAAACACGTACACAGAGGGGCTGTGCTGGGCACTGGGCCAAGGGTGAGCAGCATGGGCAGGAGGACATTCCCTCCTGGTGCTCACAGCCCAGGTCTGTCACCCAGTGAGCATCTGCAGTGAGGGTCAGGAGAGGTCTCCACGGGTTGGTTACAAACCATAGGCCATCTACCTAGGTTGAAGGAGGCTTATTTGGGGGTAATGTCCCCCCACGGGGGGTTGAATCCATCGCCGAGCAGGCCAGACTCTGGGGAGTCAGTAAGCCATGTCTCCCACCTTCATCACTGGCTCTTTGGACTTGGGGGCTCGGGTAGCATGGAGACCTCACACCCTTTGTGTCAGAAGGAGCTAAGCCGTATCTGAGGGCCCTGTGAGCTCGGGCCCTGTTAGAATGATCAGAAACACCTGACTTGGAGTGAAGCACACCCCCCCACACACACCTGAAATTATGGGCTGCGGCAGAGCCCAGGGAGGACCCTGCAGCTCTGAGCTACCTGGAATCCAGTGTCCTCTGGGCTACCGCTAGCTGGCTACAGGGTGGGGTCCGTGGGGGTTCACTTTGCCATTCAGCTGGGTTATTCCCTTTCCATGTGTAAGGAAACCAGTGTTCTCCCTGACTGACCCGTTCCGGAGGGAGGGAGGGGAAGAAGCCATGTTCTGCTGTCCCTCATGCCCTCTCCTGCCCATGCCTGCCGGGGACACATACTTGCTTCTCTCCCCTCCTTTCCCATCCGGCCCTCTTTCCTGTCTGCCTGCTGGGTCTTCCAGCTACAGATCCTCCCCAGCTGGGGTCACTGGGACTGAGGAAGGGAGCAGGAGGTGGGAAATGAACCGAACCATCTGGAAGGGCTATTTGGGGGCGTCTGAAAGGATATCAGAGGCAAAAAGAACTGGCGGAGACTTCTAGCGGGCCCGGATGTGGACAGGAGGCAGGGTCTGAGAGCCAGGCCAGGGTCACCCAGAGGAGGCCAGACCACTCTGGTGTGGGATGCAGGCAAGCCGCACTATGGACCCTGCCCCTCCTCTACCTCCACCACACCACTCTGCTCTGGACCCTCGGCCTCCTGAGCCCTTTCTGACTGGTTTCTTCTCCATTCTGCCCCAGGGCCTGAACAGCATGTTCGAGGTGTACCTGGTGGGGAACAATTCCCAGCACTTCATCATCTCCCCCACCTCTGTCCAAGGGAAGGCAGACATTCGCATCCGGGTGGCCGTCCCCCTGGACTATGAGACTGTGGACCGCTACGACTTTGACGTAAGGCCCCCTCCCTTTTTCTTTGTCCGGTGGGAGGCTTTCAGGGGAGGCAGAGGGTGACACCATCTCCTTAAACTCCTCCTTCCACCTCTCCCCATTCTTCCCCTGTGTGGATCCGACTCAGGAAGCCCACTGAGCCCATGGCAGGGGCTGGGCTGAGCCTCCCCTTTTCAAGGAGGACAAGGAAGTGTCTGGGAATTGAGCAGCATTTTCCCAGGCACGGGCACAGCCCCGGAAGCCCATAAGGAGCCTCACGGCCCAGCCCCCGCCAGCCCAGCCCCCAGCAGAATCCGTGGCCACCCTGGCTTCGGAGCCCTGCTGGAGAGACTCCCATCACTGGGATGGGCAGTGACTCAGACAAGAACTCTGGGTTAGGATCTGCAAAGACCCCAGGGGGACTTATGGGGACAAGGCTCCGGGAGCATGTGAGAGCTCACCCGGGGCCCCCACTCTGCACACCCAGCTCTTTGCCAACGAGAGTGTGCCTGACCACGTGGGCTATGCCAAGGTGAAGATCACCCTCATCAACGAGAATGACAACCGGCCCATCTTCAGCCAGCCACTGTACAACGTCAGCTTGTACGAGAACGTCACCGTGGGGACCTCTGTGCTGACAGTCCTGGTGAGTCCTGCTCTTCCACAGGGCCACTGAGCTCTGGGGAAGAGCACGGGGAGGCAGCCAGAGGGCTTGGCCCAAGAAACGTGGGTGGTCAGGGAAGGGGGTGCCCCTGAGCCCCCAGAAGTTGTGGTGTTTGTGTATTAAAGCATGTGGACTCTTTATGACGGGGCTGCCATGGTTGGGGCAACAATGTTGAAAGAGGACCAACCAGGAGGAGGTTGGAATTGGGCCAAGGACACTGGTTTTCTGCCTTGTCCCTGAGAGGAACCGAGCCTAGTTGGGCCAGGAGCCCCGGAAGTGCCCTCTAATGGGGATAGGGACCAGCCAACTCTGAGGAGGGCCACCCTCCCTCTAAGCACCAGGGAAGAATGGGCTCCTTGAGGGTGCCTGGTCACCCCCAGCTGCCCTTGGCTGGGACTTTGACAAAGGGCCCCTTCCAGTGTCCATTTGTATCAGTCAGTACTCTTGATGGCAAGGGACACAAACCCTTAAGTGGTTCAAACCAAAAAAGGATCAGCTCATGTAATTCAAAGTATAAATGATTTCAGGCATAGCTGTACCCAGGCACTCAGCAGGAATCTGACTTTAGCACCAGGCGCTTTTTTTTTTTTTTTTTTTTACATTGACCGAGAGGAACACCAGCACCCCCAGGATTACTTCTTACCAATTTATCAACCCTAGTGGGAAAACCATATTCTTTTTCAGTAGCTCCAGCAAAAGTCTCAAAGCTGATTCTCCTTGCTGGGCCATCCTGGAACCAATCATCGTGATCCTGATCTAACAGAGATGGGTCACACTCTTCCTAGTGGAGCCAGGGGTTAGGTCCGCTCCATCCAAATTCTATGGGCTGAAAATGGAAAAGGGGCTATGCCAAAGGGGCTTCTGTTAGCAGAACAAAGAGGATTGGTTGCCGAGCAGATCAAAGTGGCAGACGTGTGTGACGTAAGCTCTGCTCTTACGCATAGTAGGTCCTCAATAAATGCGATGGAGTTGAACTCACTGTTGCCATTCTCTGCCCATTCTGAGGACCTTGGGGTCCTCGCTTCCATTTCTTGCTCCATCCTTACTCCAAGCCGAGACATTGCCTGCTGATCCCAGGCCCCCTACTCCACAATGTGTTTACTCTTCTGACAGATGGTGTGAAACTATACTGAGCCCCAGGCCCTTCCCATCTGACAGTTATTAATACTTCAAACAGATGTTTAGCTAGGCGGGCCATCAGACATAAACACTAAGTCAGCTGTGGCTGTCTCCCTCCTCGCCTGCCTCCCCAGGCTGTGGCCCCCCTGGCTTCCACCAAGGTGCTCCTTGTAATCAGTCACCTGGTGCTTGGGGCCCCCCTCCATGGATCCTCTTGCGGCCTCTAGGGGCCCAGCCAGAGAGTGAGTGCCAGAGGCTTTGGCCTTCTGGACCCAAAGAGAGACTGCAGCCCCCTCTCCCCCCAGCCACATTCAACTATCACAGTGAAGGACACCCAAACGGCCTGTGTTTTGGGCCCCAGCCAGCCTGGGACCACATGGCAAAGAGTTCAGGTGTCAGGCTTGTGGGTGTCCAGGGATTCCCCCCTGGTATTCTTGCTGGGGATGGAGGTCTCACTTTGCAGTCGCAAGTTCCCATGGCCCTGGGGAAGGGTTGCGGAACCTAGGGAACAGGGGTGGGGTGTGAAGGGTCAGAAGACACACCTCTTGGCTGGGGGCCAAGTGCTGGTACCAAGGACAATGTGTTAGGCCCAGTCTCCTCTGGGGCTGCCACTGGAGAGTAGGTGCTCAAACTGGGTATTCTCAAACACTAGAGCAGTTCCTGGGCCTGCGTGGACCCCTGCCTGCTGCCTACAACCCCTTCTCCAGTCCCTCTCCAGATGTTTAATGGATGCATTTAGCCTCCTCTGAGTGTCTCTCACCTGGTCAGCCTCCAGTTCCTGAGTCTAAGCCTTGCCCACCTCCTTCTCAACCCCCCGGCCCCAGGGTTGTAGGATTGTGCAGATATAAAGGGGCTGTTTCACCCAGTAATAAGCTCTGGTACCAGGAATGTGTGCCTACAGGAGCCCAGGACCTCCCGGGAAACTGTGGGCCCTGCTTTCCCCGCCTTTGCTGTGTGCTAGTCTATCCACGTCACCCCTGAGGGCCTTCGTTTCTTCATCTGCAAAGTGGACATGAGACCCCCTAGGCTGCTGTCAAGAGGTGTGAATATTGGGTGCGGAAGCATCCCCTGGGCAACCCCTACTTATCCAACATCATCTCCCAGAGCTCTAGCGGGGAGCGGGTTGCGTGGCCACACCCGGCACCCTGCCCAGCCTGACCTGGCCTCCCCCCGCCCCCTGCCATTTCCCAGGGTCAGCCTGATCTTTCCACCTCTTTTGCTGCAGGAGCAGCTGAAGTTATAGCTGCCTGCTCAGGGACTGTGAAATTCCTTCTCCATGACCTTTTCTAGGATGTTATTAAAATGTTTCATGGGCAGTTGTGTCAGGAAAAAAAAATTATGAAGAAAAGGAAAATGTTTTAATTTGCACCGAGGGCTGGGGCAGAGCCTGCTGTGAGGGGCCTCCCCAGCCCTCACCCTGGCACTGGTCTGGCTTCTGTGGGCTCGTCACCCATCCTCGGGGGAGACAGCAGTTTGACAGGGGTGGGGAAGCTGGGAGAGGAGGGGCCATCGCCTCCAGCCTGGTCTCCCAGCCAGGTGGAAGGCCTGGACCCTTGTACCTCCCTGCTCCCTGGACCTCCCCCGGCCCAGGTTTTGAGGCCCTTACGGCACCTTGTTACAGCAAAAGGAGTTTCCACTGGTGGAGGGAAAAGAGTGGGGGCCCAAGGTGTAGAGGCTTGACCTTGAGCACCGACTCTGCTCTCGACAAACCTTGGGTGACTAGGGCAGAAGCTGCTTCTCTTCTTGCACCTTATCTGTAAAATGAACAAGATTGGGGTGCCTGGGTGGCTCAGTCGTTAAGCGTCTGCCTTCGGCTCAGGTCATGGTCCCAGGGTCCTGGGATCGAGCCCCACATCGGGCTCTCTGCTCAGCAGGAAGCCTGCTGCTTCTCCCACTCCCCCTGCTTGTGTTCCCTCTCTTGCTGTGTCTCTGTCAAATAATTAAAAATCTTTAAAAAAATAAATAAAATAAAATGAACAAGATGGACTAAGATGTGTCCACAGTCCCTTCCAGACCTAGTGCCTGGGGCGGTGACGCCCCGAGCTGACCTCTGAGGGCCGCAGTTGCCATTGCAGTAATCAACTCTGCAGCGTCCCTGGTGAGCCCTGGCTGGAAACAGGCACTTCAAACGGGCTGTTTCCAACCCCTGCACATGCTGTCCCCATCTTACAGGTGAGGAAACCGAGGCTCAGGTTGAGAAACGTACAGCTTGCTCAGGGCCCCAGGGCCAGCAAGCAGTTGAGCTGAAATTCACAAGAAGACCACCTGACCCTGAGCTATAGGCTCTTAGCCACTGGGGCTGCCCGGCCAGAAGGTTCTGTGTTGGACCGCTGAGCCCGTCCTTTCAGTAACGCTCAGAGCTGAGGGGAAAAAGAGGAGCTGAGGAGTGCTCTCCGCAGGACCCAGGTGAACAGGCCACAGGGCAGCTCCAGGCCTTGTGTCTCTGGGTGACACGCGAGCCCCTCGAGAACCTCTGGCACCGTCAGGTGAATTTCTGGTTCCGTAGGTCCCCAGCCACTGGAGGGTCAGAGCTGGGGGAGCTCCTTTCACTGATGAGAAGACCAAGTCAGGGAGACCAGAGCACTTGGCCCGGGAAGCACGAACCCCAAGGCAGCCCAGAGCTGTCTTCATGAGAAGCTTGCTGGAAGGCAGGAGGACGCAGGACAGACGTCAGTGCCAGTCAGAGCCAGTCCTCTGAAGGGTGACCACGCAGGGGAGGGATGTGCAGGGGCATATGCGCCCACATATGTTTGGGGGTGCACGTGAGGTACGCTTGTGGGGGGTGTGTGCGGCTCCATGTGCTCAGGGGCGTGTGTATATAACACACACGTCTGTGTTCATGAATGCCTATAAGAGTTCCTATATCCTGTTGGTGGCTCCCCATCCTCTAGGCTGTGTGGTTTGTCCCCCTCTCCTGTCCCCAGGCTGCTCTGATTCTCGCCTTCCCATCCTGCCTCCCAACCTGACAAGAGTCAGGTGGGAAGGCTGTGGGGTGTCTTCTTCCTGGGCTTGGGGCAGCCCTTCAGCCTGTCCAATTGGTACCTGGTGCCTAGCAGGTTTTCCTGGGCAGTAAGAAAGCAGTCCAACCATTTGTTCATCCGACAGATGTTTTTTGAACACCTAGTGTGTGCCAGGCACGTGGCCCTGAGGACCGTGGTGATGTGAGTCTTGCCCTCAGGAAGTTTACAGTCTCCTGGGAAAGCCTGATGTTAATACTAAGAAAGGAATCTTCATTACTTGTTATTATGGAGGGATCAGGGAACAATGAACACCTATAACAAGACATCTGACCTTGACTGGAATGAGAGAAGGCTTCCCTGAGGAATTAGCAATTGAGTAGGCATTAATAGGTGAGTGAGGGGAGGGGAGCACATTGGACAAAGAGGGAATAGCATGTGCAAAGACCCTGCAGCTGGAATATAGAGAGGGGGAGGTGCTCTGTAGGGAGGTGGAGTTCCATTCCTATGATGTGGACAGGGTTCAGCTCTCTCTCTCCCTCCTGGATTGCCACTCACCCCAAATAGAACCACTGGGTTGCTGTTTTGATAGTGAAGAAATCCTGTATCAAACCATCCCCATTCTTGCACCTATTCCATCCTGGTGGCCCCTGGCAGGCATTGGGAGACCGCTGAGAGAGGTTGTACCTGGGATATGCAATGAGCCAGCCTGGCCTCCTGCAATAGGGAGCTCATGTGCCCAGATTTATTAGCTCCATCAGAGAGGGATGCTGAGAAGGAACAGCAGCTGGGAAGGAGGTTATTCCCAGGGCAGACCTTACTGCCCTCCAGGGTCTTCTGTCCCTGCTCCAGAGAGCTAGGGCACAGCAGGAATGGGCAGAAGATGGACTGTCAGACAAGACAGGATTCTTCTCTAGGCACAGAAATCAAAGCAAGAAGGAGAGGCATGTAAGCACCTTGACTGGGTGGGCATGGGACCCAGTTTGCTCAGCCCAGGGACAGAGAGCTACCCCTTGGCTCCAATGTAACCTTGTGGGAGCTGACAGGCATGGTTCCTCTCTCTCCTCCCTGCCCCTCTTCCCAGCCTGTGTTTGGGAGACTGCTAATGTCTTGGGCAGGGTCGTGAATCCATTTCTGCTGTGGGCTGGCCACTCCTTCTCCACGTTTGGCTTCTTTCCCATCAGGTGGGGAAGGTCACACCTGCCCAGCACACATGGCTCGGTTGCTCGGAGGCCCCAGTGTGGGTCAAGGGCTTACAGTGGTCCACAGCGGTTTTTATCATCAGTGGCCTTCAGGAACCCTGATCCGGCTGCCCTCTACCCCTTCAGCCTGTGCGCAAGCCCAGCCCTGCCGAGATGGGCCCTTGGCAGGCCCCTGAGCCTGTGTCGTCTCCGACCTGGGGAGGTGCGCTGAGAGGTCCTGCCTGGGAGGGCTGCTGTGAGAATGGAGTGGGACAGCTGGGGAGGGCACTCAGCACCATGTGGCAGGAGGGTGTGCGTGCGGCCTGGGCATGCGCTCAGGGACCTGGATTCGGAAGGCCCCACACTTGGTCTGATGCACTGCTGTCACCGTCTTGAAATTCTTAATTTTTGAACGAGGGGCCCCATGTGTTCGCTTTGCATGGGGCCCGGCAAATTACATAGCTTGTCCTGGCTATAGGGGCTTTATCATTCCCTGCCCACAGGCACGCCCTTCTCCGCTGGTTTCACGCGGTCCCACACTCAGCACTCAGTTCACGCCTGCTTTGTGGCGTGCTCTGAATGAGGACCCTCAGAGCTTGGTCGGCTTCCTGTTGCATCAGAAACCACCCAAACTTGGCTGCATAAAGCAACAGCCGCTTTCTGACCCTCACGGGTTGGGTAGGTCAGGAATTGTGGACAGAGCTCAGCAAGGGGGCTCTTCTCTGCAACTCCGGGTGTGGGGATGACCCCAGCAGCTGGAGGTGTCTCCCACCCGGGTCTGGTGCCTGGGCCGGGCCCACTGAAGGACTGGCTCAGCCTGACTGTCACGAGCACCCACACAGGGCCTCTCCCCATGGGGTCGGCATTGCAGACACAGGGGTTCTGAGAGGGAGCACCTCAGAGGAGGCCTCTAGGGAAAGAGTGTCCCAAGAGAACCAGCTGGAAGCTGTGTGGCCATTTCTGACCCAGCCTCAAATTCACATAGTCCTTTACGCTGAATTTAATTGGTTATAGTGAGTCACCCAAGCAAGTTCACATCAAAGGCAAGGGAGACACCCCCAGCTCTCAATGGAAAGAATGTTAAAGCATTTACACAAATGTAGATGTCTTGGGACCAGTTAGAGCTCCAGTTCAATACCCGTTCTTCCCAGCTCCCCTGTGTGCTCTGCACCTCCTTTTCCTTGGCTATTCTCACTGATCAGGGATTTCGTGGCTCATGTCCTTTCCTCCCCACTGCACTGGAAACTTCCCTAGGGCAAGCAGAATCTGGGGATGCAGACCCCAGCCCAGGAACAAAGGCAGGGAGCTGGGAGGTGTGATGGCCACCAGATTCCAGGATCACCCGTCTAATCGGGGCATGAGATTGCAAGGTCAAGGCTGAAATGCACCCAGCCCCTCAGCCTGGCTCTGTGCACAGGTGAGCAGGAGCTGACCCTGCTTCCTTGGCTGCTGCTGGGCAGAGCTGGGTGCCCTCTGTGAGCCCCTGTGTCTCCACTGCAGAAGCCTTACCCACCGTCACTCCCAGGGCAGAACTCCATGCTCTCTGAGGCACAGGGGAGCCCCAGAGGCAACTACCATTCTCCATTCAGTGACTCTTTATCGAGGGTCTAGAATGACAGCAGTGAGCGAGACGGACAAACATCCCCATCCATTCCAGGGGCAGGAGACAGAGGATGAACAAGTAAGCACAGCGTGTGACAAGTGGGGAGAAGTGTCATTGGGAAAAGTAGAGCTGGGTGGGCAGGGAGCACCAGGGGTGGCAGTGTTACTGGGTGCTCTTGGGGGATCGGGGGAGACACATCCCTCACAGAAGGTGGCAGTGGATAGAGGCCTGAAGGAAGGGAGAGGCGGGTAGAATTTGGGAAGGAGCTGCCGCAAGCTGAGGGAGTTGCAGAGAGAGACTTTGAGACAAGAGCCTGGGGGTGTAGGTGGAGGAGAGGTGGTCAGGAGGTGACTGACGAGGACAGGGAGCCCATCGGAGGGGACAGCCAGAGAGATATGATGGATCACGGTGGTGACCATGTGGGAATAGGCTGAGGTGGGAGTGGGGAAGAACGAGGGCGTGGAAGGCACCAGGGTGGAGGCTGGGAGGGCAAGTGAGAGGTGACAGCAGAGGTCCTGCTCAGGTCTGGGCTGCCGCTTTCCCATTCCCCCCAGGCCCAGCAAGGTCCATCATCCATCTTCATCTCCACCTGACCGCCAGGTGGGCCCTGCACCTTGGCAAGCACCGAAGTGGGCAGACACTGGGTAGGAGTCCTGCCTCAGCTTCTTACCAGCAGGTTGGCCGTGAGCTAATAACTTTCTTTCCCTGGGTTTCAGTGTCATCCTCTATAAGATGGGGAGAAGAATCCCCATGTCAGCAGTGTTGTGGAACAATGTATGGAGAGGTGGTGGTCCAGGGCCCCCGCATAGCTGAGGCTTTGGTAGTCGTACCAGCACCAGCTGCTTGCCAAGTGTCCAGGGCTCTCCGTGCTGTTCTAGAACGGTGACCTTCTCCCTGCTTCTGATAGCATCCATTCAATTTGATTCCATCATCATATGAAGCTGCTGACAGAAATTGCCACATGAATTATTAGTAAGTCTGGGAGATAACATGACCTGACGAGCGGGCCTCATCCTGATACTTCGGCAAAACCCAATGGAAACGGGCAGGTCAAAGCAGGGAAGAGCCAAAGCTGGACTTGCGGAAGCCGGGCCACCTCTTCCACCTTCCCCTTCCTGTGAAGGCCCCCCCCCCAACCACCACCTGGCACTGTCCCTGCCCAACCCCTCCTGACACCTTTCACTGCGGGCATCTTAATTGATCTCATTGTTCTCCAGTCCCTTGAGACAGGAGACTCCAGCTGTGCTTAAACAGAACAAAATCTCTTCCAATTTCCCCACCGTTTAAAAGAAAATTGAATATCTGCAGCCTGGGGAGGGGATTGGGGGGTGAAACACGTGCGCACGCATCACCCCAGCCCCGCTCCCAAGCTGGCCGGCCTTTGTAGGTTGTAGGCACACCCTCCCCCATTCGGGGGGTGTCCAGGCTGTGCTTGTGGCCCCTTTAATCTGCTCTTGGGTTCATCTCCAGTTGGAGGGGCCGGTGTGGGGCCTGCCAGGTGCCGGAGGAAGCAGAGCTGCGGTGATTGACGGGCCGAGTTCCTCTGTCAGGCCTCAGTGCTCCTCAGCTGTGTGTATCTCTTTAATCTAAATATCAATCCGTAAAACCCAAATGGGATACGATGAGAGGTAGGACAGGCACTAAGGAGAGACAGAGAGCACACAGCTGGCTGCCGTCTGCCCGCCACCACCCAGGGCTTCTGGAAGGAGCCCTTCATGGCAGGGCAGGTGTGAGGATGGAGAGTTGCCCGCCCTCCCCCGAAGTGATTACCCTGAACCTTGTTTAAGGTCTGACCGTTTTCGGTCATTCAGTCACTCAGCTACTTGACAAATTGATGGAAAGCCCCCATTGCCTGCCAGGCCCTTGAACCCTCCCTCATTGGTGCCTCCAGAATCCCCCATCCTTGACCAGAGCAGCTCTTCCACTGACCTTTGCCCCTTGACCAGAAACTGAAAGGTCAGGCCTCGTGAGCGGGTGCTGTGAGCACGGCAAATGATAAACCCTGTGCAGTAGATTCATCATCTCTTCTGACAGCAATGGATGCCCAGAGAGGTCAGGCCCCTGCCCCGGGTCAGCCAGCTAGTGAGTGTCCAAGCCAGGATTCAAACCTGGGTCTGTCCGACTCCAAAACCCCCGGGGCCCCTCTCCTGTTTGCTGGTCTCCATCCAGTGCCACCCCACACTGGGCTCCAGCCTCTTGCCGGAGTCAGCCAACTCCAGAGTCCGGGGAGGTGGGCAGGGCGAGAGCCTGGGATGCAGGAGTTGTTCGGTTACCAGATGACCTTGAGCAGGTCCTTGGCTCCGGGGCCTTGGTGTCCTCATCTGTAAAATGAAGAGGTTGTGCTGGACACTCCCTAAGGCCCCCTGTGCTAACAACGTGTGACAGCCTGCCCCCAGAGAGTCCCCCACCTGCACCCAGAGCCAGCAGTCCCCTGCACTCTGTCAGAGTCACCCTTGGGTAGGTTAGCTGCTGACTGCTTCTGCTCAGGCAGTTGCTCACAGGACACCAGAGCAGAGAAAATGGACCCCCTGGGCGAAGGGACATCAGGTAGCTGTAAGAATGGCCAAGGCAGAACGAGTACATAAATGCAGTCAACCAAATGCCTGTGCACAATCCACCTGTGCCCTGTGCCGGGAAGGTTCTGGGCCCTGGGATGGGACAACAGGGGCAGGATGGGCTCGGAGCAGTCCCCAGGGCCTCGGCCTGAGAGCTTGTCCAGGGAGTAGTTGGGAGAGAAAGGCCGAGGGAGGAGGGGGCCCACAGAGGTTTAGGGAGAAGTTAAGCCGGGCCTGTGCATTCGGGGTGGCTTAATCTTGCTGCATAATCCCTGTAGGACGGAATGACAGCCATGGTTCCTGCTAGCTGCTTTCTGGAGTGGCTCAAAGTCCCTATGCCCATCGGCTTTAGTGTTTTTCCAACTTTACTATAATCCATAATAAACACTACATTTAACTTCATACCCAGGACCCACACACACATCTATATCTAGAACAAAAACAGTACTTTCTTACCACATGTAATAACACACTCTAGTATCATATTCTAGATTTGGGGCTCTTTTATGAGAACTTTTTAAGATCTACTCTCTTAGCAACTTTCAAATGTACCATGCAGTGTTATTAACTATAATCGCCATGTTGTACATTTCGTCCTCATGAATTATTTATTTTATAACTGGAAGTTTGTAGCTTTTGATCCCCTTCACCCATTCTGCCCTCCTCCTACTCCCCACCTTTGGCAACCACACCAGTCTGTTCTCGGTATCTGTGAGCTGGGTCTTTGTTTTTTTCAGGTTCCACATATAAGTGAGATCATTCAGAATTTGTCTTTCTCTGTCTGACTTGTTTCACTTAGCATAATGCCCTCAAGTTCCGTCCTTGTTGTCACAAATGGCAAGATTTCCTTCTTTTTTATGGCCAGATAATATTCTGTTGTAAATATGCACCACGTTTTCTGCATCCATCCATCCATCGGTGGACACTTAGGTTGCTTTGCTATGTTGACTGTTGCAAATAAAGTTGCAGTGAACATGGGGGTGCACATATCTTTTCAAGTTAGTGTTTTCCCTTTTTTTCCAGATAAATACACAGAAGTGAGACTCCTGGATCATACGGTATTTCTATGTTAAATTTAATATGGGGGCGAACCTCCATATTATTTTCCATAATGGCCACACAAATTTACGTTCTCTCCCACAGAGCACAGGGTTCCCTTTCCTCCACGTCCTCACCAACACTTGTTTCTTGTCTTTATGACAATTGCCATTCTGACAGGCATGAGGTGATAGCTCATCATGGTTTTGATTTGCATCTCCCTGCTGATCTGTGATGTTGAGCACCTTTTCATGTGTCTGTTGGCCATCTGGATGTCTTCTATGGAAGAATGTCTAGTCAGGTTCTCTGCCCATTTTTTAAATCAGATGTCTTTCTGCTGTTGAGTTGGCAGGAGTTCCTTATATATTTTGGATAGTAACCCCTTATCAGATTTGTGACTTGCAAATATTCTCTCCCATTCAGTAGTTTCCCTTTTCATGGTGTTGATGGCTTCCTGGGCTGGGCAGAAGCTTTGTAATTTGAGGTTGTCCCATTTATTTTGGCTTTTGTTGCCTTTGCTTTTGGAGTCAGATCCAAAGTATCATCCCCATGCCTGGTGTCCAAGAGCCTACCACCTATGTTTTCTCCGAGGAGTTTTATGGGTTTTGGGTCTTACATTCAAGTCTTTCCTCTCCTTTGAGTTAATTTTTGTGCATGGTATGAGACTGTGGTCCAGTTTCATTCTATTGCGTGTGGCTGTCCAGTTTTCCCAGCACCATTTCTTGGAAAGACTGTCTTTTCCCCATTGAGTGTTCTTGGCTTCCTTGTCAAATATTAGGTGACCATATATGCGTGGGTTTATTTCTGGGCTCTCTGTTCTGTTCCACTGATCTATGTGTCTGTTCTTATGCTGGTGTCCTACTGTTTCCATTACTATAGCTTTATTATACAGTTGGAAATGAGGGCACATGATGCCTCCAGCTTTGTTCTTTTTTGTCAAGATGACTTTGGCTGTTTGGGGTCTTTTATGGTTCCATATAAGTCTTACGATTGTTCTATTTGGGGGGGGATGCCATTGGAATTTTGATAGTGATTACTTTGAATCTGTAGATTGCTTTGCATAGTGTTGACATTTTAACAATATTCATTCTTCCAGTTTGTAAGCATGGAGTGTCTTTCCATTTGTGTCTTCTTCAGCTTCTTTCGTCACATCTTACAGTTTTTACCTTAGTATATTCTATTTTATTCCACCAAATTTTATTTTTTAAAATGCTAATCATGACCCACTAAATTGATTTCATGACCAACTAATGCAGGTTTGAACATCTCCAGAAAAAGCCTCCTCTACTCTACTATGCAATGATGATGGTGGTGGTATTAGCTCATGTTCCTCAAGTGCTCACTACAGGAGGCAGGGTGGTAAAGACCCCAAGCTCCAGACTTAAACCTCTGCCATTTCTGAGCTATATGGCTTTGAATAGGTTACTTGTATCAGCAATGATCCAGTACAGCTACCAGTCACAGAAACCCCCCAAATAGTTTCTTAAACAAGATTGAAGTGTATTTCTCTCCCATGCCCATTTCTACGATGTGGCCCTCATCTTCATAGTCTAAGGTGGTTGCTAGAGCTCCAGCCATCACATCCATATTCTAAGCTGCAGAATGAAGGACATGAAGAAGGGTACTCTCCTTCCCTTTTGAGAAGACTTCCTAGAAATATCTTGCAAACTTTTGCTTTCATCTCATTGACCAGAACTTAATTATATGGCCATGCTTGTCTACAAAGGAAGCTGGCCAATGTAGTATTTTTGGCAGAGAGTGTTGTGCCACCTAAAAATAATAATTTTTGTTCAGTTGAAAAAGAGCATGGATGTTTAGTCTCTGCCGAATAACCTCTCGTGTGCCTCAGTTTTCTCTTCTGGAAAATGGTGATGAGGTTCGTTCCTTATGGATGTGTTGTGGAGCTTCAATGAGATAATACACATAAAGAACCTAGCACATGTCAGCACAGTGTCTGACACAGAATAGGTGCTAAACAAACGACAGGTACTATTATCACATGCCCTGCCGAGCTCAGCAACTATGTGTGTTACCTCATTGAACCCCCCACCATGACGCCCTAGTGAGGTAGAAATTAGCCTCCCCGTTTTATAAATGAGAGCATTGAGATTCAGAGAAATTAGGTGTTTTCCTGACGCCGTATCTGCGGAAGGGGCAGAGCTGAGGCATGAATCCTTGTTTCTAGAATGCCCAAGTCCTTTCCCTTCACCATGAACTAACACAGCCTCCTCACAGAGACTGAATTGCTCCCTGAGAGCCCGGTGAAACTGTGGGGCCCAGAGGTATGACAAGATGCACACTGAACTTGACTGGGTGATGTCCAAGCTGAATCCAAGGCCAGGGCTCCCTCTGCCTGCTGAGCCACCTACAGCTGGTACCCCCTTCCCGGAGGAGAAACAGGACTGAGACAAAAGACCCCTCTAAGCTCCACTTGTAACAAGATCTGTAAACTTAGGGTCTGGAAGATAAAGGTCTTCAGTTTGTTGAATGACCCTGGGCAAGCCCCTTTTCTGTGCAAGCCTCAGTTTCTCCGTCTGCAAAATGGAGGGAGTGCCGCTCATCCCTCTCCCTGTTCTGGGGACATTGTTAGAACAGTGTGACTGGCATGTTTTGAAGTACTTGGGAAACAAGTCTTTGTAAAGGAGATATGCTGCTTTCCTATCAGCGAGCTTCCCTGCGTGAGAACATTCTGACTACTGGAGGTGGGGTGGGCAGGGGAGAGGGGGAACCCAAATGTCTGTGAGTAGGTGCTGCTTCTCAGGCATGACTGCTCCCAGCACTCACCGAATGTGACTGTCTTGCCATCAAGCCCTGGGCTGAAGCGGCCCAGGTGAGTGAGGGCTAGGGCTGCAGGCCTCTGCTGGTCTCAGAGATCACGGGTGATTTATAGTTCCTGCGTCGGACTTTGACCTTAATTTCTTCTGTCGTTGTGGGGCTGTAAAATTCATTAGGGACTCGCAGGCGGAGTGATGGAGAATGTCAGGCGGGCAATCATGTGGGTATTTAATCTATCAGATGTGTGGCTTGCCATTTAGGGAGACAACAAGACAATGTGGAATCAATACGGTTCATTAGCGAGCAGCACACGCTGGCCCAATCAGTGCCCACCAATGGCAGCAGGCATGGGGGGCGTGCCACCTGGGCTCTAAGTCACCTTGGGGTGAGGACACGTCCTGGCGCATGGGTGGGACCAGCCCCAGCCCAGGTACCTCTCCCCGCCTTCTCGCAAGACCTGGAGCTTCCTGTTGCATCCTACGGGGGCAAGGGGGAAGAGGGTCAGAGTCAGGGCAGGGGTGTGTGGTGAGATCCGGTAATGGGGGAGCCGTGGTTTGACTGCATTCCCAGGGGGCTGATTAGACTGTCTTTTCTTCTTCCTTCCATCTCCTCTGCACGTAAGGTCTCACTTAACTGAGCCTCAGCCCAGGTGTCTGGCCCCACATCTCTCTGGCACCCTTCCCTTCTCATCCTCTACCACACAATCCCAGCTTGATAACTGGCCCCAGAGGGGCCCTGCGTCCCTTCTGATTGTGAATGTCTCGTTCACCCCCAGGCAGCCAGTTGCCCTCCCTCCTGCATCCCCAGAAAATGGCTTTCTGTAGCCCAGTTTTCTTTGTTTGATGGTCAGAGGTGATTTTTTTTTAAAGTCACTCAGTTGAGTCCTCCTCAAACCCAAGGGCGTGAGGAAATGGACAGCAGTGTAGAAGGGTTAAGAATTGAATTTTTTTCTTCCTTTTGGTTTTGTGTGTGTGAATGTCGGACAGAGTAGGGTTCAAATCCCAGCTCCGCCAGGGACCAGCTGTGGGACTCTGAGCTAGTGGCAGCTGTGAGGACAGGGACGTGCTGTCTGGCTGCCGCGTGTGCCCAGCACCCAGCCTGTGTGTCAGGCCTGGCTCCCCCAGACGCAGACCCTGAGACAGGACTCGTGGGCCGGCAGTTTACTTGGGAGAGGTGGCCCCAGGAAACCCGGGACTGGGAAGTGAGAGGAGGTCACTGATGGGGGCATTGTGAGGCCACTTACCATGGGGGGCTATTGGAGCTCTGTCCACTGAGACATCCGAGGGGAGAGTGAGCCCGTCCACCTCAGGGCAAGGAGGCTGGGGCATTGATCCATCGCCTCCAGCCCCCACTGAGTGACGGCAGCTTCTGGGGATGTGGGTACCCTGACAGGCCAACTGCTTCCTTGGGAAAAAAGCCTGCAGGCCAAGAGAGGCCCAGGTCCTGTCAGGAAAGCAGCCTCTTCTGGGCGGAGGTGAGCAGCAGGGGTTTGTGTGTGGCGCTGGAAGCTTCCACCAGCTGCGGCACTTTCCCCATCCGTAAAACGAGGGTGACCTTTGGACTTATTTCACACAGTGGGAATGGAAGTGGAATGAGGACTAAACCAAGCTGAGCTGCTGTGACTGGTTTTCTAGTTATTATCAGCTGCAGCTGCTTCATCCGTAAAATGGGACTATGATCCCCATCTTGCTGGTGCTTTTAAGGATTCAGGACAGACTGTGTCAAGTTCCTCATGCAATGCCAGGCCCACAGGTGATGCTCAGCAAGGCAGTGATCTCAGTTATCCCTGTGCCTCTGAGGGGGGGCCCCCCATCCCCCAGAGATGCCGGCTCCTGCATCTCCCCGGCAGTCGGCCCAGGGCCCACCAGGCCCACCCAGATCCTGGGCGCTGGCAGCCGCCTGCCACCCTGACAGCCTCTGACATCCTGTAATTGCTTTCCCAGGGAGACTCCTTTAAGCACAGAGCTGCTGGCCAGAGCAATTTGCTCCCCATCAATTTTTATTTCCAGGTTTTAAAATAAAGAGAAAGACGGGGGTAGGGGAGCCCAAGAACAATACCGTGTCTGCAAGAACAAACAAGCGGGGGACCCCTCACGCCCGGAGAGCACCTGTCAGCCCCATCCTCATCCCGCCTCCCCCTGTCACACGGACAAGACGGATGCCTTCACACGTGGGGCGGGGGCCAGCAGGAGGGCTCCTGCAGGGCTGAAACACATCCCCTCCACCCCCGCCCGGCCTGCAGGGAGCCCAGGGCTGTTGGAATTGGGGGTGGAAAACTAATACCTGCTCCCCTGGAGGCGGTTCCCCCTGCTAGGCACCAATCTAAAGTGCCTTACGTGCAACACCTTCTTTAATCTTCACGATGACCCCGTGAGGCAGGTACTATTATCAGGTCCATTTAACAGATGAGAGAGCTGAAGCTTAGAGTACATGTTTCTGTGGTGGTTCCTCCTTCTCTCTCCATCCTTTTCCTCCTCTCCTCTCCCTCCTTGCCCCTCCTCTCTTTCTCCTCCCCCCACCATCGTATCCTTCTGGTGCCCTTGCCTCCTCAGAAGTCTCTCTATTCAGAAGTGGAGACTCCTGGCTTGTCACTGGTAGGAAGGACCTCGTAAGTCCTTCTTCATATATAATCTCTTGACTCCGCTGCAGTTTGTGGAGGGCTTCCTGTGTGCCATGCACTGGCTGGATGCAGGGGATGCGTGCGGAACAAGACAGGTCCTGCCCTCAGAAAGCTTACAGTCTGTGGGAGGAGATAGCCGGTGAACACTCACCCCGATGTTCCTGCCGAAACCATGCCCTTCTCCCCACCGCATCTGGCCACCAGCAACCACCATGACCACCCCAGCTCCTAGCACCTGCAGCAGCAAGCGGGCAGCTGAGTGAGCTTTTTCAGTTGTAAATAGGTCCCGTTAGCTGAGCCTGCAGGGGTGAGAAGGAGCGCTGTTGGCCCAGGGCAGTGGAGTGCAAGGGTTGTGAGGACTGTCCTGTTGGGAGCCCGAAAAACTGGGTGGCAGGAGCAGAGTGATCCAGAGATGGCTCAGAGAGGAAGTCAGAGGCTGCAGAGACTGGCTCACCTCAGGGATCATGGAAGACAGTTTGGATTTTGTCTTAAATACCCTGGGAGCCTTCTGAGCCGGCCAATGGGGGTCTCCTATCATCAGTCTGGCTCCGGCAGAGGATGGGCTATTGACGCCAGAGTAGAAGAGGCAGGTGGGTCAGGAGGTCGTGTAGCACACAGGCCCTGAAGCCTGCTGTCTTACTCGGGGTCCTGCAGCTGAATGGTTGCAGCAGAAGCTGGACCAGAACCCGGATCTCACTCTGCCATCCTGTTGGTATTTTCATGACCCCTCACTTAGCCCAAATCCTTTGTGAGGCTCGGTGCCTCCAAGGAGAAGCCCAGTCTGTCCCTTGAGGCACAGAGAGGCCAGCAGGGTTAGCAGAGAGGCTTTAACGTGACTTGCACAGCAATTGGTTGTTAGTGGCTGTAGGGAAAATAGTGTTGAGAGATCCCGAGGACCTCCGTGCCCTCGGCACCATGGTGAGTCAGTCTGCCATGGGCATGGGTAACGGAGTCGTGGCTGTCCATCCCTGATCCATAATGGGACACGAGGGAGGAGAGGCCCTCTTCCCTTCCCCCACCACCAGCTGGGCCCCCACCCTTTTGTAACTCCACCCCCCCATGAGTGACTCCACCGTCCCATGTGCTCTGAGCCTCTGTCTCCAGACCCAGACTCCCCAGCGGCACCCTCTTGTCCTAAGGCCTCTTATGTGCCCAGAAAGCCAAGAGCAGGGCCCAGGAGCTTTCCTGATTATATTTCTCTCCCTAGGATCTACAGTGTCCCTGAGCTCTCTCCTGCACCCTATTGTTCACTCCCTGGTACCACTGCCCACAGGGTTACCCTTGGTTCTCAGCACCTACACGGCATTTTCCTTAGAGCTACTGGCTCCTTCCTCTCCTCTGAGGAATGTGACCATCCCCCTGGCCGGCACCCCCGCGAAGGTGCTTAGAACAATAGCTTCCAGCCAAACCCTCCTGCCCGCCTAACACCACAGGCTCACCCATCAGCCCCGGCTTCCTTCTTAGATGATGAGCGAAACTGATACACCCAGCATTTCCCCCAGAAGCGCGGGGCCGACTAAACATTTCCCAGCCATTGGCTTCTGCCTCGTGTCCTAGAAAGGACCCAAAATCCTCTCACAGAGTGCCGTGGGAGGGAGTGCGGGAGCACGGGAGAGGACCAGGCCTCATGGGTCTGATGAGGCCAAGTGGAGGTCCCGCGGCCTCTGGCCTCCTGGCTTCCTTCCGCGGAGTCCCTCCTGCCTCACGCCGGCCACACCAGCCTCCCAGAGCTTGCAAGAGTGCAGTTAATCTCCCATAGTTTAAGGAGTTATTCAGAGAGGCTCAGCGAATGATGAATGTGGAAAGCATTACCAGCAAAGCACCGGGGCTCCATGGAGCTGTTTAAAAATGCATTCTCCCATGTAAATTTCTGCTCCATCAATCCTTATGACATGTCAAACATTGCTATTGTTTCCTGAACAAATTGTACAGTGTGCCCTTCTCTGCAGATTTGTGCACGGGAGCAGAACTGCTCGCCGGCGCCCGCCGCCTGCCACCATTGTGAGGACCCAGGGCTGCTGGGGAGGCAGCTGGGCCCGCCTTGCTTCAGAACAGAAGCCCCGTGCGGGGTGTCTGGGCGAGCATGCGTGACGGGGGTGCGGGCGCTGGTGGGGAGTGATTGAGTGAGTGCCTGCTGGCTGTCAGCCTGCAGGGAAGGGCACACAGGTGGCGGGGAAGGGGTGCGGAGGGGCCACAGGGGCTGAAACCAGGATGCAGTGGGGGTTGCCCGAGACTGAGGGTGGGTGCAAGTGTGTGCATGTGTGTGTGAGATTGTGTAGTGGGATGGGGTCCACCTGAGCCAGAGAGAAAGAAGATTTCTATGGGAGGCAGGAGGACAGGGATATTTTGGGGGTTGTCTGAGCCACAGGGAGAGAGGAAGAGAGAGGGTGTGTGTGTGAGAGAGAGAGAGAAGGGTGGGGAAGCGCGAGGACACAGGAAGAGAGAAGATGCAAGGACAGGACTTTCAGGCTATAGAGAAGGGTGGAGGCTGTTTGAAACTGTGAGAGAGGAGGGTGTCTGTCCCCAGGGAGGGATCAGCACTGTCAGAGTGGTGGCAGTTCGGAGGGAGACCCGGGAGAAGGCCAGAGCAGGCAGGAGTCAGCTCGGGGCCTAAGACCCAGTGTCCGTGATGGGCCTTTGTGAGGCTATTAAGACAGACGGTAGTGAGGCGCAGACATACGTGATGGGGACAGTGTGTCAGCGAGGGAGGCCCTTGGTCCAGAGCATATGAATGGAAGAGGGTAGGAGATGGTGACAGCTCATTGTGAAAATAGGCTGGGTCAGAAGGGGGCCCTTGGGAGGGGTTGGCACCTAACCACTCGTGAAATGGTGGGTCCTGGGAGTGGGTGTGAGATGTGATGAGCTGGGCTGGGCACAGAACCCTGGCATACAAGTTAAAGGGAGTGCTGTACCCAGAGGGTGCTGGGTGAAGAGCCCTGGGTGGGGTTGGGAAGGGTGCCCACAGCCAGCCTGACTTTAGCAGGGGACAGCCTCTCCCAGGCTAGGTCCTGAGCCACGTGCACATACCAAGACCAAGCCTGGGCAGAGGTGGGGGGCCCTTATTTGAGGGCCAAGGGCCTCGGCTGAGGGCCTGCCTCCTGGGAAACCACAGCCAGAGACCCCGGCTTCCTCTGCTGACGGGCATGGCCAGAGGTGCTGGAGCCGACCCCTTCCAGGCAGAGGCTGGGGCAGAGCCATTATGGCAAGAAGCAGACTCCCTGCGGGACTCGTCTGGCTTCTGGAGGGCAAGGACAGTGACCTGGTAGGGGCACCCTGGATCTCATGGCGGAGCTCTCAAACTGCAGGAAGACACCTCTTCCCCAGCCCCACCAACAGGGGCAGCAGGGGAGGGGAGTGGTTACTAGCACGCGAGAGCACAGTTGAGTTCATATCTTGTACCATGGCCATTTGACCTTGAACAAGTTGATTGATCTCTCTGAGCCTCAGTTCCATCTGTAAAATGGGGATAACATTGGTTCTGGTCCCCCCCATCACCAGGGTAGGGCTGTCAGGAAGATGGAATGAAATAAGGTGTGGCAAAACGTTGGGCACGGTGCATAGCTCAAAGTATGTGCTCGAAGGGCGATGGCCAGGGGCACCATCTTAACCTCCCCGTAGCCAAGGGAAGATGGGCATTTCCGACTCAGGCCTGACCAGTCTGGGAATTTGGCTATTCCCCCACTGCAGGCTCACCTTGTCTTAACCTTTGGAATTTCCCCCACCATGCGTGCGTATTTATTTTTTTCCTTTTTGTCAGCAGAAGAAAATTACACTTCGGCCGGCATTGTCCATCACGGAAATAAGCACTCACGATGCAATTATAAAGGCCCAGATGAGGGAATTAGTTTTGCTGGTAATGCCAGTGTTGGGGAGAATCAGAGGAGATGCCCTATAAACTGGGAGCTGGAAAGCAGCCAGTCCCAGCCGCACCCTCTCCCCAAGGCCAGCGGCGGGGGCAGCTGCGGACCCTGCGTGCAGGCCCCTCTTCCTGGGCGGCACCCACTTGCGCTGGAGGAGGCTGGTGCTCTGAGCCGCCTCTGAGCTCCGTACCTGCCATAGGGCCCTTCTCCCCAGGAGCTCCCAAGGGCTTCTCATGTCCGGCCGGTGGCCGCCCCATAGACCCAAATACACCCAGACGAAGAGGTCTTTCCCGGGGTCTAAAATAGCAGCCCCGTCACCTACTAGCCCCTTTGCTCTCCTCACGGTTGTTACCATCATCTGAAATTACGTTCTTCAGCTAGTTCTCCCCTGCATTCTCGTCTTCTGCCCTTCCCATCTGTAAGTCACATTCCAGCAAGGGGGTTGGCATACCCATAGCCATGACTCCAGGGCCTGGTATGGCTGCTGGCACATTGCAAGAGCCCGGAAGATATTTACTGAATACTCGACTGAAGGCCTAGTCGTTGTCTTCACGAAGGTTCTCTCCGTGATGTGCCAGGTGTCCTCCATCTGCCCCTCTAGACCCACTCGGCCCCTTCCCACCTGCTCTGCACATGCCCCAGCAGGCTGACAGCATGGGCCATTTGCTGAGTCCCCCTACTCAGGCTGCAGAGCTCGGGGGGACATCAGAGCTTGAGAGACTCGTTGGAGAGGCTTTAGAAACATCAGCTGTGCCTCCGGGTGAGCTGAACGGCCCTGCTCTGGCAGCTCACTGCCCACGGTGGTGTCTGCTGATGGGGGACATCAGCCCCCCAGAAGGAAGGGCATGCCAGCCCTCAGTGACTGACGGTGGAAATTCCAGGTTCTACTAAATCTGGCAAAGATCTTGACCCCTGTGCTGGCCACAACAGGGGATACAAAAATGAGTTAGATACAGACTTCTCTGTCAAGGGGTGGGCAAGGGGCACACACGGGCAGTTTTCAGAAATGGCAAATTCTACCACATATTCCAAAAGAGGTACAGCCAAGGGCTCTCGGATCAAGAAGAGTGAGCAGTCGGGGAGCTCCTTCAGTGAGCAGGCATTTGGGGCAGGTCCTGAGGGCTGGGCTGGGGTTTGGATGGCAGTTACAGAATGAAGGGCTAGGTACAACCAGGCCATCAGAACCCAGGACAGCCCGGGTGCGTCATGGGGAGGTGAGTACAAGACTGCCAAAGCCAGCCAGGCCTCGACACCAGGGTGCTCGTCTGGAATTAATTCCGCAACAATGGGGAGCCACCAAAGATTTTTGAGCAGAGGAAGATCATGAGCAAGGAAGATCGTGTTAGCCATTGGTTTTGATTTCATGCCCCTGGGTAAGCAGTAAAGTGTACCAGAATGTATCTGTGGGTGAGATTCTAGCCCTGGGGGATGGCAGTGGGTACGCAGAAACAGCAGAGGGGAGGCCTGGAACCCTGGTTTGGCATTTCTTAGAATTCCCAGGTACGGTGTGAGAGCTGGCCAGCTGCGCCGACCCCTTCCCCCATCCCTGTAGCTATCTGACCGGCCCGTGAGACCCCACACATAACCCTGCAGGGTGACAGATATACTCATTCCTAGAATTCTAAAAAAATGCCAGACCAGGGTTCTAGATGAGCACTTCAGTTACGCTGCAGGCGTCCCCTCTGCTGTCTCTGCGTACCCCCTGCCATCCCCAGCGCTAGAATCTAACCCATAGGTACACACTGGGACACTTTACTGCTTACCAAGACTGGTCATAAGAGACCCAGGGGCAAGAAGTCAAAACCAGTGGCTAACACGACAGGAGAGAGGGTGTTCATGGCACGAGGAGGACATGTGTCCTCTGTGTACAGACCCTGGTCACTCCCCAACCCCTCCCTCCTAAAGTGGGCCCAAGGGTCGCTGTCTATTTGGCACTGGATTCATTTCAGTGGCGTGGACATGAAGCAGGACTTGGGAAGGAGGCTGATTGAAGAGTGCATGAGAAATAGAGTGGGGCAGGCTGTAGGCTGAGCAGGGTGCAGGCCCCAGCAGCGCCCTCCACTGGCCTAGCCCGCATGGCACGCTGCACCTCGGCTACACAGGCCCGACTCAGAGGCACCTAGCCCTCGAGGTGCTAAATGGTTTTAAACACAGGGATTTGGAGGCCAGCTCTGCCACTTAGCAGCGGTGAGCTCTTGGACAGCTTTCCTATGGATGATCCTGTCTGCTTCCCATTAGGTAAAGGCAAGGAGCAGGGAGTTATAACAGGACCCAGCTCACGGGCCTGAGGCCAGCATGAAAGACGCGTACGTGAACGCATGTTGTGGAGGTGTGTGGATGCAGACGTCGCTGTAGAGGACAGAGATCGTGAGCCATGACCCCGCCGTGTCCCCGGGGAGCCAGAGCCCGGTGAGAGGAAACACAGCAGCTGAGAGCTTCCTCTTCACGGCACCTTCAGGGCTGGGAGTCTTTCCCGAAGGGCCGAGCCCTAACCCAGCCTTGGGGAGCCGAGGAGGACGGAAGCGGTCTGGGCAGAGGGAGCAGATGGGCTGGGCCACACTGGTCTGGCCTGGGTGAGAGGTGAGGCTGGAGCTGGCAGCAGGGGCTGGGCCACAGCAGGGGCAGGGCCACAAGTGTGTGTGGAGGAGGAGGGACCGTCCCCTGAGGGCACCGGGGAGCCCAGGAGGGCCTTGTGGCAGGGCCGCCGAGTGATGGGATTTGCTGCCTCCTCCCAGGCACAGCGCCCTTGGCCCGGCCCCCCTGCCCCTGGCACCAGCCCGAGCACCCCGGCGAGGCCCTCCGAGCCAGTGCTGGCGGCCCCCATCGTGGCAGGGGCACAAAAGCCACTTTTTATCTTCTTCTGATTCTGCTTCGTGCCTTTGAAAGATGAAAGTTCTCCCTCTCCTCTTCACTGGGCATACATATTTCATACGATCATTAGACGGTGGCACTAAAGGACTCACAAACCTTCCCTGGTCAGCATCAGCAGTGCGGGCGGGCAGCGAGAGGCCCCAGGGGAAAGGGGTCACTGTGGGAGCCATGGCTGTGCCCAGCCTGCCGCGGGGGGAGGATGCAGGGACTGGGGCTGGGGGGCTGGAGGCCAGTGTCTGCCCGGGGAGAGTGGACCGGCCCATCTCGTTGTGGCCTCAGCCACTCCAGACCCCAGGGTGAAAGGGCTCGGACAAGGGGGACCTCCGGGGTCCTTCCTGCCCTGACAGTCTGAGTGCAATTTCACAGGCCACCCAGATAGGAAGGGCTTTGTCTCTGAGGCCAGGAACCCCCTCATGGTTTGATGGGGCCCCTCACTTCCTACACAACCCAGCCCATTCTTCCTCTCCTCCTGATCCCCTCCACACCTCCTAGCTGCTCTCTCGGGTCCCTGGCCTCTTCTCTCAGCCCCTTTTGATCCCTCCCCTTGGAATCCTGTCTCTTCCCTGGCTTTGCCCCATCTCTGCAACCCCTTCTTACTAGAATTCGTTCATTCCTTTTCCAAGCATTCATGCAGCCGCTGCTCTGTGCCAGGCCCCGAGTGCTGGGCGGTGAGCCCGGCAGGTGCGGTTCTGCCTCCAATGCCCCCCCAGACCCTTTCCTCTGACCCACCAGGATGCTGAGGCCGGGGGCGGTGATGTTTGGTCACACGGTGACCTGCGCTGTTGACATTGGCCTGGAACTGGGGTCTCTAGGCCACACGGACCCCTCACCAAGGGGCCTGATGGCATCACCAGGCCAAGCTGCACTTTACTACAGTTGAATACTACCACATGTGGTGATGATGATTGGTGGGGCGAAAGGGAACTTAGGGACTCCTCCCCGCTTCTCCTCTGGTCCTTGGAAGAGACCTTATTCTGAGGAGCTTTGTCTTCTCTCCCTTGGAATCACCAGGCGTAGGTTCTTCTGAGAGCAAGCTGTCCTCTCGGTTCAGAAGCAATAACACACTGAGGCCAAGGGCTTGGCAAGACAACACCAGCTTCAAATCCCTGTGAAGCCTTGGGGGAGCTCTTTACCTTCTCCGTGCCTCAGTTTCCTTGTCTCTAAATTGGAGGTGGTGCTGATAATAGGACCCACCTTGTAGGGTGATTCTGAAGATAAAATGTGTGACAAGTGCGAGGTGCTCAGTAAATGACAGTTGTCATGAGGAGTGGCTCAGGGCACCAGGGAGGGTCTGTCCAGGAATCAGTCCTGCGTATGAGGGTGGCTTCCACGGCTCAGCGTCGTCTTTGTCACTTATTCGACATGCATCCCTGAGAACCTGTGGTGCACTCGGAGCCTGGCCGAGTGGAAGTCTGCACACAGTCTTCCAGAACGCAGACAGTGGGGACATTGAATGGGAATCTGGTACAAGAGGCCGCCCCCGGCCCCAGAAATGGCTTCCTCCTGGATAACTGAGATCTGAACCCTTTGGGTCTAAATATTTTTTTTCACTTGGATCATTTGGTACTGAAATATGTTATTCACTTATCTGCCTTCCTCAACTAAGTATACTGAACACAAATTTTTCTCAAACATTCAGGTTTATCATAACATGGAATTTAATAGATTTCACAGAATCTAGGAACTTGAAAGAGAACCTCAAAAAATACTTAGTACAAAGATACAGAGGGTGGGGGAAATAGAGGTTGGTAAAAGGGTATAAACTTTCGGCTGTAAGGTGAATGAGGTCTGAGGATCTAATGTATAAGATGATGACTACGGTTGATAACACTGTATTGTAGAATTAAAATTTGCTAAGAGAGTAGAACTTAAGTGAACTTAAGTGTTCTCACCAAAAAAGAAAAAAAAAAAAAGGTAAATAAGGGAGGTGAGATGGATGTGTTAATTAACTCAGTGGGGGACATCCTTTTGTAGTATACACGTATATCAAATCATCACATTGTACACCTTAGATTTGTTACCATTTTATTTGTCCATTATACCTCACTAAAGCTAAAAAATAAAAGAAACATTTTTATTAGCAGAAACTCTATCCAATCACAGTCTCATCAAGAAGCCCTGAATGTAAAGCAGATGTCCCCAAGGTCAGCCCACAGCCTTTGCCCCTGCTATGTGGCAGCAGCCGCAGGCTGTCCCGCTCCAGGGCAGTGAGTGGCCTGAGAAGGGGGCAGAGTCCCAGTGCCCAGCACACAGTGCGTGCTTAATAAGGAATGAACGAACGAATGAATGGTGTCATTTCACCTACACTGTGGACTATGGCCGTGCCAAGAATGAGGCAGAAGCCGGAAGTCCCACCCACAAAAGCCAAACCTCTGCTGAAGCTGCCCTCGTCCTGGAGAAGGCAGGAGATGGAGGGGGGCCCCACTGGGGTGGCCTAAAGAAAGGAACTGCAGGCTGAGAGTCGGGATCCCTGTTTCTGCCTCCCTTTGCTCGTAACCTGGCTCGTGACCTAGAATGGGCCTCACTGGGGTCGGGGCCTCAGTTTTGTGATCTGCAAAATGGGTGGAAATGTCTGTCTTCCTCATCATGTGGGACAGTTGTGAGGATAAAATGAGGTCATGATAACCATACGTGGTCTTTGAAAATGTAAAAGGCAGGACAACAGCATAGGCGGGCAGTGGTCACCAACATTGCCACAGTCATCCGTGTGAGGCAGGCCTCTCCTCCTCCTCCCCCGTTTCTTTCGACTGCAAGTGGCAGAAGCCAGGCGGGACCAGCCCGGGTAAAAGAGGTCTTGCTGGACTCACAAACCAAACTGAGGCTGGAAGGGGTGTCGGGGCAGGACTCTAGAATCGCCCCTTCCCCGAGGGGCCTTTCCCACCGGGAAGCACATCCCACATGGATGCTTTGGGGACTGGGAGAGAAGCACTGGAAGAGTCCACCAGATGGTGGAACCCACTTCCACCTTTGTTTGCAATACTTTGCAAACCTTCAAGTTGCGACCCCCAAGCCACAGGTCCAAGACCTCTTCCCCAAGCCCTCTGAGCCTCTGCAGAGCATAAGCCTGCCTGGCCTGACAGGAGTCCAGAGGGGGTGGTTTCCCCACGTTAGAGATTTAGGCAGAAGACCGATCCTCCAGAACTGGGCTCTCCACCGTCACTGTCAATAGTGCTTGGTTCCTGGGGGCCCCCGTACGGAACAACGAACGCACCTCTAGAAAATGCAGCCAGAGGAGTTGCGTGGGAGGACCACGGGTTGGCTATGGACATTTCCCGGTGAGATCAGGAGCCTCGCTGGGTCTGGCAGCAATGACTTCTCATTCTGACCTTTGCAGGCAACAGACAATGACGTGGGCACCTTTGGGGAAGTCAACTACTTCTTCAGCGATGACCCTGACCGGTAAGACCCTGCCCCAGCGCCCCCCAACCCCGTCCCCACCCCAGCAGTGGCACTCTGCTACTCTCAAGGTTCAGGAAACTTCTCAGTGCTGTGCCGCCGTGGCTAGAGCACTGAGCGGGGAGTCAGAACCCACGGGCGCCACGGCCAGCGTCACCCTGGCCGTGGCACGGTCTTGGCCAAGTCCTCTAAACTCTCGGAGGCATCGCTTCTCTGACCCTCAAAAGATAGCCTTTAGCTTTGGGAATGAAGCAGCTCGGAAACACTGGTGACAGCGCCCAGCGAAGGCCATAGCAGCAGCTAGCATCTGGGAACCCTTGCTGTGTGTCAGGCTCTGCGCCCAGGGCTTGCCGCACGTGATCGGATTTCATCCCCCCAAGCACTGGTCACTGTTATCATCTGCGCTTTGCAGAGGAGGAAACTCAGAGAGGCTGAGTCATTTGCCCAAAGTCACACAGCTGGTAAGCCCTAGGGCCTGGCCTCTGCATGGGGTCTTCACCACCGGGATGCCCGGCCTCCAGCAGGAGGGGGCCCGCCTCGTACCTCAGCCGTCGGGTGGGTGGCTTGCTTCACCCCCCGGCTGGGGGAGCCTTGCCCTGTCACCCACCATGCCTCTGGGCCATCTCTTTCCCTTGTCCTCGGTTAAGCCGAAGGGGAAACCCTCTCGTTTTTAACATGATCAAAAGCCAAGTTGAAGTCAGAGAGCAGGTCTGCTTCTAAAAATGAAGGGTCTGATGCATCTGGACGCTCGACAGGATGAGGAAGACAGTGGCTGTCAGCTTGCATTCTGGGCCCTGGCTGTCTGTGGGAGTGCTCGGGAAGAAACAGAGATTGTTAGGCACATCTGGCCGTTCTCTGCCACTCCGGTTGGAGCGTCAAGAGGGGAGGAAGGAGCCAGCCGCAGGAGGCATGCACAGGGCACCTCTATCCCTCAGGGCACCTGTGTCCACACGGCCTCGTCCTGATCAACTTGGGTTTCCTTATCTCTTCCCATCTTCTTTCCTGGTCTTGGAGCCAGGACCTTCCAGGCTCGGAGGACCAGATCCGGGCATACAGGTGCCAACTTCCAACTCAAGGGAGGCTCCCAAGGGGCTGTTTAGAGGAGGCGGCCAGATGGATGGTCTCGCTGGACTTCATTTCTCTCTGGGAGACAGTTGCTAGGCTCTTAGCCAAGGCTCCGCCCTGGAGCAGAAGAGAAGGGCTCTCTCCCGAGAGATGACCAACCACCCCTCTCCTAGCTGGATGCTTTACCACCCACTTAAAACATTTTGGTGCAAAACCATCTGGGATGGCAGAATTTCTGACCATGATTGTTTTCCAGCATCTAAACATCTACAGTAGGCAGAAACTCCTGTTCACAGCAGGAGGAGGGTCATTCTGCCTGAGTTTCTTCTCTGACGAGATCAACCTGCTCCTGCCCTTTCAGTACCCGACTGTTCCCCTCCCCCATGTGGTCCTCACCCCTGCCCACCACCTCGCACCCCACTCCCTGTTAGAAATAGGCACTCTTCTGATTCAGGGCAAGTGAAAAGACAGCAGATTTCTGACTTTATTCTGTTTATCACCTCGGGCAAGGACAGGCTGGTAAATACAGGCCTTATCTGTGAGCCGCTTTGCTTTACACCAGGGTCCCTTTCTCTCCCCTGTCCCGCCTGACACAGGTTCTCTCTGGACAAGGACACAGGGCTCATCATGCTCATCGCCAAACTGGACTATGAGCTCATCCAGCGCTTCACCTTGACAGTCATTGCCCGGGATGGGGGTGGTGAGGAGACCACAGGCCGGGTCAGGATCAACGTGTTGGACGTCAACGACAACGTGCCCACCTTCCAGAAGGATGCCTATGTGGGGGCCCTGAGGGAGAACGAGCCTTCTGTCACCCAGCTGGTGCGGCTCCGGGTAAGATGCCAGAGCATCCTGCGGTCCCGCCCTCCTCCCATCCTCCCCTCGGCGCCCTCGGCCTGCCCACCGCCCTGTGGAAGCTGCCGCAAGAGAGGCCAGCCTGCCATCCACAAAGAATTCAGCCCCGATTTGCGTCAGGCCTCTGAGCATTCCCTCGTGTCCCTGGCAACCGAGTGGGACAAGTGTCTGGGTCAGCTTAAATTTCAGGTCACTGTTCAGCAAGGGAATGTCCTCCCCCTCTCCCTTGGCAAGTGGTGAGCAGGATCTCACAGAAGGACCCCCATCCGGGCCCCTTGGTGGCTGCTTGGAATCTGGAATGGCCCCAGCTAGAAGGAACCAGAGACCATGTCACGGAAGGGGAAACGGGAGAGGCAGTCCCCAGAGGCACGAGGAGGCAGTGGGGTAGTAGAGCCAGGACCAGAACTCGGGACCCCACACTCCCAGTGTCCTCCTGCAGTGAGTTCCCCCCACGCAGAGTAACTCTGACCAGAGACTTCTTAATGTCCCCACTCCCCTCCCCCAGTGGGCCCACCCAGACTGAGAGGACCCAGAGCCTCCCTTTAGAACTGGATTCTGAAGCATGCAGGGATGAAGGCAAGGGACCAGGGGTGGGCACGGGGGGATGCAGAGAAGGCAGAACCCACCAACCGTGCC
>NC_138374.1:49315289-49336448 GCF_054177405.1 Leptonychotes weddellii | reverse complement strand
GCACAGCGCGGGGCCTACCTGGTCCAGAGGTCAGGGAAGGCCTCTGTGGGTGGGGTGTTCAAGCTGAGACTGAAGGATCTGGGAGATGATCGTGCCAGGGATGGTGGTGACCCTCTCCATCCCGGGGTAAGCCCTGGCCTTCCCTTTTTCCCCTAGGCCTCCAGCTGACCTTCTAGATTCCCACGCTACCTCCACACCCCGACATGAGGTGTGTCTGCTGGGAGCCAGAGGGTGGCCTCCGGCTGAGGGACAAGGAGGGCCTGGATCACCCAAAGCAGGGGATCCCGAGGGGGCAGTCCTCCCCTCCCGCCCAGCCTCTGAGGGCTCATGGGCCCTGTCTGTACTCTTCCCTCTAGGCAACGGATGAAGACTCCCCTCCCAACAACCAGATCACCTACAGCATCGTCAACGCTTCCGCCTTTGGCAGCTACTTCGACATCAGTGTGTATGAGGGCTACGGAGGTAGGCGTGCTGGGGACGAGGGCCCAGCCCAGGGAGGAGGGGCGGTGGGCCAGAGCAGGGCTGCACCCTCATGCCCCTCTGAGGAGGGGGGTGGCCGTCTGTCTCCTAGACACCCTGGACAACCCAGGGAGCTGGTCCACAGCCCATCAGCGGGGGCGAGTGACACAGGCCTGGCATCGCCCTTCTCTAGGATCAGCTCTGTCTTTCTCTGGGTCTCAGGCCATGGGCAGCCCCTCATCCAATATTACCACAGTCTGCAGGGCCCCTCGTTCTTACCCAGGCTCCCTGGCCAGGTCCATAAGGTAGAGGCTTGTCAGCCACACTTCCCGATGCTCTGGGTCTGCTTCAGCTGCCTCCCAGGCAGTGGCCACTCCCTGCTTGGCTCAGGCACAGTCCCAGACTCTGGACCTTGCCCCGCCAGCCCCCTGTGACTCCTGATCCCCGGAACCCGGGCAGGGGGTAGCAGCAGTAGCCTTCAGCTCTAAGATCTTGAGACCCTGTTGTTTTTCAGATGAGGGGCAACAAAGGCCCAGAGACAGGGAGTGACTTGCCCGAGGTCATACAGCAGAGGGGTCCAACGACACTGGGGTGATCTGACTCTTGGTTGCCTCTGCAGCCTCTTCTTTCAGCACCTCTGTCTCCACACTGAACCCAGCCTCTTTGAATCCCTTGACACTCTCCTCTTAGGGGTCACTGCCATGTCTTTGCAGAGTCTATTCCTTCTGCCAGGAAGACCCTTCCTCCCAGTCTCTTTGTTCTGCCTCCCTTTGGCCTTTAAGCCGATAACCTCTGGCTAGCTTTAAGGGTTCATTTGGACCTCCCCTCTTCTGGGAAGCTTCCCAAATGCTTGAAGATGGGTTAGGTGCCCCCAACGCAGAACAGATGCGCTTTGGGTGACTCTGAGTCCAGCACTCTGTCCTCTTCTTGACTAGACCCTCCCTTAGGTTTTATATTACTAAAACAATGCTTTTGCTTCCATTTTCCACATAGAAAGTGGTGATTTCATATTGTCGTAATGCCCCGGCAGACCACCTATGCCCCCCACGCCAGAGCCAATATGCCTTCCCTCCCCAGGCAGGAGCGACCCATGGGAGAGCTCAGGCATATGCAGTGGTGGGGACAGGAGAGGGGGGCATCTCTCAGCTCCCCCCAAATCCTCCCTCTCCACCTCTGCCTGCCTCTGGCTTTAGGGGTGTCTTCACCACCTTCAAGCAGAGTTCTGCTGAGAGTAAAGTTGGCAACACCTGAGTGTCCTCCCAAGGCTGCAGGACGGGATGGGCATGGAGAGCCCACAGGGTAAAGGGAGGAGGCGAGGGAGGGAAGAAGAGAGAGGAGAAAGGCCATGGGAGGAAACGGGCAGGGCCAGGGGAGACTGAGGAGGGAGCTGCCATCTGCACCCCACTGTTGGCATCACCCCCAGCAGCCCTGAGGCTGGGCAATAAGTGGGTGAACTCTGTGTGTATCTGGAGGGAGAACTTGGTAAGAGACCAAACTAGAGAGCCTGGGGCATGACCCTGTCCTCCGAGCAGCTTCCAGACTGATGGAGGGTGCCAGATAAGTGGGTGAGACAGACAGACAGATAAGCAGGCAATAGCACCTTCTGGGGAAGAGCCTGGGCTCTGGATTCAGACAAACCTAGGCTCAAGTCCCGCCTCTATCAAGGTTCTAGCTGTGTGACTTTGGGCAAGTTATTGAGCCTCTCTGAGCTTGGTTTCCTCACCTGTAAAGCGGTGCTTACATCACCACCAAGATAGTCAACAGCTGCCGTGCTCTCAGCACTGTGCCTCACACGTATCAGGCCGTCAGTAAACCGAAGTGAAGACCGGGAGGCTCCAGGAGTTCAGAGCAAGGGGCGGGGCTGGGGGCGGGGAATGAGGCAGAGCTGGCCAGCCTGGGCCAGCCACACCCTCTCTGCCCGAAGGAGACCCCTGGCTGGATGGGCATCTGAAGTCTGCTTATAGGGGGCCTGGGGCCCTGTTCCTGTCATTTCAGTGATCAGCGTGAGCCGTCCCCTGGATTATGAGCAGATACCCAACGGGCTGATTTACCTGACAGTCATGGCCAAGGACGCTGGCAACCCCCCTCTGAACACCACTGTCCCTGTCACCATCGAGGTGTTTGTAAGTACCCAGGGGTGCTGGTCTTGCCCTTTCAGGGTAAGGGGTGGTGAGTGCTTCCCAGAGCGTTGGGGACCCTGCCTGAAGCCAGTGGTGCCAGACTATGTCCCTACATCCTCGGCTGTCCCCGTAGCTCTGGGAGTCACCCAGCAGACTGTCCCAAAGGCTGCCCCTCGCAAACTTCTGCCATTGCTGCAGCAGCTAAGCTGCCTCCTAGCTTAGCCGGGGAGGCCAGGCCCTGGAATGAGAGAACCCCATCATCCTGCTCTGACTTCATTAGGGGGCCTCAGGACACCCACTGATGGGGAACAGGAACTGAGGCTCAAGCAGGAGGAAATGTCATGGGATTCCCTCATTTAGAGCCATACTTTGTGAAGTTCAAGGGAATTACGGGGAGGTCATCCCTCTTGTGTCTCTTCCTCTCTCTATATGCCCCTCTTCCTTTTTTCTTTCCTTTGCCTGCTCCTCTGAAGATCTAAAGGGGCCTGAAACCAAACCACAGCTTGTCTGACATGAATATCAAGCACATGTTAGTGCTCTCCATGTCTGAAATTATCAGTCACTGAATCCATCTCCATGCTGGTTCATTTGCCCCGTGCTCCTCCCCTAGTGATCCCAGGGATGCAGATCGTGGTCTGACGCGGCGCCAGTGGGCCTTTCCCCACCAGAGACCTCCCCACTGCGCATGCGCAAGCATGCCCCCCGCCCCCCCATCTCATAAAAGCTGCTGCCTGCCGGAGCGGTTGAATACATGTTGATGGAAGAGTTAGTGCATTACAGGCTCCAGGAGGATTAGATCAGATTGTTAGGTTAGGAGATACACTGTGATCTGACATACGCTCAGGAAAATCTCTTCTGGAGCAGGCGTGCTGGGTGACCTTCCTGTCCCAGATGGCTTCACTAGCAGCCTCTTGGGCTGACCCACACCTGGCTTTGCTAAGTCTCATCCTCTCAACCCAAGGCAGAGCTCCAGGGCCAACTGCCAAGTGGGACGGTCCTTGCTTACTGCATAGGATGGGCTGGCAGTGATGAGGCTGAGGGTGATGGCTTGGGGGGAGCCTGCAGGTGGGCATGCAGGAGCAGGATTTAGGGGTGGCATCGGAGGGTGAGGCTGTGCAGAACCAGCAAAGGGAAAAGCAGAGACTCTGGGGCCCCGCAGGTTTCAGGGAGTGGGAAGAAGCCAGGGGGAGGGGGCAGCTGGGAAAGAGGAGATCCACAGAAGCCTAAACACTCGCTGCTTGCCTTTTATCCACAGCCCCCCACTTTGAAGCACCGAGGTGGGGGGCACCAAGGAGCCAGAATGCATTCCCTGCCAATCGTGACCACGTCTTGGTATTCTTCTCCACGTGGCCCTGACCCTAGTTTACCAATCTTGATTAAACACAGCCCCCAGAGCGCCCCAGTCCTGGTCACGCTCCTAAGCACGACCGCCCCACCCACCATTTTCAACCAGCTGGTGTTCTCTGCTCGGGCACGGTGACTTTTCCCTGCGTGCAGGTGCAGCAGCGGGGCCGGGAGGGATGCAAAGGCGTCTGTGAAACCTGCCCCCTCCTCAGGGAATGGAGGAAGGAACATAGTTTTGGAGGTGTATGGCTCTGAAACCCAACTCTGCCACTCTCTAACTCTATGACCTGGGGTCCTTAGCTCTGTCTCTCTGAGCCTCAGTTTCTTCATATGCAAAATGGGGATAATCGTGGTACTGCATCATGGTATTGTCGTGAGGATTGAGGTCACGCAGGTGGCACTTGGCACCTGTGATGTTGGCTGTCATCACAGCTGATAAGACAGACGTGCATACCACTGGCAGCATCCGTGCTCCAGGTTATCTCCAGTACAAATGAGAGTTCCAGAGAACTCAGCCAGACAGAGAAGAATGCGCTCTCAGTTTGGGGGAAGTGGATGAGGGAGAGGGTGAGAATAGGGGAGGTGTCGGGAAATAAGTTGAGGTGTTCTACACCAGCCCAGGGATGGACAGGCAGAATTGGCCACATGGAAATTAAAACTTCTTGAGCGCCACTAACATGTCAGGTGCTTTCACGTTACACAGTCTCTCCCAATCCCATTCCACAGATGAGGCAATCTAGCAGGTCCAGGATCCCCAGTGCCTTTCTCACATTCTGGCTAGTAAGCAGCACTTGAGTTTGCTTCCAGTCCTAGTAAGCTAGGATTTCAGTCCTGACCTGTCTGACTCCTGAGTTCACATCCTTTCCACTACATTCCAAGGCCTGAAGCCTCGGAAATCCCTATCTGCATGCAACTGAGACCAGTACACCTCAAGGTTCATGTGAATCTCCTGGAGAGCTTCTTAAAATGCACATTCTTATTTAGTGAGTCTGAGCAAGGGCTGAGGCTCTGCGTTCCCAACAAGCTCCAGGCAGCACTGATGCTTCAGGTCAGTGGACCACACTTTGAGTAGCAAGACCTTCAAAGGTCTGCCCCAGTGGGATCTTAAAACCCAGGGGCTGCCCCAAACCTCAGCTTCCCCACCTGTGGCTCAGTTAAGGAACCCAGAAAGGGCCTCTTTCTCCCTTTGCCTCAGCTTCTCCGGGGGGGCCAGAGGGTGGCCAAGGAGCCAAACTAACCTTTCATTTACTGTGAATAAAAGAGCAGTCAGCAGCCTTCGCCTCCCTCCCTGAAACCAGTCAGCAGGGTCTCCGTGTGCAGGGGTGGGTGGTGGCAGGGATCCACTCGGCCTGGAGCTACCTGAGCCCAGCAAATAGGGTCATTTTCAAATTCCCTCAGAGCTGTCCTGCAGATGAGCAAGGGCTCTACAGTTTCCGCCCGGGTGTGCTCTGGCCCTGACAGCAGGGAGGTGGGGGGGTCTGGCAACAAAGACAGGTGCCACCTTGGCTGTGAGTGAACATCCGCTCTCAAGCAGGGCTTTGGGATGGTGTAGTCACGTGTGCCTTTGGGTTGATTTTGCACATGGGTGATTTTTAAGTAGCTGTCACTTGGCTAAGCTGCCTCTTCTGTCCACCAAAGGGATTTTCTCTCAACTTGGTGGGGGGAGGGGAGGAACCCAGCGAAGACAAGAGATGAGAAGTTCATGACAGCGCTTCCGGCAGAGATCAGGGCGATGAGGTTCCTGGAGGAAAAGGCGGCGGGCGAGAGGGGCCAGGTGATTCCTTTTCACCCACTGCCTGTTGGTTTTTAATAAAGAAGTCAAACTTGGTTTGTAGATTTCCCATTCAGGGACAATAAGCTTTTGTAGAGGAAGCCGCTGAATTAGAACTAATAGCGAATGCAGTGCCAGGATCCGGGGAAATATCACCGCTAATAAGTTTCTGCCTCGTGCTCTGCCACTGACATTCCCGGTGCCGTCTCGTGCAGCCAAGCAGAAGACTTACATATATACGGATACGGGGCACTCGCGCCCGCCCCAGGGGGATGCCCAAGCATGCTGCGGGGGCCCTGGACGTCAGGCGAGTCTTCACACCGCCGGTTCTCTGAGGTGGGGTGGGGGGGTGGGCAGCTGGTGCGCAGCCCAGAGTCTGGGGACAGGCTGGGGAAGAAGAGCAGCATTCCTTTCTGGGCACCTGCAGTCCGCAGTCTGGCAGGATGGGATTCTCGAAAGTTCCAAGGCCAGGACAGCCAGCTGTCATGCCTCCCTCTCTTTCATTGCCACTCAGCTATAAGTGATGCCAGCAAAGGGGGCTTCTATGGCAGTCTTCCCCTCAAAGAGCTCCCAGGTCCGTGAGGCAGGAGGCCCTGTGGGAGCACGTGCCATGAACACTGCAGCCTGGAGGCTCCCCAGAGGCTGCTACCCCCAGGGCTCCCAGGGGAAGAGGAGAGGCTCTGAGTCAGGGGGTCAGTGGGGCTTCCTCCAAGAGGTGAACAGGAAGAAATTCATGTTGAATGATTACAAAAAGCAGTGGGTGAGGACCAGAGTCTTAAAGGGTGTAGGAATCGCCCCAAGCATGGAAGAGGGAGACAGAGGAGCGGGGGGAGCAGGAGGAGGCCGAGGCTGTGCCTCTTCAACCCCTCGGCCTGCACCAGCCCCTGGCCACTGTCCCTCTGAGCCGGTGTCCGGTGGAGGCTGGGCAAGGTGAGAACCGGAGGTGGTAGGCTCTGGGCCAGGGTTTGCCCCGGTGGGTAGAGGAGCCCCTGTTCTTATATGTACAGAGGAGCCTGGAATTCGGACTCTGAGAGCCAGGAACTTCAGGGCAGGGTGTTCCTTTCTCCCTTCACTTTTGGCGGGGAGGGTCCTAGAACCTTCCACCGTCATCTTGGCGGAGCTGGGAGGGAAGTTCCGAGTGGGCACCCCCAGCATGGAGGATGATGAGCTGAGCAGAACAGGAGTAAGCTTGGAGCTGCACTGGAAGACCAACGGGAGAGAGGGAAGCTGGGAGTAATAGGCAGCTCCACCTGCTGCCTTCCTTCTCCATCTTCGTGGCCCTTACGTCTCTCCAAGGCCTGTCCTCCTTCCCCGAACTGTAGCCCAGCCAGGGGAGCATCCGTCTCCCCCCCGGGACACCCCACCCGGCTCTGGTTGTACATCCAGGCCAAAGCTCCTCCGTGCCAGCCACACTGAGCCTCCCCTTGGACAGCTGACCGGCCCTGATGGCCTCCCTGGCTTTGACAACCTGTTTCCCTTCCATCCAGGATGAGAACGACAACCCGCCCACCTTCAGCAAGCCTGCCTACTTCGTCTCCGTGGTGGAGAACATCATGGCAGGTACGGGCCCCGGCGGGGGAGGCTGTGAAGGCAGGAAGCCAGCAGACGCACCCATGACAAGTCTGGTTATCTGCCAGCCAGCGGCTGTTTACGGAGCACCTACTATGTGCAGGCGCTGTGCTGGGTACTTGGTCCCCAGTCTCCTTCAGCTGCAGTCTAGCAGGGAGAGAACAGTCAGCCATCAGTAATGGAACGACCTTGATTAAGCGAGCATGTACAGAGGGACTGAATCATGGTGCTGTGAGGCCAGGGTGGCCTATGTTCCTAAGTGAGAACGTCTCTCGGCTGTGTCTCTGGTGGCAGGGCCCAGCTTGCAGACCCGGGACCACCAGCTCCACATTCGAGTTCCTGGGGACCCGCTCTGTTCTTGGGGCAGGCTGACAGCTCCCCCTTACATCCAGGGTGGACTATTCTGGTGGGGAAAACCCCCCCAATCAGGAAGAGTTGCTGCATCTGGAGGGTGACCTTCTGTGGCACCATGGGGCCTTCTGAGGAGGGTCTCCAGATACCTTCCTGGTTCTGATGACTTCCTGGGTGGGTTCCAGGCTGTGCCCAGCCCACACTTCCCTGTCCTAGTCAGGCATCCCCTGGAGAGGATCAGCGCTGAAGCAACCCCATCGTCCCCACGGCCTCTGCTTAGGAGAGGCCTTCACCATGGCACTTAATCCTCTGCCACTTTGCACTTGGATAAAGGGTGTGTCAAGGCCCATGTACCTGTCCCCCTGCTCAGGGTAAGACTGAGAGTTGGAGGCCTCACACTCCCTGGAAGGGGCCAGAAAGACCTGCCTGTCTCACAGCCCCCTGCCTGGCCCCTACTACCCCTGGGACTCTTGATTCTTCCACACAATAGTAACCCCCATCTGTGGCTCAGTGAGAGCTACCATGAGCCTGCAGCCTGCATGCTTTTCCCCGGGATCTTCACCAACAACCCCACAAGCTGGCTTTCTAGGTAGACCCATTTTACAGAGGAAGAAGCTGAGGCTTAGTGGCCAGAGGTCCCCTGGGATTCCAGCCTGGGCGCCATGAGTCTACAAGTCCACCCATTGAATCTCCTCAGTGTGGCCGTTAGGTGGCAGTGGGAGACAGGAGGTGGCTGGAGCCACAGCCCAGCAGACGTGGCCTCGGACAGGCCGCTCTCAGGGTCTCTGGCGAGGGCCAGTGCAAAGGCTGGTTCCCTGACCCAGGGTTTCACAGAGATGGACATGAAAGTGAGGGCCTTAACTAGACATTAAAGAGAAAATAAAAACCCTTATAAATTCTCCCTTGTGAACAAGATGAAACAAGACCAAAATTGAATACAATAAATGTGGAATAATTTAATACAGGGCTTCATTTCTTTTTGACTCAAAGTCAAAGCTGGTCAATCTGAGTGTATTTTCTCTGGTGAGCAGCCAGAGAGAGGTAGGGGAGAGCAGTGGTATGCTCTTGGGGTGCGGGGGGCAAGAGCGGCGGGTGTAATCCACCCCAGGCTCCGGGACCCCCTCCCATGGAGCCTTGTCCCCACGCAGCCCTGGGAGCTCTGGTGGTTGAGCCCACTCTCATCCCTGGGTGTCCCAGTGGCAGGCTTCCTGCCTCCTGAAGGCTGGTCAGCAGGAGGTACCAGGTCCTGCTCCCAGGACCTGGAGCTGTGAGCCTAGGGTGAGCATTCCCCCCATTTGTCTCCTGGAAGGAGCCACAGTGCTGTTCCTGAATGCCACAGACCTGGACCGCTCCCGGGAGTATGGTCAGGAGTCCATCATCTACTCCTTGGAGGGCTCCTCCCAGTTTCGGATCAATGCCCGCTCAGGTGAGCCCCATGGTCCCTGTCCTCCGTGCCTCAGGCCGACTCCCCATGCCCAGCCCAGGACCTGCCCCTGAGCCAAGTTCTCCCTTCCTTTCCCGGGAAGCCCTCATCTGGAGCATGCCAGCTTTGAGCATCTGGTTTCACCCCTGACATACGAACTTGAGTGTGATTAGTGATCTTAACCCCCCCACACAAAATTGGAACATGAATGTATCCACAAAGGATATCTTTCAATGGTGAAGAGCCCTGTTATGTTTCAAATGTGTTCCATTTTACAAACAGCGGGCTAACTTACCACCCTGTGGGGGATCTCTTTTCTCAATCCTCCACGTCCCCCTCCCTCGGCTGCTGACCTGTTTCTTGAACCCTGGCTCCTCTTCTTAACACAGCATGTGCCTTGGGTTCCCCCCTGCAAAATGAGGATGGTCGTGTTAGATCTAGGTGGAGTGTGGATCACATGAGTTGTTACAGGGAGCACTCCTAGAGTAGTCCCTGGCACACAGCAAGGGCTAACACAGTGACGTCTTCCTCATCGTTTTCTTTGGTCTTTTCACCCAGAGGCCCCCAGCCCCGACCCCCTACTCGGTCCATGAAGCTCTCGGCTTTCTTCCCCCTTCTCCATGTGCCTCCCTTCAGATCTTTCTCCCTCGAAGCTGGGAGGAAAGGGGGAGGACAAAAGCAATAGGAGACCCCAGGTCGGAAGCTGGGAAGGAAAATGAGGCCCCTGGACATTCGTTCATATCCTCATTCGATGTCAGTGGGGGCCTGCTCTCCGCCAGGGGCTGGGTGCTGGGGCACAGGATGGAATTAGACATGGCTGCCCTCATGGGGTTCCCAGGCTACTTAGTGGGCATGCACGGCTCCCCACTTCTAAATACCCGTTTCTGTATTAGATAAGGGCACTGAAGGTACCAAGCAGGCCAACCCTGAGATCTCAGGGGCTCAACACAACAGAAATTCTGACTCACCCAGCAATCCAATGCCATGTTCAGTGGACAGCCTTGAGCATGGCGATTCTGGGACCCAGGCACCTTCCATGTTGTGGCTCCAAGGTCACTGCAGAGGGCAAGAGAGCCTGGCATGCTGTCTAAGGAGATGTGTATGGGCTAGGACTGGAGGTGACATGCATTACTTCTGCTCACATCCTCTTGGCCAGAACCAGGCAATAGCCCCACATCTAGATGGAAGGCAGCCTGGGGAGGTCGTTTCTGGCCTGACAGCCCCTTTGCAGCAGGCATTCTAGCCTGGGGAAGAGAGCAGGTGTCTGATGGACACTGGCCAGCCCTGCTGCAAGTGGCTGGGGGGAGACATTAAATCTTCCTGTGACCCATGCACCCCACCGTCCAAGTCTACCTTCAGGCTTTCTTTATCCCCTTTTCCTGGAAGCGAGGGGAGCAGATGGTACTGACATGTACAAGGCTAGACCTGTCCAGGGCCGTCCTGAGCCTCTTACTCCACCTCTGACACAACGGGGGCCTTCCTCCCTGCTTGCAGGAGCATCTGCCCCAGTGAGTCTGCATTTCCAGGGGGCTCAGAATAATATAATTCACGAGCATTAGCCAGGTGCTCAGACAAGCATCATGCCCGTTTATCGCCTCCACCACTCTGAGGCAAGTACTAGCATCACCCTTATTTTCCAGATGGCGAAACTGGGGCATAGGACAGGTTAAGTAATTTGACCGAGGACTTGGAGAGCCTGAACTTCTGACTCCGGAGCCCAGACTTTAAGTGCTACATTATATAAGCCACGTTAGAGCCGCATGTTACCACCCACATGTGGTGATGGGCACGCTGACCTTTCAGCACCCGGCTGCCTCCCCAGCCAGGGACCACATCTCCACCCTGGGGCCTTTAATAATGACATGGACATTTTCTTGCTGCCTTAACACAGCTCCTTCAGCTATGAAGGTGTAAGTGTTTTCCTCTGAGCTCCTCGGTCAAATTAGCCAGGCCCGCTCCACAAAGGTGGCCTTAATTGGATCTAATCTCCCAGACAGGAGGAGCCATCCATCATGCAGACAAGTTCATGTTGAAAACTTTTTAGAGATTAATTTCTTCCTTGCCCTGCCAATTAATTGACACCGCTCCAGCAAGGAACATGGCCTGGTGGGCCAACCTTTGCCGGTCTTTTGTTTCTGTCCTTAGCGCCTTCCCTGCCCTGTCCCCACCCCCGGCTCCCCACCCCCAGCTCCCCGCTCAGTCCTGCACAGGTCAGAGGACAGGCCAGAGTGGCAGGGAGGGAAATGTGAGACCATCTGGCCCAGCTCCTTCATTTTATGGTAGAATAAACCAAGCACAGAGAAGTTAAGTAACTTGTCTCAGGGGGCACAGCTCAGGCAAGGGGGATAAAAAACAAAAACAAAAAAATGGATGGTATACAGTCCCCGCCTTGGGGAATTCTCATAGTCTGGAGAAGGCAATAAGCATTTCCTGTGTGCTGGGAGCTTTACCTATAGCTCTGTTAATTATTGAATCCTCCCAAGAGTTCTGGTTGGAAAGCATACTAATCTCCATTTTACAGATGAGAAAATTGAGGCTCAAAGAAATTAAGTAACTTTTCCAAGGCCAAACATGTAGAAAGGGCCATAATCGGAATTCGGATCTGGGCCTCACTGTCCTCGAAGCATAGCTCTGTGCCATGGCCCAGGTCAGAGGTAAACGGCCTGCCTACCACCATGTGCGGAGGCTAGCAGGGACCAGCTCACACCTGCTCCTGAGAGCCAAGTTCAAGGATCTCCTCCATTCCTGGTTCCAGGCCATCAAGTCAGCAGCTTACAGTGGCCCTGGTGGGAGTATTTACACCATGAAAATCAGCAAATGCTTTTCTTTCTTTCTTTCTTTTTCTTTCTTTCTTTCTTTCTTTCTTTCTTTCTTTCTTTCTCTCTTTCTTTTTCTTTCTCTTTCTTTTTCTCTTTCTTTCTTTCTTTCTTTCTTCCTTCCTTCCTTCCTTTCTCCCTTCCTTCCTTCCTTCCTTCCTTTCTGCCTGCTTTGGGGAACCAGTTATCAAACAGTGGCACACCACTTTATATGTGACCAGGGTGACCTCTGTGTTTCAGTTACACCAAAATACAAAGAAAAGCCCAAAAATGGGCAGATAAGTGGTCAGTTTTAAATGTTTGTAGTTAACGGAATAACTCGTTTATACACTAAAAAAATCCTCAAGGCAATAGAATCATGTTACAAGGTCACTTATTTTATGACTATTATCAATGCTTTATGGGTTGACTTGTCCAATAATGAGTCACCAGTGTGAACATGTGTAAAACACATCATCCGTTTCCGTGTCGTCCCTGTTTTTCTGTGGCTATCTGAATAAACAGTGCCAGGCACTGTTCTAAGCCTTCTGTGATGTCCACCAAATTAATCCCTGACAGCCGTCTGAGGTAGTTCCTATTACTTTTCCCTTTTTGACCAGATGAGGAAACTGAGGCACAGAGGATTGAGGTAACAAGTCTCAAGTGACAGCGCCAGTAAGATCATGTCACAAGTCTAAAAATGAGGTCTTTTGTGACTGAGCTTGAGGCCAGGGGTGCTCCCGCCCCATTCCCCAGCCCCTAACCCCATCCTCGGCCTAGATTGTCCCACATGCAAAAAGACTTCCCTATCAGGGGGTTATGTTGCCACCTCAGAGGTTCCAGTTCCCGGGGCATGGGTGCTCCCCCCCACCCCTACGAGCACCATCCCACACCCCCAGCGTATGCACACACGCTGCCAGATCATGTAAATATCCCTCACTCTCTCCTCCTTTCCCTGCTCGCTCCCTGGCCTACCCCATCCCTCCGTCCCACAGGTGAAATCACCACCACCTCCCTGCTTGACCGTGAGACCAAGTCTGAATACATCCTCATCGTGAGAGCCGTGGACGGGGGTGTGGGCCACAACCAGAAAACTGGCATTGCCACGGTGAGTGCCCACCCCTCCCCCGCCCCCTGCTGCCCACCTGCTGCCCAGGAGCTGCCCCCTGGCCCATCTGCAGCTCGAACCTGTGTCCTGATGCGTTGGGAGTGGGGGGAGGGGGGCAGACACCAACTCACTGTCAGCCAAGGTCAGCCCTGGGGCCACTGCAGCGAGGGGGAAGAAGGGCATTCCCACCAGGGACATGGGGGACTCAGGAGGGACAAATGTTCCTCCCCTGTCCCCAAAAGACCGGCTGGGCAAATAGCAGAAGGATGAGCTCCAGAGGCCCCTCCCTCGGGGCTCCTACAAGGAGCAGGTATTCCTGCCAGAAAGAGTGGCTCTGAACAGGAAGCAGGGCCTTAACCCCGGTGCTGAGAAATGATGCCTAGGTTTCCCTACCAGGAGTAAGTAGGATCCATCAAGGCCCAGAACCCCCATCCAAGCTCTTGCCATCCCACCAAGGTGCCTCAGATATAGGAAGCTAGAGAAGGGACATCTGAGGGTCCTGACTGAGCTCGGGGCTGCAGAAGAGACCGGGGGGTGGGGGGCAGTGAGAAGCAGGAAGCCCCCCTATGGGAGAGGAAGTAGAAAGACCCACTGACAGGTCCCTCTAGCCACCTCCCCTCCTTGATCCTACTTGCTTTCTCTGGCTCTCCCTCAGGAGCCCTCCCCGACCTCTCTGCCTGGCCCTCACCCTTTCCACAGCAGCTGTCCCCCATCCCAGTTGTCCCCCATCCTTGCCCGGCCAGAGGGGTGGGGGTCTGTATTGCTTGGCCAGGGACTTGGCAGAAAAATCCCCAGAACCCCATTCCATCCTGGGAGGCTGCTAATAGGATTCTGAGCCCTATAAATAATTTACCTGGGTGGCAGGTGAGCAGGGAAATTGCTTGGCTCATAGCCGAGACTGACGGAATCTCAAGGGATCCTACCAGATCCCCGACCCTGTCCATCCCCTTCCTCCAAGCCTGGGACGGCTGAGAGATGTCCCCCATTACAGGAAGAATTTCAGGGGTCATTGCATTCATCCCTCTCCTTCCTGATGGGACAGCACCTAAATGCTCTTCTTCTGGAGGGACCTGGCTCCCTCCTGTGCTAGAAAGCCCAGGCCCTGCCCCAAGGCCTCCAAAGTGGGTGGAGCCCGTGGAATTCCTGCTGAGATGCCCCTCAGGCCCCTGAGTGTGCCCTCTTGTGGGCCCCGTCCCTGCACCGCTCAGCCAGACACCTCCCTCTCTGCTCCTCGTGGCCCCGCAGGTGAACATCACCCTCCTGGACATCAACGACAACCACCCCACCTGGAAGGACGCCCCCTACTATATCAACCTGGTGGAGATGACCCCTCCAGACTCCGACGTGACCACAGTGAGTGGTGGTGGGACAGCAGAATTCCAGGCTGCCCTTCTCAGGGTGTCTGCCATTCCTGCGTGAGCCCTATGGGCTGGCACATGTGGGACCGACGGACTTCCTGTTTCCCTCTGAGCCAGCCCACGGAGCAGACTTCCAGAAGCTCTCTTGCGTGGTGGAAGGTAGTCAGAGGCTGGGGGAAAGCCGTCACCCGGCCTCAGAGGCAGTGGGCTTCTTCGGGCTTTGTCAAAGGGAGCACAGACAGCCCAGGGATAGTACCCAGGCAGCTAGGGCTGGTTCAGCTAGAAACCACACTTGCTGAGACCCCAGGACTCTGTCTGTACCCAGAGAAGTGCCCTCACCCTCCCCTAGCAAGGCGCCGGCCGCCTCCTCAAGTCACACAATGTAGGCTCTGTCCCCCCACCTTTCCTTCACCGCTTCTGTTCCCAACAGGTTGGCCCCAGTGGGGTGTTTGAAGTTCACCCGGGGATTTTTCTGGCCTGGAATATTCCAGGTTTGCCTAGGCCCCTGTATGTGTTGCGTGCAGGGATATGACTCAGAGTGGGGAGCAGGGGAGACATGGCCAAAGTCTCAGGAGTCTAGACTGGAGCCAGCATCCTGGGGAAGATGAGGAAAGCCAGGATTGAGCACTCCACTTGATCAGCTCTGGGGTTCACATTTGTGGGGTCATCTCCTCCCCTCACCCTTGTGCACCATTTGGCTTCATTTGAGGTGGTTTATCCCCAGGGTCCAGCCCCATAGCCACTCAGCCAGCATGACAGACGTGAACCTGATAGTTCGTGGTAACCCCACGTGCCTCAGGCACTGCCCGAGGCCTTCTCCTGAATTCTCTCTCACCCTCATAGTGATCTCACAGGGCAGGTGGACTCATGGCTCCCATCGTACTCTGGAGGAAACTGGGTCTTGGAGTTTGAGGGGTCTGCCCAGGGTCCCAGAGCTAGTAAGAGGTGGTGTCAGGACTTGAACCCAGGTCTGTCTGACTTGAAAACTACCTGGCCCAGCCCTCCATCTCTGCTGGTTCAAGGTGCCCTGGCAGGTGGCTCAGGTCTTGAGTAACTGGAGAACGTGGGTGGGATGGGAGAAGGGAGGGAAAATTTCACATCCAGCAGTCCAGGAAGGCTGCCCCACCCTGGTGGGGCCCAGCCTCCCCACCCCACCCCTCACCAACCACAGCCAGTAGGGACAGAGTCTAGAAGGCGCAGATGTCAGCCTTAAAGGAAGCTTCCTGTCCTCCTTTCCCTATCTGAACGGCTCTCAACTGGTGGGTGGGTCCCCCTCCCAGAGATTCCAATAGGGCCTGGGTCAGGGATCTGGAATCTCCCTTTTTTGAAGGCCCTGTGGGAGGATTCTTTCAAGCAAAGGGCCGGGTGTGGAAACCACTACTTTAGTTCCTCAGCTCTCTCTAGGGCTCGAGATCCTGTGGGTACTCTCTGCTGCCATCTCGTGGGCACTTGGGCTCTAGCCAAGACAACTCCAGCCTGGGACCCCAAAAGAGCCTTCCTCGGAGCACCTGTCTGGTCAATTCCTACCTTTGCTTTATGTCTCTCCGAAAACCCTCCCCGGGGGAACTGAGGGGCAAGTGAGACAGGTGTCCCTGGGAGAAAGTGGCTGCATTGGACACCAGCCAGGGGAGGCCATTTTTGAAGAATCCACCTGCCAAAGAGGTTTGCTGGACTGGGACTGCACTTGGCCTTGGGCAGTTCCCAGGATCTGGTCCCCAGTGGTCCTCTCCGGGTCTCCAGACTTCCTCACAGCCTTCTGAGACATTAGCAGGTGTGGACAACGGATCGGAGCCCTGCTATCCAGGGCCGCATCACTCTCCAGGAACCTCAGCAGACCTTCAGTGGGCACCTGCTATGTGTGCCAGGCCCCATGCTCACCAAGCTCGGGAGTACAGAGAGCAGCAAGGCTCCCCTCCGTGTTCAGGGGGCTTTACTGTCACTTCTCTGCTTGAACCCACCACTGGTTCCCATTTCACCCTGTGTTAAAGCCACGGTTCTTACCGGACAGACCTGCCCCAGCTTTACCTTTGGGGAGACGGACATGTGAACCCACTGCTCAGTAAGGGCTTGGCATGGCCGTTCCTCTCCTGGTATGGGGCGGCTCCAGGGCGGGGACCCCCAAGTGTTTCAGTGTCTGAGCCCTGAAAACAAAATATCATGACTCAGAAGTTCAAACAGAAAAGGGTGAAGTCAGAATTAGAACTTGTTGTATCAAACATCTACCAAATATATTATGACAGTGTTTGAAAAAATTTCATTGCATTTAAGGACAAGTTGTAGGTTAGATTTTCTAGAATTCTTAAGAATTTTTGGAATTCTCTGGAATTCCCAGGTATGTGTGATGGTGGCCAGGAAACTAGAAATCAAGAAGGTCGTACATTAGTACAATCTGTCATGGCAAAATAATTTTAAAAGGAATAGTCATAAAATCCGGTTAAATTTTATGGCTCGTAGGCATTTATATGTGGGTACTCTGTAATACCACTGGGGGCTCTGTGAGACCTTCTAAGGCCACAAAGTGGCCCTGGGTGAGGTGGGGGCTGTGGCTGAGATGGAGAAAGGTAGTTCGGGGCAGGGGAGGGGGGCAGCTGACCCAGAGGTGATGTTGGGGAGGAGGCCGTGTTTGCAGAGGGGCTGCCCACCTCCTGACACCTGTCCCACCACCCTTCCCACACTCAGTCCCCCCACCACGCACGCTGGCCTCTCAGCCTCCCGAACCCAGTAAACCCTTCCTCCCCTCAGAGCCTCCGCACAGCCCTTCCCTCCCCCGCCCTGCAGAGCATTCCTCTCCCTCTACCCCCAACCCCTGCTTTTCCCAGGGTTGCCTCTTTCTCCTCTACCTGTCCCAGCCTAAAATGCCGCTTCCCCGAAGAGGCCCTCCCTGACCACCCTGCCTAATGTAGTTCTGCCCACTCTACACTGTTTCTTCCGGAGCTGATCCCACATCTGTGTTTTATTTCTTTATTAGGTTGCTACCTTACTCAGAGGCAGTGTAGCTTAGTGATTAAGCGGGCAGCCTCTGGTCCCAAAATGTCTAGGGTCTAACCCTGGCCACATTCCTTACCAGCTCTGTGACCTTTGGCAAGTCACCTCACCTTTCTGTGCTCCAATCTTCTTATCTAGAAAATGGGGCTAGTAAGAGTCCCCACCTGATAGAGTTGTGGTCCCTACTTAATGAGCCACATCGTGAGTGGTAGATTCATGGTAGCTCTTCTCACCACACCTCTGCTGGAATCATACCCGTCTTGTCTGCTGTTGAACCCCAGTGCCCAGCACAGTGTCAGGTGCATTGTAGGAATTCAAACATTGGCAAATGCTAGCTGTTGAGGGACTTGTTCACCTTTCTTTCCCACTTTACCTGCGGCCCTCCCCCCACCGCCAGCTCTGCCAGGTCCGGCCGGGTCTTCCTTGTCAGAGAGAGGTCAGGGTGTGTGCCCCACAGCTCTCCCAAATGCCAATGACTTTGAGAGCCACGTGTAGACAAGCATGTGCCTGCATCCCGGCACACGGCCAACTGTCCCGGCATGTGCTTCGGCATGCACGTCCGTGCGCCCAGGGTGTGCACCCGCCCCGGCATGAGGTTGCACCTTGGCCCTTTTCAATTTGCAAGTGAGATTTTTGGCTCAACCCTCCCTCCTGGCTCCTGTGGGCTCCTTCAAGGACCTGGCTGATGGGCATTGATTTAGAGCCTTTCAAAGCCCTCCAGCAAAATAAGAGAGGGGAGAGGGAGAGAATTATTCCCCGTCAGGCCAGGAGAAAAACGACAGTGTGACATGGGAAATGGAGAGGGAAAGTGGTGAGACTCTACACAGACTCCCCCACCCCCGACAGGGAGTGGGCCAAGAGGCAGAAGCCAGGGCCCAGCCCCCACCCAGGGTCCCTTGGAAGCAGCTACCCCAGGCACCCTGGGGCACTTGCACTCAGGGGCAGGGAGAGAAGAGGAGAAGTCCCCAACACCCCCATGTAAAATTGATCTCCGCACCTTCAGCAACAAGCTGCTAGCCTGGAACAGGTCATTTAACTGCTCTGTGCCTCGGTTTCCCCATCTGGAAAAATGGGGATAAAACCCCTCCTCCTATAGAGAGAAGCACTGTAGAAATGCAAGGCTTGTTGGTCTCCTTTGTCTGTCAGCAGAATGACTTTGCCAGGCTGAAGTGACCCCTGGCTTGCCTAAGAGCCCTGCCTCCTGTTGTCAATGCAGGGGTCCCCTTTACAGAGGCTGGGGAAACTGAGGTGACCTGCCCCATAGCACAGCGAGGGCCCCTCGGGCCTTCCCCCCCCCCCCGCCCCCTGGTGCAGCCAGGTGCACCCACTCCCCTCCTACCTGTCTGAAGCAGAAGGAGGCCCTGCAGGGCTCAGGGTTCAGTGCCAGCACAGGCCTCTCACCCTGGCCACTCCAGACCCTGGGGCAAGATGGGGGCCCTCGGCCAGGGCAGCCCATTTGTCTGTTCTGGTCTGGTGGCCCCGGAGACACCTCCGGCTGGGGACTAAGCCAGAGGAGGGACAGATTCTGCTGCCAAAGCACAAAAGGCCCCTCATCCAGTAAGATGAAGGAGCTGACGAGGCCAGGCTGTCATTGCCGAGCGTCCTGGAGTTAAGAATGACACTGTCCTGATGCGGCCCTGGGGACTGCGGTCACCACCCCCCTCCCATTGATCTTGTCCACCTCTGGTGCCCCAGGGACCTCTACCACACAGGGCCGAGGATGAGCTCAGGGGTGCGTACTGCTACTGTCCTGGGACCCTGGGAGGTCGCCAGGGTGGGAGCTGTCTCAGCCTCAAAGCTGGTGCTGTGTGACCTCGAGCCTGGCCGATGCCTCCCTGAGCTCTGCTTTCTCCTTGGGGAAGGTAGATGCTAGAGAGGTTTTCTCCAAAGCAGGAGATTGGCAGGCATGGGGATGGGGAGAGAATGGGTTATGGGGGTCGCCCTGGGTTAGGAGGGCACTCAGGTTGATCCCTTCATGGGGTGAGGCTTACAAGTGGGGAACCAGGTGGGGGGCCTGGAGAGCTAAAGGCCCTCCCCCTTCTCAGGCAGGGAGACTCAGCCCCCTCTGTCCTCCAGCCTCCCCTTCCTGCAGCCCCAAAACACCTCTAAACCGGGTGGCTTGTCCATGGCTTCCTTCCCCCACCCTGTCATTCCTGGTGTCACAGAAGCCTAATTCTTTTCAAATTGCCTCACAAAAAGTCCAAAGGAAGGAAGAGAAGGTTTGAGGAGGAGGATCCAGTTCCCCAAATCCAGGGTTTCAGATTCTTCCCAAAGGTTCAGCCTCTTCAGCCCTTCCCAGCCTCCCGTAGAATTCCTAGTCCCCAAAGAATTCCATGATCATGGACCTCCTGGGCACGCCCTGCTCCCCCGAAAGCCCGTGAACGTGTTACCCCCACACGTCTGGAAAGCAGTGACACGAAGATGTGCAAGCAGCCTGGCCTGCTGGCTGCTAGTGTGGGTTCCAGAGGGACCCAGGGCCACTTTGGGCTAAGAGACCTTGGGAGCCTCGCTGAGCCTCATGTGTGAAATGCACATAATTGTAGACCTCCTCCTCACAGGGCTGTGCTCATGGTACTTGTCCTTACAGAGGGCCTGGCATGTATGAGATACAGAGAGCTTCCCATAGACTGGTGTGTGCCAAGTGTTGCTTCTAGAAATAGAAGGCTGGGGCTTAAGTGGGGAAAGGGACTGGCCTAGGGTAAAACTGAGTGAGTGAAGAAGCCAAGGAGCTCAAGACTTCCCCTGCCAACCCATCTTGTGAACTTCCTGCCTCCCATCCCCCATGAGACCCCCTACTGGAGCCGGGAGGGAGGGACACAGGTGTGAGCTCAGACATCCCCAGGCAGGCAGTGCGGGGCACAGAGATGCCCTCCCCTGGCTGGGCTCAGTGGAGGATGGGCTCCCTCCTGGGCAGGTGGTGGCCGTGGACCCGGACCTGGGGGAGAATGGCACTCTGGTGTACAGCATCCAGCCACCCAACAAGTTCTACAGCCTCAACAACCGCACAGGCAAGATCCGCACCACCCACGTCATGCTGGATCGGGAGAACCCCGACCCCCACGAGGCGGAGCTGATGCGCAAGATTATCATCTCTGTCGCTGACTGTATGTGCCCCCCGCAGCCCCGCACACCTTGGCGGTGGCCCCTGACTTGTCCTCCCTGAGTCCTGAGGCCTGGGTACAGGAGGGCTGTGTCGTGATTGCTAAGAATGGGGTAACACCCACTTGCCAGTTGTGAGCCCCGCAGACTACCCTCAGAGGGTGGCAGTGGCTGGGGGTGCAAGGCCCGGGCTGCTCCCTGGAGGGACCCCTGGGATGGAAATGTCACTGAGCCTGCCTCCCTCTCCCCCTCCCCTTTCTCCCTGTCCCTGTCTCTTTTGCACCCCTCTTTCCATCTCCCTGGCACCCCCAGGTGGCAGCCCCCCTCTGAGAGCCACCAGCAATGCCACGGTGTTTGTGAACCTCTTGGACCTCAATGACAACGACCCCACTTTTCAGAACCTGCCTTTCGTGGCTGAGGTGCTGGAAGGCACTCCGGCCGGGGTCTCTGTCTACCAGGTGAGTTTCCCTTTCCTGGCCTGAGCTCCTGGTCTGTCTCCCTCACCTCGTCTCACCCAGCCAGCAGGTGGGCAGAGGCGGCCCTGGGTGCCTAGCCTCATGCTGAACACTTTGCAGTGGTGAGGCAGGGGATGCCAGCCGAGACCACCAGACAGGACCCACCGGGCTTGGAGAGCTAGTGCTCTGAGAGATGGAATGGAAGGCTTCCTGGAGGAGGAGGAGGGGCTTGAGCTGGGTCTTAAATGACAGGTGGATTTGGAGAGGTGGAGGGAAAGCACCAAGGAAGATGACAATCCTGGGAAGCCAAGTCAAACAGGTC
>NC_138374.1:49168723-49314789 GCF_054177405.1 Leptonychotes weddellii | reverse complement strand
GGAGCTGGACCGCGAGCGCATCGCCGAGTACCAGCTGCGCGTCGTGGCCAGCGACGCGGGCACGCCCCCCAAGAGCTCCACCGGCACGCTCACCATCCGAGGTGAGGGCCGGGGGTCTCCTACGGCGCGGAGAGCGCACGGGCCCTGGAGCAGCGCCGGGCGGGCTGGGGAGCCCACGACCACCACCGCTGTCCCTGTCTATGTGGACACAGGGTGCCTTGCTAATGGGGTGTCCTCCTCAACCACGCCATTCAGCACAGAGCGCTCTTTGCCTCCACCAAGTCCAAAATGCCGGCAGAGCCTTCTTCCCACCGAGCCGCTGCCTTCAGTAGCCGCCCCCCACCCCCACCCCAGCCCCGGGCCTGGACTCACTGCCAAGGTCCCCGACCCCTCCTAGAGTCTTTGATCCTGCAAACAGCAGAGGGGTGGGTGGGCCCTCGGGGTTAGCCGCAGGCAGGAGAAGGGCAGGGCCGAGGCCCCTTACGACTTCTCCTCCATTCTGGTCACATCTTTAACCCTGGGGACAAAACAGGGACATTGACACAAGCTGTTGTCAGGGAAGTCAAGTCAGTACACACCCCGGGAAGTCAAGTCGGTACAGAGTGTGACGGGCAAGATGTGTCCTGTTCTCTGGCTCCTGCCGGCCCCTCGGGCTTGGTGCAGGTGGGGGTTAGCTCAGTACAAACATTTGCCCGAGACGTGCCTAGGCATTCTCTCACCCGTTGGTCCCACGCTTGCCTTGTGGGTCCCTGGTGCCCGTTTGGGGACCCGCTTGTGTGCCAGTGACTGACAGGGAGGTGCTCAGTGCTCCCAGAGAGGATTTATCTCCCGGCCTCAGCAGAAGCCAGGTCCGCAAGCAAGCCCATCATTTCTCCTGGGGGTATCACAACGAGGAGCTGAAGAGGGAAGGTGGGGTCATTTCACTGTGAAGATTGTCCCAAGCCCCATCAGCTGGGAAAACACATCTTTAAGGGAAATTAGACTTTTCTCGGTGGGGAGGATCCTCAAAGCCAGCTGTTTTCCTAGGACCCCATGACAGACTAGGGGCGGGCCTCCCCGAGACCCCAACCCTGCCACTCGCCTGCTGTGTGACTTGGGACAAGTGACTCAACTGCTCTGAGCTCCTGTCCCCTCCTCTGTCTGGTGTGTCTGAGAATGCCTGCCTTGTCAGGGTGTTAGGAGGGGCACACGGGGTGTGTACGGGAAGCACTTAGCACAGGCTCCCTGTCACGGTCATTGCCATCATCATTGCTGCTGCCGTCGTGAGGCACCTACTGGAGGGAGGCCCCAGGGTTCTCTCTCCTGGTGTGGCCGGCAGCACCAGCACCAGAGCACCCGGGGAGCAGGACCACGGGAGGCCGAGGAGCTCGGGTCAGCCCTGCCCTGACCCTAGCAGGCGTGGGGACCCCCGGCCCACCACCGAGACGTGTCGGCTCCCACCGCCTCTGGCGCTGGGCTCTCTGGAGCGGAAGCCCCGCCTAGCCCTGTGCACTGACTCTGCCCGCAGTGCTGGACGTGAACGACGAGACGCCCACCTTCTTCCCCGCCGTGTACGATGTCTCCGTGTCCGAGGACGTGCCGCGGGACTTCCGGGTGGTCTGGCTGAACTGCACGGACAATGACGCGGGCCTCAATGCCGAGCTCAGCTACTTCATCACAGGTGCGGCCCTGCCTCCGCTCCTTCCCGATGTGTGCCCCCAGCCTCCCCCCACCCCAGGAGGATGGGGGAGGGGCCCGAGTCAGCCCTCCGCATCAGGCTTCAGCTCCCGCTGGACCCTCCCGTAGGGTTTGCTCTAAGCTTTTCCCAGGGGCTCTGTAGCTGGGTCCCTCTGGCCTGGCTCACTGGGGGCCTCCTGAACCTCTTCGGAGATTGGGGGAACTTACCGAGGTTCAGTCAGGAGGGAGGTAGAGCCCGTGACTGCTGGGGAGGAGCCCTGCCCCCCGCCACTCCACCCCCACGTCAAGGTGATAAAGCCGAGACGGGAAGTCTGTGGTCTTGTCCTTCCCCAGGGACCCTTCACTCATGAGAATTCCCATCTGTTTAGAGACAAATGGTTTCAATCTTTTTAAATAAAATGGTTTTAGCTCACAAATACTAAGTAGAGAGCTGTGGAGAAATCGTATGAGGCCATGTCCTGGCTCAACAGGAGAAACGGAGTCATGAGCAATTAGTGATGTCTGCCATGACAGTAGGCTCGGTAGATGGCGGTAAACAGGCCACGTATTAGTCATGCCTGGATTAGAAGAGTTGCCCAGCGTGCTTCAGTCCCTGACACACCTGAGAGGTGCTGGGATGCTGGGGGCAGTTCTTTCACATTCCTTAGCTGTCCCTCGGCCGTATTACTGGCTCAGTCTTCTCTCCGTCCATGGGCCTGCCTGCAGCCACATTATTCACCCGCTCGTATGCACATATGTGTATGCACATGCATTCAGTGCACACACCAGTCTCCCTGACGCCTCTGCCCCTGGAGCAAGGAATCCCAGCTTCACAACCCATCCTTGCTTGCAGTGGCTCTCAACCTCTTCTTTCCAGATGTTTCCCTCCCTCCCCTCCCTAAAGGGGCCCAGCACCCTCAGGCCACCTCCTCACAGTCTGGTCCTCAACACTGCTCCAAGAAAGGCTTCGTTATCAAGACTCCCCCCATGTGGACCAGTCATGGTTCAGCCCCCAGCACTACTGGCGCCTCAGTTTCTCCCCCATCCCCTAGGAGCCAGATTTTGTCCCATGTGAATGGTGCTTCAGACCATCCACAAAGGGGTCAGGGCTTTTCTCCAGGGGCAAACCATGTAAGGACAAGGGAGCACCTGGTAGCTCCCAGGATGATTTCCCAGCGCCCCAAAGGGGCCAGTTTGTGCTGACCTGCTGAGAGCCCTCCCAGCTGGGAATCTCAGATTTTAATTTGCTCATTCTGCAAGGAACGGTGCGGGGTCCTGGTCCAAGCTAGCCCAAACCCAGTGCCGCATCACCCTCTGCTGTCCAGAACACCACATTGCCTGCCGGCTGGCTGGGGGGCCATCTTTACACTGTTCGGATGGAGTCCCTTCCTGTCCACCTTGGAGAGGAGACCCTCCCACTTCCCACCCTGGCCATCTGCCCCTACTCGTCACTCCGTGGAGCCTCCAGGAATCCCCACTCAGAGAGTCCAAGATTAGGGACCTGGAAAAATCTTAGCTGACCCCAAAATCCCTGAGCACCTGTAAAAGCCTCAACCCAGGTTAACTGCTCAGACGCTCCCACCAGATGGGCAGGTGGCAGAACGGTGAAGGACGCAGGCTCAGAAATCAGAATGTCAAGTTGGAGTCTTACACCCACATTAGGTGACTGTAGCCCAGGGCAACACACGTAACCTCACTAAAGGACGCATTTCCCTCTCTGTGAAGTGGGCTCGTGATAGTACAAACCAGATGAAAGAGACCACATGAAGTGCCTGGTATGCAGTAGGTGCTCAATGAATGTTCAACCCTTATGATTTCAGGCGCTTGGCACCCCCACCTGAGCCCACACAGGCCACACCCTCATCCGAGCCTCCCCCCGCCCCCAGAACCCTGTCCGTGGGCAGGGCTGAATACGCAGCATGGCCTTTTCCTCCCCGACTACCCCTGGAATGTCCTGGCCCGGGAGCAGAGCCAGGGTGCCACCGCCCTTTCCCTGGCAGGAGCCCTGCTTGCTCACAGAGGCCTCATTGTCTTTGGCCCACAGGTGGAAACGTGGATGGGAAGTTCAGTGTTGGCTACCGTGATGCTGTTGTGAGAACAGTAGTAAACCTGGACCGGGAGACCACAGCCGCGTACACGCTCGTCCTGGAGGCCATCGGTACGCCCCAGCCCTACCTGCACATCACCAGCACAGCTCTGGGCAGTCTGGTGGGGTGACCCCCAGAGCCAGGCCTTGAGCCAGAGGCTGTGTCTTGACATCAGTGGAGAAAGGGCAGCCGGACATCCAGCGCATCACTGAGCCCTGGCGGGCAGGAGGCTTAGCCTGCAGCGCTACATGCAAGCCGCTCAGATGGTGGGGTGTAGACAGATCGCTGCAACACCAGGCCCGCGAGGCAGAAAGGGGGGAGGGGGGAGCCCAGAGTATCAGGCACAAAGCGAGGTGGAAACATGTTAGGGGAAGGGCATGATCCGGGAAGTCTTCTTAGAGGAAGTGGCAGCTGGGAGTGTTTTTGGATCAGTTAGGAGTCTTGGTTGTGAGTTTTAAAACTAACTTAAGCAATATGGGCTCACAAAACCAGTCCATAGGGCAACGGAGCTTCAGGTAGGACTGGATTTGGGGCCCAGGTGGTGCCAGGAGGCCTCAGTCTCTCCGCAGTGGCTAGCTCAGCTTCCCATGTGTTGTCCCCACTCTCTGGCTGACAGAGTGGTCAGTGGTTGCTGCATCCCGGGCCTGAATCCTTCCGGGTTCAAGTACAGTGGCAGGGAGACAGCACTTGTCTTTGCTGGTCTCCCCCGCTGAAGCCCCAGAGGAGCCCCGATGAGCTCATCTGCCCCAGTGCCTGTCCCTGAAGCCCTTGTCGTGCTCAAGGGGGGAGAGATGTGCTAGTTAGGCCTAAATCCAGGCCCGTCCCTGGTGCCGGGGGGTGGTCAGACCTGCCCCGAAGCCCAGGCCTCTGAGTCAGGGAGGTAGGGTTCTCAGAGGGACCTTCAGGACTGGAGTTTGCCTGCAAGAGCAGGATGGTGCGGCTGGACAGACACCTGCCTGTCACCACCTTGAGGGCCAAGTCGGGTTTCAGTACGTCGAGAAGCAGGGAGGGCCTTTCAGGCAGAGGAACCAGCCCAGGACCTGGCTATGGGAAAGAGATGTGTGTGTGTGTGTCTGTCTGTGTGTGTGTGTGTGTGTGTGTGTCTCAGAAGCTGGCTCATGGTGTGATGTACACTGGGGAGGAGGCTGCACTCAGGTAGGGCCAGCTGGTAAAGGCCTGAACATTGAGCCCACAATTTGGTCTCTGGTCTCCAGGCAGTAGGGAGCCCATGAGGGCTCAAGATGGGAAGAAGGGTGTGAGGAGGCCTATGGCCCCCCTCCTAGGAGCACCCAGTTTGACATCTGCAGTAAGCTGCAGGTGAGAGGGAGTGAGCTTTCTGTGCCTCCGCCTTTCCAGCCAGCAGCCCCTCCCCAGCCCACCCCATGCCCACATGCATCTCCCCTCTGCCTTGCTCTCCTCCCACTCTCGGGAGACCCCTCATTCCCGCTGCCTCAAGCACTGTGTGGCAGGAGGAGAGGGCTCAGGCTCAGGCCTCGGATGGGGCCTGGAGCTCATACTGTCCCCAGCCGGGCCAAGTAAGCAGGACCTCCAGGGCAGTGGGAGGCTGGGCTTGGAGAGGAGCTTAGGAGGGCAAGATCATCTACCTCGAGAGAGGCGACTGTGCCCCAGCATGTGGTCAGCTGGCCTGGGAAGAAGGATAGAGTCACCCCTCATCCTCAGCCAGTGCCAGCTACCTGTACTCCTCCCTGGGGTGACCACCCTCGCCCAGACCTGTAGGACAGGTCACACGCTCCTTCCTCCACGGAGGGCAACCTGACAGCTGCCCCTGGGGCTGAGTCACGTCCCTAGCCCTGGGAGGGTCCCACAGGGAACCAAGGGGGCAGAACCCCTGGACACCTAAGGCTTAGAAATCAAGCAGGGCTTGTGGCCCTGAGTGCCCAGGGCCCAGAGGCCCAATCTGCCCTGTAGTCATGTTTGACCCATCTCTTATTCCATACAGAATGAGTTAGGTGGGAACATTTAAAAATCAGGAGATTTTATGTAGAAGCTCAGATGTTCCATTTCTCTGAAGAAATCAGAAGACCTCGTGTCACTAGGTCCACCCTCGGCCTGTCCACTGTGGACTGGAAGAGAGCCGAGCTGCCCTTTGGGGTGGGCCCTCCCATGCGTGTACCCACGGGTCTCACCCACCTGGCCCTGAGAGCTGTTGGCTTGTGATCTCCGTACCTGCATCTGTCTCCTCCGGCTGCTGTAACAAATTACCCCAAACTGGGCAGCTTAAAAGAGTAGGGATTTATTTCCTCATGACTCTGGAGGCCAGAAGTTCAAAATTAAGGTGTCAGCAGGTCTGTATTCCCTCTCAAGGATCTAGAGGGGAATCCTTCCTTGACTCCTCCAGCTTCTGGTGGCTCGAAGTATTCCTTGGCTCGTGGCTGCAAAATCCAATCCGTGCCTCTGACTTAACGTGACCTTCTCTCCGAATCAAATCTCCCTCTGCCTTTCTCTCTTAAGGACCCTTGTCAATGGGTCTGTGGCCCACCCAGGCAGTCCAGGATACCTCAGCTCCAGATTCTTAACTTCGTTACATCTTCAAAGACACTTTTTCCTAATGAGTTTGCACTCACAAGTTGCCAGGGACCCTGAATGGGTCCATGTTCTGGCGGCCACCATGGAACCGCTTTGGGCCTCAGTTCCCTCCTCTGTAAAATGGGGCTGATAATGACAGCCCCTACTTCACATGCTTCTTGTGAGGACTGAATGAGTTAGAATAGCGCCTGGGAGAGGGTAGGCATTGTTAGTGTTACTCTCAATCTGAAAAAGGAAAGAGCCACCTCTTACAAAGGCCAGAGTGGGTGTGGTGAACAGGACACGTGCCCAGGGAATTTGCCCATCAGGCAGCTGCTAACGACCCATCCGCCTTCAACTCCCACAGACAATGGCCCCGTAGGTAAGCGGCGCACAGGGACGGCCACCGTGTTCGTCACCGTCCTGGACGTGAACGACAACCGGCCCATCTTTCTACAGAGCAGCTACGAGGCCAGCGTCCCCGAGGACATCCCTGAGGGACACAGCATCGTGCAGGCAGGTGGCCGTAGCCCCCTGGGGCAGCTGGTGGGCTGGGGGCAGGCAGGGCTGCACACACGCTCGGTGTCATGGTGGCCCGGATGCCACATGGAGGGATGGAAACAGGAGAGGGTCCAGCGGCTGCCCCGGAAGTGGCCAGGTGCCCTCCTCCCACCCGGGGAGAGAAGGCCTTTAGTTTCTGTAGCCTGAGACAGCACCCTGGCTCCCCCCAAAGACAGAAGGAAGGCCTTGCCTGCCTCCCGTTCCCCCAAACCCTCTCCTCTTCCCCCACGCCACCCAGAGGGCCTTTCAGAACAGCAAGGGGTTGGAGCTGTCACATTTTCCCAGAAAGGAGGTGAGGGGAAATAGCCAGGGCCCATCTAGGCCCAGAACAGAGAGGCTTTCATGGGGCCCTTGGCTGGAGCTCCCTTCTTGGGAAGTAAACAGGCACAAGAAGAAAGAGCTCCTTTGCCCAGGGAGCAAGAGCGACAGCTATGAGGCTCCGAGCGAGAAAGGGGAGGACCTGAAAATTAGGCTCGGGTGCCCTCCCCCGGCTTGCCCTGGAGGCCTCAGTTGCTGGGTGGGGAGGGAGGCCGGGACTGAATTATCCTCTTCACCAGCTATGGAGGCGGAGGCTGAGCCAAACATGGCAAATCCGGGCCTGTCCACTGGGGCAGGCTCCCAGGATCGGGAGGGGCTGGAAGTGTGTCCAGCTCCCTGCATCGGGGCCAGGAGGCTGGCAGGAAATGGGCTGGGAGCAGGGTGCTGACTCCCAGAGGCCCAGAGGGTCCAGGAACCTGCAGGGATTTGCCAGAGGCCGGGGGCGGGTTCCAGAAGGAGGAACGAGGAGGATATCTTCCTCTGGGGCTCAGCTTCTCCTCTAGCCTCACACCTGCCACTCCACTCACCGACAGTCTCCCAGGACCAAAGTGGGGCACGTCTCCTTCCGGCCCTCCGGGAAGCCTTACCCCCACCCCTGGTCTCTAGGAAGAGAGCACCTAGTGCCGGGCCGGTGACTGTAGGCCAAATTCATCCTGGGATGTGACAGGGAGGCCCTGGGAAGGGAACCAGGACAAGGTTAACAAGCTGGAAGGGGAGAGGGTAACCAAACGCCGTGGAATGAGGCTTGCCCCACTTTCTAAACCTGAAGAATTGGTTTCTATTTACCCAACACAACACAGCCTGAAATCCTAGAGCCCAGGAGTGAGACAGGGCAGCCCCAATGCTGCCCTCATTTCTAAGGGAGAAATTCAGGCATTAGTGACTTCTCCAAGGCCCTGGAAGTTTCTGACCAAGTTTCTGGCCTCAATCTTTGAAGGTACAGGGGACCTCACCAACATGCTTGGAGACAAAGCTTCTGTCTAGGGGCATGTGAGGGAAGATCCTTAAGCTTTGGGGGTGGGGACACACCCAGCTGGGGCCACCGTTCACTCAGGAAATAGAGACATGATTCATACTTCTGTGCCTGGAGCTGATTATGTGAGAGGTTGGACATAGTCTCACTCTCTGCAAGCTCTCAGGCCCGTAGGAAGGAGGAGACATAGATGTGGGTCGCCCACACTGCCAGGAGGCACTGATCCCTGCCCTCCCTCTGAGCCATGGGAAGGGTAGGGGTGGTTCCAGGCAGGAAGTGGCTTTCAGCTGGAGAGCAAAGATAGCCTCACGGAGGGGGTGCCTTGCAGAGTGTAAGCCACAGCCTGGGGAGGGCAGGTAGTTCGGTTTGTCTGGAGTCTTGGGTCAGGACGAGGCTGGAAGGATAGTTTGGAGCCAGGTCCCAGAGGGCACTGAACATCAGACCAGGAAGCCCTGGCTTTCTCCAGCCAGCAGTTGGGAACCAGGGATGGTTCTGGAGCTGGAACCGTTGGGAACAAGTGGCAAAGCTGGAGCTCACTCTTTGAGAAGACCTGGCTAGCTGCACCGTGAGTCACAGTAGGGGGGCTGGGGCAGCCCCGTGGCAGGGCACCAGGTGGCCCTGGTCAGCTGACTCTCTGGGGCAGGAGTTAGGCAGCTCAGAACCCCTCTGCCCACTCTCCAAATCTGGGACCCAGAGTCACGGCCCTGTGGGGAGAGTTTGGGGGTTTGGAATGCTGAGGTGTCCACTCTAGGGTGGGATTGCTTTGACAGGTAGCCAGTCAATGACACAATTGCCAGAAACTCAGCAGACCTAGTGTGCTCCAGACTTGAGGTGCTGTCCTGGAGAGGTCTGGACCCTCCTACCCCAAAGGGAGGATGCCTCCTGCCCTGGGTGAGGCAGGAGCACTATGATGTGTCCTCAGAGCCCAGGTGGCATCACCTCTAGCTTCTGGCATTGCCTCCCACCACTCTGACACAGCGTGGGTCCTGGCCTCTCAAGGAGCTCCTTAACCCATTCTCAGCCCCTTCCTGGTCCACTGTAACATCAGCACCTTCAAGGGGGGCCACCAAGATGGCTGCCAAGATGGCAATTAGCTGGGTAGTGTTGAGAGCCTGCTGCTTGCCCTCCTCCCAACGGGCACCGGCCATCTCACCCACCACGAGGGTGCTGGCTACGCCCGGGGATTATCAGGTGAATGCTGGTGGGGCCCAGGAATTGCAAGGAGAGAAGTCCCTGGCTTTCCTCTTGCCTCGGGCACTGAGTTGGCACAGAGGGCAAGACAGTACCTTGCCCCCCATGTGGGCCAAGTATTTCCCTTGGCTGGAGGGAACCTTTGGCCATTTGGCAAGTCAAACTGGAATCCACGCTGGGCTTTGGCACCTGGAGGGTGAGCGGGACTTCTGTTGGGGAGCAGGGGCACTGCCTCCCGGAGGTGGCTGGTGCCTGGTTGCTGGAGGAGGGTACTGGGGGCCGCAGTTCGCACCCCCCGGCCCCGCAGTCGGCCCAGCCGTCTTTCAGCAGGCAGCAGCTGGAGAGTCTGCAGAGAGGCAGTCTCTGGGAAAGGCCACGGGCTTGGGCACACAGAGGACCACTGGGCTGAGCATGTGGCCCACGTCCGTCCGCAGCCCCTGGTTCCGGGCTCTGTCCAAGGCAGGAGGGTCCGCGGATGGGTTCTGGAGGCTGGGGCCGCCCGGTCACATCTTGGTGGATTCCGTGCGGTCACCATCGTGGGTGACATTGCAGCCCGGCAGGGGGCGTCGGGGAGCAGGCCTGCCCCGTCGGAAGCTGTGCAGGGAGCGGCGCAGAGAGCCTAGGCGCTTCCAGAGCCTGAGCTGCGGCTCGCTGGGGCTCCCAGGGTGGTGGGGCATGCACTCCCGAGCCCGGCGCTGGGCCGGGTCCAGCGCGACCGGTCTGCAGAGGGTCATGAACAGCAGACAGCTGGCCAGCAGGAGGAAGATGCAGGCGAGGGCGATGAGCATGGGGAGGGGGTCAGCCGCCTCTGTGGGGCTGCCCGGAGTGGCAGGAGCTGTGAGGAAGGCCAGGGGGCTGGGACCCTGTGTGCTCATGGCTCCTGCAACAGGAAGGGGACAGGAGCTCAGAGGCAGATCAGCTGGACCCAGGGCTGGCGAGGGAAGGGAACATTGATGGGAGCCGGGTGCTGCTAACCTAGCTGCAGAGAAAGTCATGGCCACTTTACAGGTTAGAACAGTGAGGACCAGAGAGGTTGACGAGTCTCAGGTCACACAGTGGAAAGCGACGGAGCTGGGCCTGAACTCAGGTCCTCTTTCTGCTATATCCCCTGCCCACCTGCCACAGAGGAGACAGGAGGATGACGCCTCTTGGCCTTGAAAAATTAGTTCTCATGAATTACAATAGTCTTATACCTGAAAACCTGGGAAGGTACGACCAACTCCATCAATAGGTTGCTCTCTGACCCCGAACGAGTCATCAATTATAGGATGCTGCCGCTGGCAAGGACCCTGACAATTATCTAACGTTGGGGCTGCAAAATGGGGGCCCACGAGTATTTTTATTGGGTCCTTGTAGTGTTTTTATAAATTTCAATTAATTGTGAATATTTTAAAAGTAACAGACCAAAACCCAAGAGATTTCACATAAATATCTGGAAATCTGGCTTCTCTTGAAATTCCAGGATTTCGACAACGGCAACACAGGGCCAGCTGCCGCCTGGCACCCTGTAGCTGAGGCCGAGCAGCCATTGTCCCCTTCAGACAGATCTGGCCCCCAGATCACCATACTCCCCCTCCCACAGGTCCACTACACGCCTTATTTCACCTGCCTGCTCCCCTGGATATTCCTGTGGGTGCTTACCAATGCAGCCCAGCCTGCTCCCATGACAAGTAAGGAAACTGAGACCCAAACAAGGGAAGGCCAAGCCCAAGCCCACACTGTGAGCCAGGGCCAAGCAAAGGCCAGAATCAGGTTTCATGACTCCTGGCCCTAAGGCTCCCAGTCCTCTGGGATCACGAGCTGCTCCTAGAACAGGTGAGAAATAATCCACAAAGAGAGCTACAGAGTTGACAAGGTGGGGCTCAAAACGCCCCCCAGACACCAATCACCTATTATCACTCATGACCATCCCACTAAAGGGAGCTCAGCAGAGGATCTTTGGAGATGAAAAATCAGGCTGAGCTTCTGGTTGAATATGTCTGGGGTTGCAGATGAAAATCCTTATAGAGCCTGGCCAGTAGGTAACGTGAGACCACAGAGGGCTGGTGGCAGGTCTACGCAGAGAGTGTCCGTGCAGAGGTGGGGGTGCCTCGGCCAGGCTGATGGAATGCAGGCCCAGTGTGGTCGGCCCTTCCGGTTTCCCAAGAGAAGCCAGAAATTGCCTGGATTTTTCAGGCAAATGTTCCTGACATTTAAATGTTGACAACTGATTTCAAATTTGGTTAAAGCGGGAGACAGGTGGGGAGGGAGGATATGCCACAAAGTAAACAAACTTGACCCCCCCAAAAATTTGAAATGAATTTTCCAAATATCTAAAACACTAAAGCAGGCCACACAAAACACACAAGCGGGCTACCTCCAGCTCGCAGGCCAGCATGGATGATCTTTGATTTCTGCAAACACAGGACGGGAAGTCCCAAAGAGGGTCTTAATTAAAAAAACGATCATTTCTTTCTCTTTGACCTTGGAGACTTTCCTGTGATGAGGGATGGCAGGTTGCCCTCCTTCTCCCCCAGCTCTCAGCTTGGAATAAACTTACAGCTGAGTTTCTAGCATGGCGCTCAGCAGAGTCATGCCAGGGCTCTGTACGTGGGCTGCCATCTGTGTCAGCAGGCAGTGGGGAGCAGAGAGGGGCCACTCAGCCCCCGCCCTCTGGAGCCCCCCATCCCCACCCCAGGCACTCACCAGCAGCGGCAGGACCTCCCTCCGGCTCCCTGCGTTCAGCCTCCTTCCTGCCTGCAGCCTCGCCCTGCGCCCAGCCAACTGAGGGCATCCAGGGCAGCCCCCCCACCTCCCACCCATTCCCTGCCACCACTCCTTCCAGCGTTTCCAGACAGAACACGACCCCTCCCAGCTGGAAATTTTGATGCCCATCTAGCTGCCCACGGCCTCTGCCTTTCAGGCATTGGGCCTTGAAAGCACTCTGGCTGGGCAGCCATACGTGGGTTGGCCCGCCCTTGAATTTGAGCGCAGAGAAGGGATGGGGTGTGCCCACCACCATCTCCCACAGGGAGAAGACTGGCCTTCTATCCTCCCCCAGGCGGTACATGGCTGGGAGTAAAAAAAGGGCAATCAGAAATGGGAGAGGTCTCGATCCTGTTAGTCCTGATACTATGGCAAGGCCCTCCTGTGGGTCTGGAGATCCTATCGGGCTAGCAAAGCTGGTCCAGACCTTGGTCCCTGGGGAAGCACTTTAATAAAAAGATAAATGAGGGCGCCTGGGTGGCTCAGTCGTTAAGCGTCTGCCTTCGGCTCAGGTCATGATCCCAGGGTCCTGGGATCGAGTCCCGCATCGGGCTCCCTGCTCGGCGGGAAGCCTGCTTCTCCCTCTCCCACTCCCCTTGCTTGTGTTCCTGCTCTCGCTGTCTCTCTCTCTGTCAAATAAATAAATAAAAATCTTTAAAAAAAAAAAAAAAAGATAAATGAGGCTATAATTAGCATTTTAGTAATTTTCTTGGAAGCAAGAGACTCTGAAGTACTTGAAAATATCAAGCCACCCTCCCTGGAACACACAGCAAAACCAGCTGCCGGGTCCCTTTACAGCCCCTCTGATCCACCAAGGGCCTGCTTGCAGGGAAAAGAGACCTCCACCAGAACAAGGCTTGGAATAGTCTTGAGGGCAGTTGAAGCTTCTCCCTGCCCACAAGCCCAAGGCACACTGGCAGGCCCGGCTCTGGACATCTCTCTGCAAGTCCAGTCTAGAAACTTCTTTCTTCCCTCAGAACTCCATAGCACAGTGCCTGCTGCAGCAGAGGGGCTAATCCCAGAACACATCTTGCTGTGTGGCCTTGGGCTAGTCACTATCCTTCACTGGGCCCTGTTTCCACTCTCTACAAAAGCAGAGGGATTCCCCAGGTCTAAGCGCACCCTTGCATCCTCCCCAGAGTACCCCAGCAAGGGTCTGGCCCCACTTTCTTCACCAAGCCTTTTCCTGCAGTCCCCCAAGCACTGACCTCAGAGCCAGCGCTCAGCAGTCCCAAGCTTGGTAGAAAGGTCGTCTTAGCTGTCCACGGGAGGGCCAAGGAGCACCAGGTGCCAACCGTGTCCCCAGCCTGCCCTGGACTCTGCCGTACCCTGTGCCCCTCAGTCAGCCAGGCTGGGCAGAGTGGGCCGTCTTCACTCACTCTCCAGCTAGCCCTGGCTTTGTCTGGAAGAGTTTGGGCCCTGCCTTGGGGGAGGGGACAGCCAAGAGGGTAGGGATGGCAACTGGGCCAGGCAGAAGGAGAGGGGAGCCTTGCAGAAGAGCCCGGTCGCTCCCAAGCCCTGCCAGGGCCCCTCTCCGGCAGGTCTCCTTGGAGCCCTCACAGGGGCCAGGGGGGAGGCGCGGGGAGGGTTTCACGGCCCCTGCAGCGGCTCTCACCTTCCCCCATCGGGGCTTTGAATGGTATGGTCGGCAGCCAGCGCCTTGCTATTCAGTGCCTGCCAGCCTCCGGGTTACCCGGGAGAGGGGAGAGGGGAGCAGCCCAGCGCAGAGGGGTAGGCCCTGGCCGCTCTCGGGCCCCTCCTCCCCTCCTGCGTCCCTGGGCCCCTCACCTTCCAAGCTTACCCCTCAGTTTCCCAGAAAAGCACCTGCCCTTTGAAGGTGTCTGGCTGCAGAAGTGAGGTGTGAGAGACATTTTCAAAGGTCCAAGAGATCTTAGGGCAGAAAGCACAGGATTGAGGGACAGCCGTGGCTTGCTCCTTACAGTTTGGGTGGGCCCTTGGAGCCCCTCCAGGTGGTAGCTCTCCAGCCCTCCCCACACCACACACACCACACACATCACACACACCCCACACACACAGACGCACGCCCCTCCCCCAGCCTTCTTTCTTCTTGGAAGCCAGAGCGTCCCCCGCAGCCTCCCCAGAAGCCAGCAGCCTGCAGAGGAGCCTAAGTCTTGAGCAGCCTCCCTGTCAGGGATCCCCCCACTGCCGCCCGCCAAGGTCCCAGAAATACAACACAGTGGTCACAGTGCCAGGGCCATTGTTCTAGAGACTGAGGAGATAGCAGTGGACAAAGGCCCGTCCTCTCGGTGGGAATATAGACACTGAGCAAGGATGCAGTATGTCAGCAGCTGATGGGGGTGGGGACAGCCTAGGTATTGGAGTGGGGAATGCAATGCCACATAGAGCGCTCAGGGAAGGCCGGACGAGAAGATGACATTTGAGCAGAGACCTGAAGCACATGAGAGAGCGAGCATGCAACTATCTGGAGAGAGAGCGGGCCAGTGGGGGAAACAGCACGCACTTGGCTTTCAAGATAGAGAAGGAGATGGGTGTGGCTGGGGCGGAGCTGGTGAGGAGGGTGGTGAAAGATGGGCTCATGTACTCCCAGTTCTCACCAGTAGGAAGATGGACTTGCTCTTTCTCTGGGCCCAAGGTCCAAAGTCCCGGCGAAGGATGAGATTGACCCAGTCCTGATCAGGTACCTTCTCCGGGACCAGTCACCACTGGCCATGGTCCATAGGAACCTGGCAGCCCCAGCACACAACACAGTGCAACAGCAGAGGGCAGATCCAGGAGAAGTGAGAGGTCCAGGGCATCACAAAGCAGTTCACCACCAATTGAGACAACATCCCGAGGCCCCGGGTCTTCCCAGCCACACGGTGTCAAGTCTCTTCCTGCATCACCTTCCAGGGGAGCAATCTCTCGACTCACTTCAGGGTAGAGTAGGTGTTCAGTTCTTGGTTTGGCAGGACTTGCCTTGGGGCTGGCCCTGACTGCCAGCAGCCTCGAGGCTGGACTCTGTGAAAAGGGATAAACACTGCATATGTCTCTGAGTGAGAACAGCACGCCCCCAAGTTCCACCAGAGGCCGTGCGTGAGCCTGAGGCACAGCCAAGCAAGCCGCCAGGCAGGGGGGTCTGAAACTAGACTGGAGCAAATGTGTAGGTGATAGAAGATGGAGCCGCCTCGTGGGAGGTGGGATTTCTGGGTTTCTGCAAAGTGGCTGTTACAGGACACAGTGCCCAGCTGGGACTCAGTGTGGCCGGAATGGCTTCAGACCAAGAAAGTGTGGGCAAGAAGCAGCCACACAATCCAGCCCCCTCAGATGCGGCTCCTGGGATCTCAAAAGGCTGAAGGAGGGAAGCAGGTTCCTATGGGCTGACCTCGTCAAGCCTAGAGCCAGAGAGCTACGGTGCCGGCATCCACCTTCTCCCCCAGCCTCCCCAAGACCCTAGTGGAGGATCAAGGAGCAGAGCTGGCAGGTCCCCTGCCGTACAGGGCAGCAGAGAGCCACCAACGGGTGTCCTCATGGGGGACGAGTCAGACAGACGTGTCCTTCTCTCTCATACCCCCAGCTTCTGTGGGAAACCACAGGTTGTCCAGGATGGGCTGGGAGTGGTGTAGAAGGCAGGAAAGGGGCTTCACACACAGTCTTCTCTCCCTGTGTGGTGGGGGGGGGAGGGGCGGGATTCGAGGAGTGACCACGTATCTCATTCTCCCTCAGCTGAAAGCCACAGATGCAGATGAGGGCGAGTTTGGGCGTGTGTGGTACCGCATCCTTCATGGTGAGTGGGCTGCCCTAGGATGGAGAGGGCCAGCGCTCCTGCCCTTAGGATGGCAGAGCTTCTCCAGGCTGCCGGGAGTCTGGGAAGTGAGGCCAAGGGATATTACCCTGACCGAGGGGGCCTTGGGGTAGGGCAGCCCCCGCACAGCAAGCCCCCCGGAGATGGTCATTGGCCCAACATATAGCATGGGACCATCCCTGAACTAATTACTATTGGTCAGAGACTAAAATCTGCTGATCTGCCCAGTCTGGAAATCAGGGTAAGATCACGCCTACACAAAGCACCTGGACTGAGAGTGGAGGAGGGTGGATCCCCAAAGGAAAATCAGAGTGCTGTTCCCCCAAGGTGGCAGAACGGGTACTAGACTGGCCCAAAGATGTACAAAAAATCCTCAGTTCAACCACCCACGAAGAATTTGGTTTGGGTGCCTCTTTTTGTAGTGTCCCAGATCTTTCTGAAATATTGAGTCCACTGACACGTCTGGGTACGGGCGTGTCAAGGGACCCCCAGCCTTCCCATCAGGAGGGTACAAGGGGGGCTCCTACCCTCTCCCTCAAATCCTGCCAGGCCAGGGCAGCATGAGGCAGATAACTTCTTGCCATCGTGGGCTTCAGCCAGGGTCCCAAGACCTCTGGGCAGGATCAGCATTCTGGGTATCTGGGCCCCCCCCCCCCACTTCCCCCTCCTCCCCCTATGCCATGATCATCCCATGTCTTGCTCCAGGACGGAGCCCATGAATCTCCTCTGTCCCTCCACACAGGTAACCATGGCAACAACTTCCGGATCCATGTCAGCAACGGGCTCCTGATGCGAGGGCCCCGGCCCCTGGACCGAGAGCAGAACTCATCCCACGTGCTGATAGTGGAGGCTTACAACCATGACCTGGGTCCCATGCGGAGCTCCGTCAGGGTAAGATGCTGGGAGGCAGGGTGGGGTCAGCAGTGAAGCCCTGCCTCGCCTTCAGCAGCAGCCTCGGAGGTGGGCCGAGACCACAGCTGGCCCGGGAGATGGCCACCAGCGGGGGCCCGGTGGGGGCAGGCCACCACTGGTTTAGGTGCTGAATGACCTGGGGCTCTGGTTGCCGGGGGCGTGCCGAAGCCCAGCCTGGGATCTTAGAAGTGTCATTTTGCTCTGAGCCTCAGTTTCTCCAGATGTGGAAGGGGGTCAGTGATACTGATGTCTGTCCTAAGGGATGAAGGAGGTGTCCTTACGGTACTAACCCCCATACCCACACAACTCACAAGGAAATCTCACAAATCTGACCTTCGAGATAGAGATGTTGCCAACTTGATTTTACATGTGAGGGAACTGAGGTACAGAGGGGTCGCTAGTGATAGAACCAGGACTTGAGCCTGGTCTTCCAAGTCCAGGTCCAGTGCACTTTCCATTGAAAGTGACCCCCAAATATTCCGGTTACCACTCCCAGATGCCCCGTCCAATGTATTCTTTTCTGCCCACCCTCACTTACCTCGAGCCTCTGCCCCATGTGGCTGAAATCACATTAAACCTTCATCTTCCTGAAGGGTCAACAGCAGACGCACAGATACTCCGACTGGCCGGGCTGGTTGAGGCACTGTTCTGCCCAATGGCAGGGGGATGGATGAGGTAAATGAGATGGCCTCGCAAGGTCACCCCGCCCTCCCCCCACTGCACACTCAGCAGCTCACAGCCCCTTCCCCGCAACCAGGTGGAAAGTGAGTCAGACCCCAAAGGTGAAGAGTAGGTGGGAGATAGGAAAAGCCGGGGTGGGGAGAAAGCAGGGACTTTTACCCAGGACTGCGTGGAGCAAAATGAGCTTCTTATCAGCCCCATCTCCACCCCACTCTTTCCCCAGGCTGGAAACAATGAACAGCAACCTGCCTGGGGTCACCATCACGCAGGAGGTGCTGGGGGGTAGGTGACTCAGCCTTGGCCCATCTCTTGCTCGTGTCCCCTCAGCTTTGCCCCAGGAGGAGATGGAAAGAGCAGTCAGCCTGGGTCCTTACAGCTGCCCCTCTGAGTGAGATCTTCCCCGGGTGGGGATGGCTGAGGGGGTCACATCACTGGGATGTTTACACCTTGGGGCTGCTTGGGATGATTCCGGGGCGCTGGTGACGGCGGGTCACACTCAGTTACCTGAATGTGAACCGGGGCATCCCCACATAGCCCTGCTCCCCTGCAGGTCCGTGAATTGCTTACATGCTGGTGAGTGCACCCACATCAGAGCGTGCTCTTTGAGGGGCCCACTTCAGGCCACAGAGGGACTGATGTCAGCGTAACTTGGGTTGGCTACCTGGACTTGAAGCTTCCTAATCAGAGCCCTCCCTGTGGCCTCCTCACTCCCCACTCTCCCAGAAGCAGGTGGGCACCTCTCTCCAGGGCCAGCTCCTGTCGGCCTTGACATTGTGACTGTAAACCTTTTTTAGCTACAAACCTTTTTTTTTTTTTTTAAGATTTTATTTTTAAGTAATCTCTCCACCCAACGTGGGGCTCGAACTCACAACCCCAAGATTAAGAGCCGCATGCTCCACCCACTGAGCCAGCCAGGTGCCCCTAACCACAGAGCTTTTGAAACAAAATGGTATACAGTGGGCCAGGATACAGCGTAAAACAGATGGAAGCCAGGCTGGGCCGGTTGGTGGGGGATGGGAAACACACCTGCTTGCCCACCCTCCTTTGCTCCTCTCCGCGTGAACCCCGAGGAATAGTAAATCCTCACATGGTGCTTACTCTACGCCAGGCATTTCTCAGTGCTTTATGACCTTGAACTCACTTAACCCTCATAACTACGAGGTAGGCACTGTTATCATACCCGTTGTATGGAGGAGGAGACTGAGGCAGAGAGGGATTGGCCAGTGTGTACAGGGCCCCATAGCAATAAGGGTAGAGCTGGGCTTCACACCCAAGCAGTCCACACAGGTCTGCCCTCTCAGTCCTTACACTCTGCTGCGTCACATACAAGCCCTTCAGAGCCGAGTCCACTGCCTAAAACCCCGAGTCATTTTAAGGTGGGAATTTAGGAGCTGGCACCCAGGGTAGAGGCATGATAGCCTTTGTCAGACACAGCGGCCACACCTCTGAGCCCCAAGAAACCTGGGGACTTCCCTGAAGACAGTGTGGGCACTCTGGCTTTGCCCCGGATTCATTTGCCCAGCAGGAGCCGAGATGGCTTCTGGGGACCATCCACATTCCCCAGGTCCCGCTCTAGAGACCAGGGACAGCGCAGACAAGGGCCCAGGAGCACGGAGTGAAAGGCCCTCCTAGAGTCTGGGGGCCTCACGTGTACCCTGCAAGCGTGCACGTGCATGCACACACGGCTCCTGCCCTGTCCCCTCTGGAGAGCACAGCACGACACAGACAGTGGGGCTGGCTCTCCAGGGGGCCCAGGAGCTGAGCCCTCCCGCTTATAAGAACTTGGCAGACCTGTGCGTTTCCTGTACATCTGTGTCTCTCAGGTTTGCAAACCACACACCATTATGCCTCCTGTCTCTGCTGCTAAAACAAGGCTGAAACTGACAAGAGGATGGTGGCGTGGGGCCAGCCTCATGGAGCACGGGCCACACCCAGGCTCCATGCCACCCCCCTCCTCCTTATCATCCTGGCAGACTGGCCCTGTTTGTGCCCCCACGGCCCCCAGAGTAAAGGCCAGTTGGACAAGCAGACTCAGGAAGGGGAAGGCTCACGGTTTTGAAAGATGGATGGTTTCTGTTTACAGCAAGAGAGTTCCCGATATTCGTCCATGCAAATTCCCCCCACACCCACCCCACCCAGGATCTTCCCAGCCAAGTTCTTGGTGAAGCCAAACTTAGAAGATTCTGGCTTGTGAACAGCTGTGCTCTGGGGTGGGCACTTTAGTTTGCATAGTGGGTTCTGGGTGTCTGGACATGAAAATGTGATGATGCAACAGGGCTGCAAGGAACCCCAAAAGCCGGGAAGATAGAGAAACCTTTACCCGCATATGCCTCTCCTCGCCGCCCCCGCCCCGGCTAATGTTCCCCACGAGTCAGGCCAACATTTCTGCTACCGAAGCCCCCCCCACTTCTCCAGCAAATTCCCAGCTAAGCCCAGGAGAGAAGCCAGGGCTGATCCCGACGGCCGTGATCAATCAGAAACCCAATATTAGTGCTGTCAGATCGTCTGTGCTGCGGCCCCGCCATGAGTGCTGGTGAGCAGTGTGAAATCTGTGTTGCACACTCTTGCCAATGCTCCATTTGCTGCTTCCATTCTGCCGGCAAGTTCCTGCTGACCCTGGTTCTGTCAGGCTGGAAGGAGGTGGTCTCCTGTTCTAAGGCCAGCTCATCCCCAACATAGAGCAAAGAGGAGTAGGGGTTGGTGGGCTGAGAACCAGGAGGGCCCCCCCTCTTTCCCACCCCTTCAGTCACCATGAGGCCTTGGGTACGTCCCTCCTCCTCCCTGAGCCTCCATCCCCCCATCTGGGAAAAGAGGCAGAGGGACCCTGGGCCTCCCTGTGGCTCCTTAAGCACCAACACTCTGTGATACCCTCCTTTCCCCTACCACCCTGGTCCTTCTGGACACAGAGCTGGTCCTGCCCGTCCCTGGGCCAGACCCTCCCTGTGCTCCTGTGTGATGTGAGGGGCAGGGGCAGGGGGTGTGGCAAAAAAAAAAAAAAATGCTGTGACCCTGACCTCTCTCCATAAAGATCTTTTAAACTGTTTTTCTTCTGTTATGCAAGATCTATATGTTCTTTAAAGAGCAATTAGAAAGTACAGATAAACAGTAATGGAAATGATGCATAATTCCACTATTCAGATAGAGCCACTATCTTGGCCAGGCTTCTCAGAAGCAAATCCTGGGACAAGAGTTGATAGGAACATGGTAAGTAGGAAGTGTCCCCAGGAAAAGCCGGAAGGGGCGTGGGACCAGGGAAGGAAAGGCAGCTGGGGAACTTTGACTCAGCCCCTCGGAGAGCTCTGGAGAGAATCATTCCAACTACCCGATCAGGGCTGAGGAAGCCAAGTTTTACAGTCCACACCCATCAGTCCCTGGTAGGGGCTGCCCCAGGGGACATAATCCCCAGGCCCTTCCGGCTCTCTGGGTGTGTGTGTTCCAGCAGCCTGGGTGGGGTGGGGTGAGTCCCCCGCCAAGAGCCACTGTGGCTGGCTGGCAGAGAGAGCCCCCAGAGAAAGTGCCTTGGTAATCAACAGGGGTCTGAACACCAAAGTCCTCTGCTACAATCATCATGAACATTTTTGTGCCTATTCTCCCAGATAGATTTTGATATTCCAGTGGGGTCACTTCAACCTTTTGAAGCACTTTTGCAAAGCCTGGCTCGTTTTGTCTTCCTACCAACCGTAGACATGGCACAGAGCATGAGTTACCAGGCTGATGTATTGCTGTTTCATAGCTGAGCAACTTGATGGTCCCGAAGAGTCACTAATTAGTCACAGGTTCCCCCAGGGTTAGTAGCAGTGCCAAGAGTAAGATCAAATGACGTTCGAGCACCTGCCCTGTGCCTGGTACCGTGCCAGGTGGGGGGCCATGGTGACCAACCGTCAGGAGCTCCCCACTAGCCCAGGAGAGCAATGACCACACATGCAGGCCCAGGTGGGCTGGCCCCGGCCTCCTCGGGTCTCCACCCCACCTTGACCTTCCACCCCCGGTCTGGCTCCTACAGGTGATCGTGTACGTGGAGGACGTCAACGATGAGGCCCCCATGTTCACACAGCAGCAATACAGCCGCCAGGGGCTTCGAGAGACCGCGGGCGTCGGCACATCGGTCATCGTAGTCCGAGCCACGGATCGAGACACCGGTGAGGCCGGCTTTCCCCGGAGTCACCCTCCGCAGCTCGTCCCTCCTGCTCCCATGGGGCCCGTCATCCTCGGGACGCCGCAGGCTCCCCAATTCAGCAGCTCTCAGGCTGGGGAGGGCCTCTGGGGACAGTCCTGGTGGCATTTGCACCAGATGCCCAGGCCTGCAAGGACTGGAGTGGGGGACTTGTCCCAATCTCTGGATGGAGACAGGGAAGGTCCCGAGCTTGGAAAGTCTACGTTTCTCACTGGCGGAGTCGGCAGCTCCTGGCTAGCCTTTGGCTGGGGGCCGGGCAGGGCTGCGGGAGGTCAAGGACTTGTCACACAGCTGGCCGAGGCCTGCCCCTCCAGCCAGCGACGGCTCCATGTCCTGCGGGCCTGGCTCAGGGCCTGACACACGCAGGCTTCACAAGGGGCAGTGTTCTGGAGTGCTCTGAAGGCAGCCCGCCTTCACCGAGGACCCTGAGCCCCAGAGACAGCCGCAGCTGGCGGTGCAAAACGGGAGAATGTGGCCAGGTCACAGCGGCCCTCTTCATGGGCCCCGGCTATTTGGGCCTCTGCCCCAGGCCAGGGATGCAGCCAGAGAGGACCTCTTTCCTGGACGGTCCACTGCCCCCCCGGGAGAGGCTCCCTGAGCTGCTCCCAGTGTCCCAGCTCCAGCCCCTCCCTCATGTCAGCCCCTGTCAGCATCCCCAGCCCCGCTGGGGCACAGGATGGGGTGACGGGGTGGGGGGCGGAGATCGGTCTGAAAACTGTCAGATTTGCCATCCCTTATATGGCCCATTTATACAGTTCAGGCCACATATGTGCCTGTTGTCTAATGGTTCATGGCCTTTTCTGGGTCAGGAATCCCTTTGAGAAATTAGTGAGAGCTAAGTGTCCCTCCCTAGAAGAATGCACATCCATTATGAGTTTAGCAAATGATTTTAAGGAAGTCTGGGCTTTCCCGAGTGGCTTTATGGCCATTCCCCTGGAAGTCTGTGCACTTCAGCTAAAGAATCCCAACTTGAGCTCCTGGTTGAAGAATGTACCGAGGCCGAGGGATTTGAGATGGAGGAGTGGGGAGGACAGGGGAAGCTAGCACCCTTTGGTTGGAGGGACCAAATGGAGTCTTGGCCACTTCTGAGGATGCTGCCCCTAACACTTTCTGGATGAAAGCTCCCCCTCACAAGATATCCCTAATTTCCCCATTGCTACTTGTCCAAATACCCAAGGCGGGGAGGGGTTGCTACTTGAGCTTGAATTTAGAGGCTCCAGAGGCAGAACCAAATCCCTCCAGTACATACCTTATGCCAAAGCCAAGCTCCAGAGAGGTTGTGTGTGTTGGGCCTTGCTGTCCACATAGACCCTGGCCCCATCCTCTGCCGCTTCTCTCGGGGAGTGGGGGTCAGTACACACTGGGCAGGTCAGCCAGGGCCGCTCACCTGGTCCCTCGGGGCCAGTAGCAGGTGTGCCGTCGGCAGCCTGGGAAGCCACAGGGCAGCCCCACCCCCATCTGGGACTGCACACTCTTGTGTCCTCCTGCAGGGGACGGCGGCCTGGTGAATTACCGCATCCTATCTGGCGCCGAGGGGAAGTTCGAGATTGACGAGAGCACGGGGCTCATCATCACCGTGGATTACCTGGACTATGAGACCAAAACCAGCTACCTGATGAACGTGTCTGCCACCGACCAGGCCCCCCCCTTCAACCAGGGCTTCTGCAGCGTCTACATCACGCTGCTCAATGAGCTGGACGAGGCTGTGCAGTTCTCCAACGCCTCCTATGAGGCGGCCATCTTGGAGAACCTGGCACTGGGCACTGAGATCGTGCGGGTCCAGGCCTACTCCATTGACAACCTCAATCAGATCACCTACCGCTTCGACACTTATACCAGCGCCCAGGCCAAAGCCCTCTTCAAGATAGATGCCGTCACGGTGAGGGAGGCTGGGAGCAGGCACAGCAAGGGCTCTCCCTAGGGGCAGGAAGCACAGTCCTTTTAAAGCTAACCAACATTTCTTGAGCTCCTTCTATAAGCACAGTACTATCCTCTTTGTCATAGAGTGTCTTTGAGATAAATACCCCTGTAATGCATCCCTTTCAATATTCAGGGGTAAGATAAAGCTTATACCTAGGCAACCTGGTAACCTTCTTGTTATTAGACAATGAGAGCTATGCAAGTCATCACATTTCTCTTTTTACCTTGGCTGTTAGGAAGCTCAGATGTAAATTGCTTCATCACAATAGCCAGTCTTAGCTAAGTAGCAGCTAGTCTCTTATCTACTATTTGGATCTTACTCTTCCATCTCTTTTATCAGACTCCCTTCTTTGAAAATAGGCAAGGTATGAATCACTGCAGGGTACAGGTCTTGTCCTAGGGAATATCGGGTTCACAAAGATGAACGAGACTCTTCCCAGCCCCCAAAGAGTTCGTAGACTGGGAGGAGAAATGAGAATTATCAGGGATGTACATCCGAGCACCACAGGGGAAGATGTGAAAAGAGCTACAATACAGGTGTAGTGGAGCTCCCAGGGGCCCAAATGAGAGTGATCTTACCTGGCTGGGGGATCATCTGAGTGAGGTTTGAGAAAGAAGTAGGATTTAGGCCGACAGAGCTCCGCGGAGATGTTCTGCTGGGCAGAGGGAGCGATGTGGAAGGTAGGAAAGTGGGCAGAATGTTGGGGATTAGCGAGGACTCTGCTTTGGCTGGAGCACGGGACAGCTTGGCGGCGGGGGCGGACTCTGCCTGGTGGGTATGATGTCGTCAGCCTTTCATCTGTTCCCTTCCCCGCAGGGTGTGATCACGGTCAAGGGCCTGGTGGACCGGGAAAAAGGCGACTTCTACACCTTGACAGTGGTGGCAGACGATGGTGGCCCCAAGGTGGACTCCACCGTGGTGAGTGAGACCCCGGGTGAGAGCCCCACAGGCATAGCCCATCACCACCCCAAGGCACCCCAAAACCTACATCTTCACCAGCCACCCCCACACAGGCCAGGCAGTGGGTGAGGGTTTCGGCCACCCAGGGACAGCGCTGCGGCCGTCATGCCACACCTTCCTGGGCAGCCTGGGCTAGGGATGACACCACAGACCGGGGCCGGGGCAGGCAGCACACCCCTGCTGTGAGGGGGCTGGGGGAGCTACAGACTGCTAACCATTCTACTCTGGCCTTTTCTCTCCCTTGGCCTCCTGCTGGCTCTGCCTACAGAAGGTGAGTGGCCTGTGGACTGGGGCTGTCCCCTGTACTGTTGGCTGTGGCCAGTGCCAGCTCCATCCCTATGTGGCAGTGCACCTTCCTGCATCCTCTGGAGACAGGTCCATGGACAGGCCCGCAGCAGGTTCCTGCCCAGACCCTTCACAACCACTCCAGTCCCAGCCCATCTTGGACGCATTCCCCAGATCCAGCTCTGCCCTTTGTGCCAGCCCGTGGGGGCTGGGATGGGGGGTAGGGGGCACTAGAAAGGAGAAGGTGGGACACTCGATAGAAGGAACACGGAGGCTTCGTCCCAGCTCTGCTGTGTGACACAAGCAAGTTGCTCAACTTCTCTGTGCTTCTCTTCCTCGGGTCTAAAGTGAGGATCTTGCCAACAGCCCTGAAGCTGGCAGGAGATGGCGAATAAGCAGCCCTTTGTAAACTAGGCCCCAAGGAGCATATGATGGGAGTGGCGTCTGTAAAGGGGAAACTAGCCCTCTCTTGGGGGTTGGGGGAAGGAGCATATAATGTTATGGAACATGGGAGGTGGGGCCCACGGTGCCAGGGCCTGGGGCGTGCTGGGGAAGGGCTGCCATGGGCACAGTGTGAGTCACTGTCCTCAAGGACTTTAGGGCAGGAACACCACATGCTCGGAGCATTTTGAGGAGGGTGACTGCTGAGGCCAGAGGTGTCGGGCAAGGTTCTTAAGAGGGTGGGGGAAGTGGGTGAGGCAGGCAGGGACCTCAGGCTGAGGGTTGAAAATGGGGGTAGTCCCCAGAGGGAGGGTCTACCAGGTGGGCAACCTGCAGGGATAACAAGAACATTAACAATGTATTGGGCTTGGGCCCCAGCCAATCCGGTCTGAGGCCATCTGTCGACCACATGGGGCATCCAGCTCATCCACAGCCTTGGTTATAGCCACATTCTCACTCCCCACTGGGTCCCTATCACATTACCCTGGAAGGACGGAAACCAACCCACCGTCCAGGCTAAGAGCCCAATGCAGCTGCTTGGGGTTCTCTGCCCCACAGCTCCCTGGAGGTGCTCAGTTCCAATGGCCCTTGTTGTGACTTAGTTGTATCCCAAAGCCCCCTCCATCCATAGGGCCAGCCTGGGGGTCGTGAGGCCAAGAGTAGCCATGAGCTGCATAGCTCCCCCGAGCCCCGTCAGTGTTCCCAGAGGGCAGCCGGTGAGCAGAACCCTCAGTGGTGGATACCAGGCAGGTACCATGTCCCGCCACTCCCGTCTCAGGCTCCTGGCCACCCCAGCCATAGGAGCTGAGGCTCAGGTTAAATGGGGCCCTCTCATTGGGCCTCGGCAGCCTCATCTATAAAATGGGCACAGTTGCAGCTAGCCCCTCATTTATGGGGAGTCTGGGAACTGAGGCCAGGTGGAGCCTGATAAGCAGCCAGGGTGGCCAGGATGCTCCCCACCAAGGCCGCCGGAGCCCTTCTGTAGATCAGGCAGCCCCCTTCCTCCACACAGGCCGGGGGGGGGCACCCTAAGCACACACTCCTGCGTAAGCCCTGATCTCCATAACCGCTATGCCCTCTTCCAGGAAGCAGGACCTATGGCTTTTTGCTCTGCCCTGGCTTCCTCCCAGGCCCCAGGGCCCACTGCCCCAGATACAGCAGCCCTGTTGGCCCCAGGCACTGTTGGAAGTGGTAGGGTGGAGGCAGCCTGAGGGGCCTTTTAAAGGTGGCATCATTTCCTCTGCAAGGCCGGAACCCCCAAACCGCAGCTTACCTACACCTGACTCTTCCCTGACCCCAGCAGCCCCCGTGGGCCCTGGGAGGGGTGGGGAGGCAGCAGGAAGGGGCAGACGGGGGGCGGGCTCTGGCAGAACACCTTCAGGCCTCTGGGGCCAGGGGAAGGAGATTTGGACCATGAGGCCCTGGGTGGGAACACAGACCCAGATCTGATTCTGTAGACCTTGGCACCTGCCCTCCATTCTCCCCCACTGAGGCTGACTCTCTGCTCCTGGGAGCACCTCACAAACAGCATCACAGTGGTAATCCTAGAGGAAGCACCTACCGTGTGCCATGCTCTGGACTGGGCTCAGGGTACAACAGAGGTAGCCCAAATGATTCCCCAAAATCAGATGTAGCCCCTGCCTTCACAAACATAAGATACAGCAGGGGAGGGATGTTGATTAAATTATCACACCAGTCAATGTATGCTATAGCAGACAGTCTATAATAAGATGTCAAGGAAATCAAGGAGGGCTTCCCTGAGGAAGTGACTCAGGCTGAGATCCACAGAAAGCGTAGACATTTACCCAACTAAGAAGGAAGAGCGTAAAGGCAGAGGGAATAGCGTATGCAAAGGCTCTATGGTGGGAGGAAGCACAGGAAGCCTGAACAAAGCCTTGAGGGGAGCAAGAGAGTTTAGAGGAATCAGAGCACAGAGGCCATGTTTGGTTCTGCCCTGAAAATAGCATGGTGGGCATTATTGTGCTCATTTCACAGATGAGCAGACTGGGGCTCTGGGACTTTACAGAACTCCCTGACCAAAATCATGAGGGATAGGCAAAGCCTTGGCGCGTGAGATCATGCCAGTCTGCCAGGCAGGAAGCAGGACGAGGACCACGTTGTACCACCCCTGAACTTTTTGTTTGCTCATTCATTCCCCAAAGCATCTTGGTGCTATAGGTGTTTTTGTACTTTCAGCTAAGGAAGTGGAAAATCAGAGAGGTTGAATCATTTTTTCCAAAATCACACAGCTGGTAAATGGTGGAGTTGGTCCTGCCTCCAAGCCTGGGCTTCTTGCCCTGCGGTTCTGACAGCTCCCTAAAGATATGGAGGCGGGGCTAGGATGGAGAAGAAGGAAGACCTGATTGGAGGGGGAGGGAGAAGGGGGTCTCCTCTGTAGCAGCGAGATTCCCCAGGCTCTCCATGGGGGACTGTGTATGCTGCAGGCAGGCCTGGGAGCCCCTGTACCCCAGGCCCAGGGAAGGAGAAGATGAGGTCTGGCTTGGGGCAGGGTGGTGGGAGCAAGCCCCGCCTGGGAGTCCCAAAACCTGAGCCTCTCCCACCCGTCCTGAACCTTCCCATCAGTGAGCCTAAGCGGCGCTCATGGCCATCTGTGTGCTGGAGGCTACAGACGCGAAACAATATGCTCTTTGCATGCAATTTGCACATTCCCGGTTTATATCTGACAGTTGGAAATTCCTCTCCTCTCCCCACTGGGAACACCAGGCTACCTCCTGGCCCCTTCTTGTTCCAAAGCCCCGTTTCCTTCCCTCTAATCCAGATGTGCCAATGAAGAGGCCTTCGGGCTGGATCTGGCTGCTAGATGTGTTTTGACCAGCCGGCACCTAAGTTTTTCCTTTAATTTTTATTAACACGTAATTCCTCATAAAAATCTGGATGCCAGGTTCCCCTTGAAAAACAGGAAGTTCTGCCAATGTCAAGCTGGCGTTCTTCATGAATTTTTCGCTGAGTAGCCTCTGTCCCCTTTAGCCAAGGCCCGTGCCTTCCAGCTCTCAGCCCCACCACCTAGGAGTCCCCCCTGGTCCCCTACCCTGCTGTCCTGGCCCCAGCATTTGAATGCATCCAGCCCTCCCCCATCACACTTTGAGGAAAAAATGTGCTCAACACCTCTGTGTAAAGTCCGAATCGGCCCAGGCAGGCTCTGAATGCTAGCTGACTTTCTGGAACTATCAGCTCTAGGCCCCGATGGGCCCATGGTGGGAGCCTGGTGTTTGCAGCCAGGAAGCGGAAGGAGGCGGTAGGTCTCTGGCTGCCTCCCCCCTCCCAGGTCTATATCACGGTGCTGGACGAGAACGACAATAGTCCCCGCTTTGACTTCACCTCCGACTCGGCCGTCAGCGTGCCTGAGGACTGCCCTGTGGGCCAGCAGGTGGCCACCGTCAAGGCCCGGGACCCCGACACCGGCAGCAATGGGCAGGTGGGCACCAAGTGAAATAGTTGGATCTTCCCTGTCGGTAGGAGGCTCACATAGCCTCTCCGCTAGAGAAGGGACAGTCAGGCTCCTCCCAGCCCCAGGCAGCACGGCCCTGCCCTCACCCTAGTCCGCGGTCAAGGAGAAGAGGCAGAGCTGTGCAGGCTGTTGGCCCTGCCTGGGTCAAGTGAACATGGAGCCCAAAGGCCTGTCACAGCTCAGCCCCCCACAGCAAGCTGAAAGCAGAGGGGGTTCATCCTTCCCGCTGACTCCTTCGTCACCTGATCCACCAACCACTCGGCATCTCGGCCCTGTGTGCCAGCCTTTCCCACATGGCCCCAGGTCTCAGAGAGGACATGCTCCTCCTCCTCCCTCCTGCTCTGGGGGGCCTGTCCCACGGCAGGAAGTGCTCCCTCCACACACACTCCAGGTCTGGAAGCCCCAGCGCACAAGGAGGACGGGTGATAGAGCATATTATTCTTCCTGCTGCTTTAATCTGTCCTATGAATCAGCTGGTATGTTTGAGGAGGTTTCCACCATTTAAAAATGGCTTGCTCGGGGCGCCTGCGGGGCTCAGTCGGTTAAACGGCCCACTCTTGATTTCGGCTCAAGTCACGACCTCAGGGTCATGAGATCAAGCCCCGCATCGGACTCTGCACCAGGCGTGGAGCCTGCTTGAGATTCTGTCTTCCTCTCCCTCTGCCCCCACCCCAAAGATGGCTTGCACACCTCTGGGGGCGGGGGGGTGGCTTTGGGGTCAGAAGCACAGGCGTTCAAATCTTCGTTCTCTTGGTCATTTGCAAGCTGTGTGACCTTGGCCAACTGTTGCATGTTTCTGAGCCTCCTGTCTGCAAACTGAAAAGAGCATCTCCTTCTGACTGTTGCTGCGAGGGCCAGATGGAACCCCAGCTCGGGCCCGCTTCTAGCGGGGCCTCCAGAAATCTCAGTACCTCCCCACCTCTGTCCTGGGAAACGTCCGTGCCGTGGGACTCACACGCACCCTTCTGGCCCCTGGGCCGGTAACGCTGACCTCTCTTGCCCCAGGAGCCTGCCACAGGTCCTGCGTTGCCTCAGTGCGCCTGCCGCACACATTTGTAGGGATGCGACCACCTCTGCATAAATGTTCTCTTTTCAGATGCCCTTACCGAGCAGAGGGTCCGGGAGGGCAGGGGAGGGGCTCGGCCGGATCTGGCGGCCTGTCCTCCCCACTCTCTCCCTCCTCTCCCCCCTCCTCCCTGACAGGTGGTCTTCTTTCTGGCCTCTGGCAACATCGCTGGGGACTTTGATATCATCACCACCAACGACTCCATTGGCGAAGTGTTTGTGGCCAGGCCTCTGGACAGAGAAGAGCTAGACCACTACATCCTCAAGGTGAGAAACACCCCCTGCCCCGGGGTCTCTGTTGACCATCCAGGTGAGAGCTTGGTACAGCCTGGCAGTCAGCTTCCCGTGTCACTGGTCCCCAGGGGACCCAGAGCAGGAAGCAGAGGTGTCCGTCCCCGCCATAGGAGCCAGGGGAGAAGGCTTGGCAGAGCTGATAGAGTCCTGACTTTTCCACAAACAGTATGACTTTGGACAAGTTGTTCACTCTTTCTGGGCCTTGGTTTCCCCTCTTGTGCAATGGGCAGAAGAACCCTTCCCTGGCCTGCCTCTGCCTCGGTGAGAAACAAGCGCAGGTGTGAGGAGTCCCAAAGGCCACCATTATTGCTGAATTGCTGTGGCTGGCCTGTTCCCTGAGGACTCTGGGGACCCCAGGGTTGCATTTCTGCAGGGGTCTGAGCCTGGAGAGCATTTTCTGCTGCCCCACAGGCATCCAGGAATCATCTGGGCTCCCAGGGATAGGCTTGGGCTATGGGGGGGATCTCCAGTTCATTGCTGAAAAGATTATGGGAGGCTCTCTCTATTTGCCAGGGTTCAGAAAGGAGTGCATGGAACAAAGGTATTTGAAGCTAAAGGCAGGAGCCCGGGGTCTGGTCACAGGCCCAGGTCATGGTCGGAGGGGCTGGCACAGCCCAGAATATAGTCAGGGGTAGAATCAGATGCTAAAGACTGGGCACACCAGAATCAGATTCCAAATGATGGCCCCAAGTCAGACAACAATTGGGCAAGGATTGTTTGCAGCATGGGGCAGAAGGCAAAATCCTGGGGAGAGCCCAGGGCTGGCAGGCCACACGGAGGCAGGGATGGACCCTTGAGTCTCTCTGCCCTCCTGGTCCTCCCCACTGGGCAGACTGCCCTTTCACACTCCATATTCCTGATCTTTCCCCTACCTTTAGCCCTGAATCCAGCCTCCTCTCTCCTCTCCTTCCTCCAGGTTGTAGCATCCGACCGTGGCACCCCTCCACGGAAGAAGGACCACATCCTGCAGGTGACCCTCCTGGATGTCAATGACAACCCTCCAGTGATCGAGAGCCCTTTTGGGTACAATGTCAGCGTGAACGAGGTAAGGGCAGCTCTTGCGTCCATACAGCTGGATGTCCAGGGTGGACAGTGGGTGTGAGTGACCATGAAGCACCTGTTTAAGTGTCTGCCTGGCCCGCTAGGCTCTCCAGACCTGGCAGGTGGGGGCGAGGCCCACTCACTCACAATTCCAGCCCTAATGCCAGATCCTGGAATGCAGTATCTTTCTGTGGGTGGTGTGAAGAGGAGACAAGAGGAGAGAGAAAGAAGGAAGTGGCCTTCCACCACCAATAGGGATTTATCCCCGGGAGAGCTGTTTTTAAACAAAACAATGCATTTACTATTCATTCTTAAGACTGAGCCACTAAGGGAAATTTTTGCGCCAGCATCGCTGGGTATCAGGCCAGGTTGGACGTCCATGAAAGCAGGGGCGGTAGAGGGGTTTAAAGGCCAGGGCTCAGGCCAGGCTCCCAGGATTCAGACCTGGGCTCTGCCACTGACAGGCTGTGTGACGTGCATACATGCTTTCTCCGTACCTCAGTTTTCTCATCTGTAAATGGGGATGGCATCATACCTAACTCATAGGGTTACAGAGAAGAGACGGTGAAGTCACGCAGCCCTGCATACAGTGGGTGCCCACAGAATGTTCACCACCAGCATCTTCATCCTCCTCCTCGGTGCTCCACAGTAGACAGAGCAAAACTCTCTAAAGGCCCACGTGAAGCCCTTGGGCCCCCGGGGGCTCTGAATCCAGAATGACCTCTTTCCTGTTCTCCCCGCAGAACGTGGGTGGGGGTACTGTTGTGGTCCAGGTGAGAGCCACCGACCGTGACATCGGGATCAACAGCGTCCTGTCCTACTATATCACTGAGGGCAATGAGGACATGACCTTCCGCATGGACCGGATCAGTGGCGAGATTGCCACACGGCCTGCCCCGCCCGACCGTGAGCGCCAGAGTTTCTACCACCTGGTGGTGACCGTGGAGGACGAAGGCACCCCCACCCTGTCCGTGAGTAATGGGGGCAGCTGCAGGGAGGGGAGGGTGCTTGAAGGACAGCTCTGCCTTCTCTGCGGGGGGCGGCAGGGGAACAAGATGGGTGGGAGTGGAATGCCCGAGGGGGGTAAATCTTTGACAACTCCTCTGTCGTGCCTTTAGAAGGTCTGCCTCTGAGTATTTATGGAGGACCCGCGTGTGTATTTGGGGAGGCCCCGTGTGTGCAGAACTCGTGCGCTTGTTGTCCTGCACCTGCAGCCACCCCGAGCCTCTGTTGAGCCCTCTTTGCGCAAACAGAGCCGTTCTGTGGGATGGTGCGGAGTAAGCCTACACCTCCGGGCCTGGCCAGCCCCCACTCCACTTGTCAAGCTGTGTGCCCACGAGACTGCATTCACCCACACCCCGTGCCAAATAGGAAAAGGCCTCTTCCCCTCTGTCGCATTGCTGTGACACGCTGTCGCAATATGTCCAGGTTGGAAGGGACTGATGTTCTCGGTTCCGTCTGGTGCAGAGCCCCCGCCCAGGGCAATGTGCAAGGTTTGCGAGGTTGGAGAAGGAGGTGTGCCCTGCGGCACCAGAGGGCGAGGTGGTCTGGGGGCCATGGGCTGGGGTGGGAAATTTGGAGTCAGGAGTCCTGTGAGCTGGCTGCGCGATCGCCGGCAAGTCGGAACCTCTCGGAATGTGGGTCTCGTCATCCGTAAAGGGAGATGCTATCTCCTCTTAGGTGGTGTCTGGGGAGTTGAATTAGCTCATATCTGCGGAAGTGCTTGGCCAGCCCTGAGGAGGAGGATCGTATTGTCTGTGTATGGGCGCAGTAATGCTGCCTTGCAAACCAAGCCAAATGGAGAGACGAACACAACCATTGATTTAGCACCAACTCTGCAAACTGGCAATTTAGACCTGGTTTAGCTGGGCTCCCCCCTTTGTTGGGGTTGGAGGGGGGCAGCTGTGTGTCATTGGATGGCTGGGCTTTTGGGGGTTGGCCACCTATCAGCTGGGGTGACAGGGCCACCTGTCTCTCCTCTTCCAGAAGGCTAGGCTATACTTGTTCACATGCAGCTAGAAAGGGTCCAGGAGAAACCGTGGAAGCATGCAAGGCCTCTTGAGTCCAGGTTTGGAACTGGGCTGAGGTTACTTCTAGCACATTCTGTTGGCCAAAGCAAGTCACAAGGCCAGTCCAGGTTCAAGGTGTGGAGAAATACACTCTATCTTTTGAAGGACTGAGTTGCAAAGGAGTTATAAAAAGTGTGGATACAGGGAGGTGTAAAGGATTGGGGACATTTTTGTACTCTGTCCACCCTAGGAACCTGACCATAAATGAGGCCTCAGCCCTGTCCCTTTGCCCCCTACGGGTGACTCTGTTAGACCCGTCCCCTCTGGCTCAGCCCTATGGACTGTGGGGTCAGAGCAGGCCTGGGCTGGGCTGTTTATCTGGAGTGTCTCTGGGGAGGATGGTGGAATATGACCAATCCCAGGAAACCACATTCTGAGATGCTGAGGTTATGGGACTGGCTCTGGGCACACCCTGGGCATCCTCAGCTCCAGAGCTGCCAATGTCCCCGCTAATCACTTTAGCCGTCCCCACCCAGTGAGCCAAAGAGAGGGTTGTATACAGGACACATATAACTGCCTGAGGGGGTAGGGGTATCAGTTACTGTGGTGACATGGAAGGACTCCGTTTTAACACCCCTCCCCCCCCTCCCCGCAACTGCACCTGGCTTCAGGGCAAGTCATCATCCTGGTCATCTCGCCAATGGCCTTTAGAGACGTGTTTGGCTACAAGTGACAGAAACTTTATAGTCATCAGTAAATCAGAATGCATTTTATTCACATAACAAAAATTCTGGAGAGAATTACAAATGTTGGTTTTGTGCTCAGTGATGTCAGAGCTAATGCCTCTTGGCCTTTCCCCCATGGTTACAGGATGGCTGCTATAGCACCAGCCATCATGTCAGCATTCAAGGCAGGAAATGACAAGAAGACAAAGAGCTATGCAAGCCATTTCTGCCCCTTTATCAAGAAAGCAAAAGTTTTTCCAGAACTATTTTCCAGAGTTCTGCTTATGTCTGTGGCCAGAAAAGATTCATATGGGCACCTCACTGCAAAGGAGATTGGAAAAAAATGACAGGATTGTCAGGACTGGCTTATTACCTGGAAGCCAGATATATCACTCAAACAAAAGCAGAGCTTGTTAGTGAGGGAAGGGCAGAGAACAGATCTGGGGTGGGAAACTGAGAGCATGTGCCCCTCCTCATCCTGACCTAGGCCAGCAAACACAGCAATCTCACCCCTGCTCCCCCCTTCCCCGCTCCCCACAGTCCTAGAGTTTCCTGGGGAGGCAGTCAGTGAGACCCTTGACATTCTGACACCCTGAGTTTTAGAGGTGACGTCTGGCTTCCTTTTGGTCTTCAGAAGAAAGGACAATTAGGGAAATGTGAAATCACCCCAGCCACATTTAACCACCAGGAATGGGTGGGCCGCTACTCAAGCAGTTCCTGCAGAACTTGGGACTGGTCCCTGTAGCTAGAAAGTTTCCATCTGTTGACAGACACCCTGACCCCCCCGCCCCCAGAGACCCAACCTAGCCCGGTGGAGACCCATGAGCACTGCCTCCTCACACATGGGTCCCTGACATTCTAGCCCCACCTCGAAGCAGATCTCGGGCTTTCCAGCTCCCTGCTAAGACTACGAGAAGTTAGGTGGTGAGAGATATAATCTCCCTTTCTCTACATTCCTCATTCTGGCCATCACCAGCTCGGGCCCTGGAAAGCACCTTCTAGATGACTCGGGTCAGGCATGGGGTTCCCTGAGGCCATCACCGAGCAAATCTGTATATGGGCTCCTGGGCTGTAACACTGTGCTCCGGACAAACGGCATCAGGGACCAGCTGGGAAAAGATTTACAGGAGACATTTTTTAGGTCAAAAGGAATCTGTCCTTTCAACTTTTTTTCCTGCTGCTTCAGGTTGAGGAAAGATCCCTGGTACTTGACTTCTGTAAGGGACACACGACGGTGAAGAATTGCAGTGACCACGGGAGCATAGTTGAGAACTGAGCATTAGAGGATATTTGTTCGTTCATTCAGTCGTTCGTTCGTTCGTTCATTCATTCAGGCAGACAGTGTTCCCTGAATGCCCACTATGTGCCAGGCCCCAGGGATACTGGGAGGAAACAGTGTTGGTCCCTGCCATAGTAAAAGGCCTCCGAGTAAGGAAGGCACTGAGGCTCTCCAAGCACAGGGGCCAAGGTGCAGATGGGACTGCATTGAGGAGCACTAACAAGGGCTTGGGGAAGGCTTCTTGGAGGAGGTGACAGCTGGGCTGTCTTGTCACTCAGTCATCGTTAGCACAACAAAGCATATCCTGGACCCGGAGATCCACCTGAACAAAGGCCTAAGATCAAGCAAAGACCAGGGGTGGGTTTGAGGAGCTGCACGTAGTTCAGGCCCGTGGCAGCATTCAGAGCCGAGAGTGCAGCTCTCTATCTATATATCCTTCCGGTGACATTGTCTCTGGGGTCTGCCCTAAGGGCTGACTGCACTACTTTCTCGCGTGCCCCCTCCACTTCTTCCCTGTCAAGCTGAGCCAGGGTGAGGACAGGGCACAAGCCACAAGCAAGGGCCCTGCAGCCAGTGCCCAGCCATGATTGGCATCTGCCTCCAAGGAGCACTGGACCCCTGAAGATTTGCTTCCCCTCTAGCTGGTGAACCCCCAGGGTCAAGCACAAAACTGAGGGCCAAGCCAGAGGTGACCAGAGGAGGTCCCTTCCCTGCTGTTGGGCAGATTTCACTGGTTGGGTATTCGAGGATAGGGTTGTTTTAAGCCCTCCTGCTCCAGCCAGAGTCCTGAGGAGCATCCCAAGGTTCCAAGAAAGGTCACCATGGTCTTATGGGTGGATGCCACCCTGCATGTATCTGTCCAGAGATGCCCGGCAGACCCACACACTGACCTGTTGTTTCCACCTACAGTTATCTGCCTGGTCCAAGCCAGCCGTCACTGGCACAGGACCAGCCTCACAGGGGCAAGTAAGAGTCCCTCCTTTCCTCTTTCCTCCTTTCATTCAACACCAAATACGTGCCCGGCCTGTGCTAGAGGCTCGGAAGTCAGACATGAGTTGGGTACAGTCCTGTCCTCAAGGAGCCCCCAAACTAGAGGGGAGATGGACACGTAACAGAGAGTTACCACTCTGATGTGATAAAGTGCCAGGAACTTGGAGCCAGGAACCAGGGAAGGTTTTCTGGAAAAGCCATCATTTGCATCTGTGACTTACGGAGTGAAGCTCTCTTAGCAGGGGGCCTGGGATTCAGCCACCAAGAGAAATCTTGTATCTGAGCCCTCTTATCTCTTCATTTCACCCTGGCCCCCCTTTCCCCAATTTCCTGAGAACTGTACATTCCTGTCCCACCCAGCTTTTAGCCCTGTATCACCCAGAGCTAGGAACAGCTGTGCAGCAAGGGGCATCCGGACCAACCCAGGCCTGTCACACAATAGTGTGCCACCCAGCCAGGGGAAATCATTGTACAGCCTCTGCCCTCTGGCTAGCTCCAGGCCGCAGGCAAGGGAGGCCCGGCTGGGGGGAGGGGTCTAAGTGGCCGTCAGGGAGGCCCCTTCAAGAGGAAGGGCCGGGCCGGGGGAGGAAGGACGGAAGGCAACTGGGAGGTCAGGAGCTGAGCCCCAGCCACAGAGGCACCTTGGCAGGAGGATGGAGAGAGGGAGGGCCTGACGGGAGGTTTCCCTGCCACACGAATCGCAGCCAGCAGGTTAGAAAATCCCAGCCAACCAGCTCTGGCATCTCAGGCTGGTGGGGACCTGCAGAAGTCACCTGTCCAGGGAGAAGGACAGAGGTCACCCACCGCCCGCTTGCTGGTCCAAGAGTTGCCAGCGGAGAAAGTCTGCGAGCTGGGGACGTTGCTCTTGGCAGCTGACCTCCTATCTTTAGGGCCAAGAGCTCTTCTGTGTATTAAACTTGGACCCTGCTGTTGTTGAGGAAGCCTGCTTCCCCTGGCTCAAGCTCAGGAAACCCCAGCCTGGCCCCTTCCCTGTGCTGCACACCAAGTAAGCCAGGCTTCTCCGGCCCAGCGTGATGACATTCAGATCCTTCCCTTGTCTTGCGTCCTGAGGGCTGTTCTGCAACTGCTCAAATGTGGCGCATGCATCCTGTCAGGTCCTCCCAGAGACCCTGGGGCTCCGTGGTCAGCCAGCTGAGAGCTTCTCCTTTCCCTCCCCCGTGGTAAGCAAGTTGGGGGCACAAGGGGTCCTGTGGCTTCAGCACTGCCAGGCAGAAAGGGGAGTGGCGAGAACGATGCAAAAGAAATGGAGCCCTGGGCTTGTGGGCCCAGGTTCACGGCCCCTCCCCACCCCCCAGCCATGGTGTGTGCTATAAGCAGGTCCAAGTCCTGGCCTCTGATGCCATTCAGTTCGATGAAGATGAAGGAGCACAGGCCTGAGAAGCAGAAGACCCAAGTCTTAGTCCCAGTTCCACGTTCACTTCTTGTCACAAGACACCAATCTTTTGGAGCCTTGGTTTTTCTGTGCATAAAATGGACACAGTAAAGCCTCCCTGGGTGTTCTGGTGGGGGAGGGAGAATCAAAAAAGCAATAACGTTAACGTGTGTTTTGGAAAACACAGCATTGTAACAGAAAAAGCCAAGCGATAGCCCACCAGCCACTTGTCCCTCTCGTGCCCGGGGCGCACGGCTAGCTGATGGCAGCGTTTTCTCATTAAGCTATGTTGCTACTTCAGAATCCCTCCCGACATATATTTTAGGAAGTCATGCCACCAGATCAGAATTGCGAGACAAAATGAAACCTCTGCCCCCCTGGCCTGCACAAGCTCAGGGCATCCTATTGTCTTCGGGAGATCCCACCAAGCACAGACAGAGCTGGTGGAAGGTCAGAGGGGGGCCCTGTGAGTGGCCCAGAGAACAGGACCCTGGCATCCCAGTTCAACGCATCACCCCATGGCCATGCTTCAGTTGTCAGCTCTGCGACTGGGTCCAAAGGACAGGCTGTTATCGGACCCACCGCCCTTTGGGAACTCCCGGCATAGTTAGGGAGACATAGCATCTGTACAGGAAAGAGGCAACAGTGCCAAGCAGGCCCAGTGAGTGCCCCGTGGAAGGGCTAGGTGGCCAGTGCCCTGTGTGGGCTGGGCCCCCCACGAAGCTGGGCTGTGAGTGTCTACTTCTCGAGAGGTCTTTGCACCTGGGGTCCTGGCCGGCAACCCCCAGTCCCTTTCTGCCCACTGCCGTGCCCCTGGACTTCCCTGAGAAATCACAGACCAGCCTTGGGGTGCTTTAGCTGACACCCAGGAAGGCCCCTTCTGGGAGGCAGTGCCCAAGCTGGGGTGGAGAGTGACCGGACCTCTGCAGGTCATCTCTCCACCATGTCTCCCTGAGGCCCTCACCACAGAGCACTCCCTGAAGAGGGCAGTGCTTCGGCCCCCGCGTTCCTGCATACCCACCCCAGGGCCCTTCGTCACAGACACCCCTCCCCCGCCCAGGCAGGGCCAGCCTGATCCAACAGTAGCATCTCCAGTGGTCCCCATGGCATGCGAGGCTAACTAAGGGAACTCCATTGCCTTAGCCTCTCCCTTGGAGGGAATAAAGGCAGGCTGTCTTTATTAAATGTGGACATCGGGAGAACATGACAGGAATGATGGCTGTTATAATTCCTGATCTATCTCTTCACAACACCTTAGTGCCTCAAAGCACAGATTTCCTTCTGAGGGCCTCAGCCAGTGCTGTGATCCATCAGCCTCCTGCCTCAGCCCCATCCTGCCTGGCAGCTGACTTTCTGGAGGCCCCAGTGTTCCTCCCAGCCCCATTAGAGGCAGGCACGATGATCCCACTCCCCTGCTCTATTCGGTGCACTCCAGCCCACAGGCACTGAGCTGGGGCCCACAGGGACCAGCCCCCAGGGCAGGCGCCTCCAGAGGCTATCACCACTCCCAGGCCAGCATGGAGGGCTCCTTGGCATCCTGCCCCTCCTCGGTAGCAGCAGGGAGGATGCCTTGGGGCCTCTGGGGGCGGAGCGTGTGGTCATGGATGAAGATGGAGCCTGGAGCTCAGAGTAAATTTCACTGAAAACAGGAAACCACGAAGCTGCAATGTGTTCACTTGTAAGGGTCCAGAGAAGAAGAGCTCAAGGTCATGCAGGAGGAAGCTGGGGAGGAAGTGGGGTGGCTTTCTGCTCTGGGGCCTCCTCCCTCCCTCCTGCCCTCCCACCACACAGCAACAGCCAGGCTTGGGGTCTGGCAGCCAAATTCTTAGAAATTCTATCTGCCTGGAGGTCAGAAGCTGCGGGCTGGGCCAGGCCAGCCTCCCCCTAGGGCAGGAGCACTCTTTCTGAGCTGGGGGATGGGGGAGGTCTGGTCTGTGGGCTTTTCCTTCAATCCTAGGGGTAGCCCAGCTCAGCTCTGAGCAAGTGTCACCCTGCGCATCCCTGCCATGGGCCCCCAAGAGCTGTTAGAACAGCACCCTCTCTCTGTGGCAGCCTGCACTCAGCGTCCAGGCAACAGATGGGATAGAAGAGGGACCCCCAGGGACAAAGCAGGAACCAGGATTTTGGTGTCCTGGCCACTGGAGGTGTCCGTGCAGTCTCAAGGCCCAGGCCCACTCTTTCCTCAAGCCTTCCCCCTCCCAGTATAGCAGGACACCCACACTGACCCATGCCCTTGGGCCTGACGGGGGAGTGTGGAAGCAATGCCGTGTATCCAGGGGGGCTCCCTGGTTCTAGCCGTAGGCCTGGCGGCTCACTGCCGCCGGAGAGCCTAGAGCTGCTCTCTTCCACCCCCAACTCCTGTCTCCCCCCTCCCCAGGCCATCCAGAGGGTTCTCCCTGCCTGCTGGGCCCTTACGCTGGCCTGAAGTCGGGGCTCTGCCACATAGGCTGCCGAGCTGAACGCCCTCCTCGGTGCAGTGCCTGGGCCCTATGCCACTCAAACTCACCCCTTCCCCTCTCGGCCCCCCCACCCCCGCTTCCACCCCAGAGTGTACAGAGCCCCCGCCCCCCGACTCCTCTCTGTGTTTTTAAAACCCTTTAATCAAAATTCCACAAAGGATTCCCTTGCATATGGTGTATAAAAACAAATCCGGGACATGCCCCGAAGCAGGAGTTGGAGCAGAGGGTCTAGAGCAGAAGGCCACAGACCCTTCTATGTACACGCCCACCGACAGGGTCACTCTGCTGTAAAGACTTGACACAGATTAAATGGAATGGAAGACCAAAGACAGGGCGGGGCGGGGGGGAGGAGGAGATGGGGGCTTCCCTGGGCCTCAGGCACCCCTGGAAGCAGAGCAGGGATTAAAACCCAGCTCCTACAGTCCATTCCCAGGGTTTGCACTTGTTGCCCGTGGAGTTTAATAGCACCTCCTCTTTCCACTGGAGGGAGGGTCACAGTTGGGGCAATACAGTATGTGGTCCTCCTCTGTCCTGAGCACGCTGCGTGTGGAGGGGGGAGGGTGGGGGTGGAGCCTCTCCACTCACCTTCCCAGCAGGCTCCACCTGCCCTCCCTCACTGCCCTCTGCAGCAGGTAGCGCAACCTCTGCCTGGCCCCCATTGCCCAAGATGCCAGCTGGCCCACAGTGGCCACTGTGCCCCAGGGTGCACTTCCTGTTTCGGGGACCCTGGCCAGTGAACTCTGGGGCCCAGAGGGCAGGCAGTGGGAGCCCAGGTTTGCTTAACCGGTGGACAGCTACTGGGAGAGGTTGCTGGTAGCAGACAGCTGGGAGAGGCTCTCGTGGCCCCAGGGGCAGGCAGGCAGGACCAGCCCCAGAGCTCCATGGTCACGGAGAGGGAGTCGGACCGATGAGCAGCCTCAGGCGAGATCAGGGCGCTGGCTCTACCGCACTGAGGGAGAGTCTTTCCACATCTTTTCCTGTGTCTCATGCCTGGCAGGATGGCACTGGATGGGGACAAGGGGCGGGGGGGAGAGGAGTTCTGTCCAGTGCCCATCTTGTCTCATCTGGGCTGTTTGGTCACAAAGCTCATGTCCCAGGGAGAGAAGCTGCCATAGGCTGGAAACTCTTGAGCTTCTAGGATGTAGACCGTTTGGCATTTGTAGCTGGTGAAGTTCAGGTCTCTGGGGCGGGATCCCAGCACCCCACCATCCTTGAGACAGGGGCTGGGCAATCCAGCCCCTTCTCCCTTCTGCCATGTAGCACCCAGAGGAGTTGAGGGTCTGGCCATCAGAGGTATCTCAAAGAGTCTGGGCTCAGAGCAGGAGGGAGGAAACCAGGGCCAGGGCCACGGCTAAGGGACCACTCAGAGGGCCAGCTCTGCCTCCAAAGCACCTGCCCCAGGCCCCGCCACAGTTGCCCGCTGGCCCCAGCTGGTCTAGATGGCCTCAGAGTTTGGAGAGTCAGGCACGGGGTCTGCAAAAGAAAGGTGAAGTAGAATGAATGGGGGGGGCTCTGCGGTCCTTCACCCACTAAACCCACACGGGGAGGCTATAAGGCCTCAGAAGGGGAGTGAGGCTGGTGCCCTGCAGGCCACAGGGAGGTCATGACCTTGCAGGCTGTTGTGCCCTGAGGGTGAGGGTTGTTGGGAAGCACTCACCGAGGGTTGGGAAGAAGACATCGCCAGGGCCTGGTGGCGACAGAGGAGTGCAGGGCTCAGAGAGCAGGTGCCGCCCGGACTCTGAAGGCTGCCGCTGAGCCATGTAGGACAGCGGAGACCTGGGTTTGGCCTCCGGCATGCCTTGGGAGGACAGGGAGACCTCAAAGCCGGGGTTTTCGACTCCTTGTGTGTTGTTGCTAGAAGAAGAGAGCTGGCTCAGTCAGTTGTGCTGCCCAGGTTTGGGCCTCTGCCCTCCTGCTTGCCCCACTCCTCTGCTTCCCTCCCCTCCCCTGCCTTCACACCTCAGGCCTCAGCACCCTCTTCCTGCAAGAAGGGAGGAGCCGGGGTCAGAAAAGGGCATGGCCTTCACTCTCCCAGCTCCCCTGAGCTCAGGGCTGCACCCTATTATTTGGCCATCCGCCCTGAGCGCAGCTGGGAAGCCTGGGGTCAGAGACACCTTGAGGACCCCAGATCAGGAACCTGCGACAGGTTTCTCAGCTGATGCCATTAGGATCGAATGTCCCCACAGCTTGTCGTAAGCTGCAGGGAGCAGTTCTCTCCCTCTTCCTGTTGGGGAGGGGGACCACCTACCCCCTGCCGCCAGCTCTGAGTCCCGGCAGGATCACTGGCAGGACTTCCTTTGACCTGTCTAGAAAATCGTCCCTTTCAAACACCCAAGAGGAGCTCTGGTTTTGCTGATAAAGTAACCGGGCCAAGTTCCTGAGTGGGGCTCATTCCTGAGGACACCCTCTGTGCCAGGCGCCCCGTCTGCTTCCTGCCCCGAGCCCACCAACACACACTCCCCTGGCCACCGCATGCCCAGCCTGCTGCCCCACTCGGAGCCCCTGGCCAACCTCTGCCCCGGTGGCCCACGGTGGCCTGACCACTTTCTCCTTGGCGTGTTCTGCAGGGAGGGACCACGGCTCCAGGTGTGCCGTCCTCCTTTGCATGTTTCAGTGTCTGTGCCCAGTTCAGCTGCTTCCTCTTCCTCCCCCACCCTGGCCAGCTGCCCCCGAGGCCTGAAGGAAGGTGCTGGCCTCAGGCCCGCAGTGTCAGAGCTCGGCCCGCTGGGCGAGGGGCGGCAGGGAGAGCACAGATATGTAGGCCTCAGTGCAGATGGCAGATGCTTTTCTAAAGCAGTTGTGCCTGGAGGCTGTACAGGGAGCCTCCTGCACAGCCCTCCTTCCTGACAGCTGACCCCGGCCCGGGGAGGACCTGGGAGGCCGTGTCTGTGTTCCGAGCCCTGTCCCAGGACACGTTATCAGCGCGGGGAGAGGGGCAAGGAGCCTGGTGAAGGAGAGTCAGTCCAGGCAAAGAGCGACCCCCCTCCCTTCTGCATTAAGTCCAGCTGCGGTCTGAGTGTAGACATTGGCCGACAGAGCCGCAGGCCCAGGGAGAGGCAAGAAGAGAGAGAGCCTGCCAAGCTTGGAGTCGGGGCGGGGCGGCCACAGGAAGTTTTCTCGGGAAGATCTCCAGGGGCCTTACCTGTCCATCCGCACCAGCTCCTGGGCACCTGGGGACATACAGACAGAGAAGCTAGTCACAAAGGAGAGGCTTCCCTAGACAACATCCCTGCCCCCTCTGGCAGATGCCCTTTGAGGAAGGGGAGCAAGCCCAGGCTGGGCCACCCTCGCCCTGGATCCCCCTTCTGTTGGCTCAGGAGGCCCGCATGATCGTGTGTATCCTGCAGGCCAGGCCTCAGTGAGTCCGGTGTTTTAACCAGTGCTAAATGAAACTCGGGCTGCATTTCACAAGTATAAGGGGTGGCATTTGTCACCAGGAGGCCAAAGGCAACCAGTGCTTTCTCCTACGGCTTGATTAGGTGTTGTGAGACCATCCGGATTTAAGTATCAAGCAAAGGCCTGACTCCTGAATTTGCTGTTTCCTGTTTGGACATTTGCCACATTCTGGCCTGTCGCCATGATCTACTGAGTGGGAGGGCCGTGAGCTCAGTTCCTAATTGGAGGGTTCCTGGTCCTCCACATTGCCTAAAGGGTGGCTTTAGCAGTGACATCTCTTAGAGGAATCTTAGGGGCCTGAGACCCCATTACTTCTCGGCCATTCCACCACTTTCTGCTCCTCCTCCAAGCTGCTGCCCTCCCTTGGGATTCCCCACCCCTAAACTAGCCACCAACCAGATGCAGTGGTCCTACTTCCCTCTTCCTTGCAGTTCCCCATACATTTCTCATTTGCAAGAGCTTTACCACGATCACTGTGGGGAAACATGGGTGGGAGGGGCACACACAGAACACACAGGAAGTTGCACAAAGGTTCCTAAAATCTCTGCTCTCGGCAGGAATCATGGCTACCGTTTAGTGGGTGGCTCTGTGCATCAGGATTCGTGCAGGTGCCCAGCGTTCCCTGGGCTCATCCTCTCTACCCCTTGGTGGGAGGGATTGCTGGCCCCACTTTAGAGCTGGGGAACCCAATCTCCATCTAAAACCGGATTGGTTTCCACACTCATCAGCCTCTGCAGCAGGCTGCCTGCCTCAGTGCTCCCAACCCTTTCTCTCTCTTCCTCCCTGAGTGTGGCTCGCTCCTGAGTATGCTCTCTGAGCCAGCGCCCTGCCCGCAGCAACCAACACACACTCCCGGTCCCCTCCCTCCCTGGCCTGCCACGCCACCCGGGCGCTTAGCCTCTGTCCTGTGGCCGAACTCCTGGCATTTCTCAGTGACTTCTGTTCCTATAATTCCTGCAGCAGCACTTCTCGCGAGGCTAGATGAAGAAATGACCCAAATCTCCCCTCCCTCTCCATTTCACACCTGGTTTCTCTCCCAGCATCTCTTGGGTCTGTCTCGAAGACTCTGATCCTACAGTTCATTTTTTCTTCCTCTTTTTTTTTTTTTTTTAGAAGGGGTGAGCAGACTGGCCTCAAAAATACTTTTATTAGAAGATAAATTATTGACACCTTTTTGTTACTGCAATATTTAATTTGGGGATAAGGAGCTGTAAGAAGCCGCAGGTCACAGAATTGGGGTCTGTTTAGTTTCAGAGGATGCGTGCAGCACTGGGAGCTCTTTCCTGGGAAGCACCTCTTTCCTGGGAGCTGAGTGTGTCTCCGTCCTCGTCCCTTCCTCACCTCCGTGAAAACATTGCACCAATGAGCACAAGCTCATGGCAACTCCACGGTGATGACTCGCCCTGCTTGAGCCCCTGGGTTCCTCTTTCTGCTCCAAGCCTTGACCTACCTGCCCCCACCCCACCCCCAACCTATGGCGGGTTTTGCAAAAGGAGTATGGATGTCCTGAGAATAAGGGAAAGGTGACCACAGCCCCTGAATGAGCCACTGTGGGGGCTCAGGTGAGAGCGCCGTCCAGGTGTTACGGTCCAGTCAGAGGAAATCAGGTGTGAGCCAAAAGCCATCTGCCGACAGAGCTGCCCTCTCTCAGCTCTACCTTCTGCAGCTGGCCAGAGGGGAAGAAGCAGGGGAGGTGACATAAGGGCCAGGGCAGAGGACTCCCCACCCTCCTCGGGCTAGCCCAGGCTCAGGGGTGGGGTCAGAGGAAGGGCAAGGGGCACTGTACCACAGAGGAGGGTGAAATGGTGTTGGTGGCCATGACTTGAAGGCTGGCTCTACTGCTGACTCACTGTGAGCTTCCCTCGGCAAGTTACCGAACCTCTCTGTGCCTCAGTTTGCTCAGTTGCAAAGGAGGAACAATTGTAGGGCCAAGCTGTCTCATCATTATGAGAGGAGGTATATAACAAACTTGGCGGGGCGCCTGGGTGGCTCAGTCGTTAAGCGTCTGCCTTCGGCTCAGGTCATGATCCCAGGGTCCTGGGATCGAGCCCCACATCGGGCTCCCTGCTCGGTGGGAAGCCTGCTTCTCCCTCTCCCACTCCCCCTGCTTGTGTTCCCTCTCTCGCTGTGTCTCTTATCAAATAAATAAATAAAATCTTTAAAAAAGAAAAAAAAAAAACTTGGCATGGGGCCCAGCACAGCAACCTTCCCAGGTAGGGGTTGGTGGCCAGCACGCTCATCCTGATGAGCATTCTGATGATGTGGTGGGATTACACTCCCTGGGAAAAGCATGAGTGGAAAGCTCTGGGCTTGAGGCCCAGCTCTGCCACTTACTAACTTATATACCATTCAGTTCATGATTTAACCCCGCTAGTAAGCTCAGGTTTCTCAGCCATATGCTGAAAGAACTGAACTAAGTTATCTCCAGGATCCCTTCCAGTTCTGATAATCCAAAGGTCATTTTTGTCCTGACAATTACAATGCTGGTTACAAGGCAAGCCTACCCCTGCATTAAAGCAGGTCCTCAAAGGATCTCCAAGGGGCAGCATTTTATAAACCAATTTGAACTACTCCATGTGATTATTCATTCATTCAACAGATATTACTGAGGGCCGAGCCAGGACCCCTTGGGGCTGGTGGGCACTCAGGCCCCCCAGGTGGCACACCTGGGTCCCCTCCTCTCTCCACCATTGAACCTAGCTCCTTGCAGGGACTATAGCAGCTCCCATCTCTGGAACAGAGAGGAAATGTGCCTGCCTCTTGCCTTTGCTAATCCCAGGCGCTGAGCTGGGGCCTGGGGCAGATCGCTCGCACCCTCACCCACCCCAGGCAGGCGGGGATACTCACGGCGGTTGGAGGCCACCTGCCTTTGCTTGTAGACCAGGAGCAGGATGAGGGGAAGGCAGAGGATGCCCACGATGCAGGCGCCTGTAGCCAGAGCAGCCGCTGTGATGCCTAGTAAGGGCAGAGAGACAGCCATGGCGAGACTGCATTCCCTCTGCTTCTCCTGAGGGGATACTGAAGCCCAGAGAGGAAAGGTCTGGGCAGGCAGGGGGGCCCAGCTTTACCCAGGCCCCACAGCCAGACCCTCAGTGACCTGCAGAGGGACAGAAGGCCTAGGGATCCCCTTTCAAAGAGCGTCCCATGCCTCTTCCCCAAGTGGGCCCGGAGCACACAGAAATGAGGCCAGGGGCTCCAGGGAAGAGAGAGAAGGGTCTTCCTCCCAGCCCCCTGGGGACAGCTCAACTGCCCCAGGCCACGGGTTGTTCCCAGAAAAGGAGGGAAAGCAGGTCCTTCACAGACCCCGTGCCATGAAGTTCAAGGTCAAAAGGAACCCAGGTGGTGAAGAACGTTTGGAAATACATAGCGGTGATGGTTGCACCACACGGTGAGCAGAATTAATGCCACATTTAAAAGTGGTTGGAATGGCAAATTTTATGCTATATACGTTGTACCACAATAAGAAGAAAAAAAAACATCAAAATGAACAAAAGCCCCACTCCTCCTGAGAGACCCCCTTAGCTCTGGACACAGCTTCTGGAAGGGATCTCACACATACAAGTCACGGGGCAGGCGGCGGGGGGACACGTGGGGGAGAACTAGAAACATGTGAATCCTTATCTTAACGTTTTAAAATTTTAAACTTTCTAAATTACAATATAGATAGATAGATAGATAGATAGATAGATAGATAGATAGATAGATAGATAAGTTAAAATATATTCCAGAGTTTCCTCCCCCTGCTGCTCCTCCTCCCCAGGGCACCCTGCAAAGAGACAATCACTGTCCACACTTCTCTCGCGCGCGGCCCAGATTTGTCCCCTGCGTACACAGCATACAGGTGCTTTTCATGAGGATCGCTTTTCCCAGTTAGCGTGGCTTGGACAGCTCTGGTTGGCACAGAGCTCTACCCTGTTCTGCCTAGGGCTTTATCGCAGGGCTCACCCCAGAATTTATTGAAACAGTCCCCCATTGGTGGACATGCAGATCGCTTCCGTTTTTCTGCATAACTAATAACGTAGCCGTGAACTCCTTGTGTGTGCATCTTCCCTCGCTTGGGCAAGTACCTCTGTATGTAAAATCCCAGCGGTGAAAGTGCTGAGCCAAAGAGTATGTGCGTTTTCTTCTAGGCTGTTTAATTGGTAAAGGTTGTACCGCTTTACCATCCCACCAACAACATGAGAGGCCTGACTTATTTCAGCCCATCTGCTGACACCAGGAGTTTAGCTGGGATGGAACCACAACCAGCGTAAACGCGTTTCCTTCCCGATTTCAGCCCTTCCCCAAATACGAAATACAGGCTGGGATGCCTTGTCACGGTGGCGTCAATGTGGCCCTGGGGAGCTTGGGGAAGGTGGGGGGGCTGTGGTCTCAGTGTTGCCTTCACACTCTTCATTTGGGAATAAAGGCTGTGTTTATCTCATTGTATTGCTAAACAACCTGATGGTGTAAATAAGCTTTCCGGGGCTTTGTTCATACCACAGAAGAGAACAAACTGTTTACTGGCACTTTAGACCTACCCACTGGTACAGAACAGTTGCTATGCTAATCACAAAGCAAGTTCGAGTCCACATTAAAGCAGGTTCCCTGCAGATCTCAGCAAGGCTGCATTTTGACGTGGAATAGTGAAAGTAGACACATTCTATAATTCAGACGTTTGAGGATTTCTAACTCCCCGTCATAGGATCTTCTTGTGGGCATTGAGAAGGGGGTTGCAAAATGCTCTATTCTAGTCGTCAAACCAGGGCTCCAGACTGCTACTAAGCCACATTCAGTGAGGTCAGGTGCTCACTCGCTGTGTCTCCCTGTCCCCCTCCCGGCCTGACTCCTGTCCCCAGGCAGAGATCCCCCTCTGCAGCCCCTCCAGGGGATCAGGACTTGGTTTCCTTACAACCTGGGCTGAGAGTTGAGGCTGGGACAGGGAGGCAGGAGTTTGGGGACAGTTTTGTGGGCCCACCTGCCCTAGAAGCTACGGGCTCTTCTGCAAAGCCCAGCCTTGCCACAGGTCCCTGCCGCCTCCCGCAGGTGTGGCCAGTACCTGGGGAGGTGGGGGTAGGGGGTCCTGCTTGGTAGCCATCCAGAGCCAGGCTCACTGGGAAGGCGATCAGGTGCTGGCAGAGACAGCTGCCAGGCCAGCTCTGAGAACTGTGCCAGGCCCTTACACAGCAGGCTGGGATGGGAGCTCCCCCCAACGCTAACCTGCTCAGCAGTGCACCCTTGTCTAGAGCCTGCCAGTACCCAGTGGGTGGGTGGGTAGGTAGGTAGGTACGAGAGGGGAGGAGGGAGTTCGGTCAGGCTGCCTGGTTCCCCCGGGAGGGGTTGGATGAAAGCAAACCAAACATCCTGCTGTGTAGGGGGATAGGGAGGTTGCTTTGCAGGAGGTAGGCTGCCCAGCCCCCTTCCCTGGGCTCCGTGACAAAACCACAGCCCCTCAGCAATTGGGGGCTCTTGGGGACCAACTTTCTCAGCCTCTCTCCCTTCCTCCCGCCTCCCCCAACCTCAGACTGACTTGGGCTTTCAGGTGATTTCCTAGGCCGGCCACCCTGTTCCTTCCCAAAGAGATCTTTAGAAGACAGGGCTGCAGGTAGAACAGAAAAGCTCCCAGCTGCTTGGCTGGAAGCATCACTAGCCAATCAGGTACCAAGGCTGGCTGTGGGGCACCTGTCTTAGAGAGAGCAGGGATTGCAGTCTTTCCAAAGGTCAGCAGCACTGAGGGCAGTCCCTAGCGGCCCGCCCTGAGGCCCACTAAGCACAGGGGTCACCAGGCAAATGTTTCTAAACCATTAGAAAACAGATGTGTGTCCACTGTCTGTTGCCATCTCCTTGCCATCCTGTCATGGCCCACATGGTACGTCATCTCTTTCTTTTTTTTTCTTTTTTTCTTTTTTGGCCAACATTTTAAAATTGAGAGTTTCTGTAAAATCTGGGCTTCTGACTTTGCTGGAAAATGGAGTGGCTCTGGCAGCCCCGGGCCCCCCTCCAAGCACACAGCTGTTGGAGCTGCCCTTACAGGCCGGCAGCTGGCTGCTCACCACAGTCTCCACCCCTCCCCACTGTCTTCCTCCCCAGGTCCCTGGCTTCGGGGGCATTGGAGTTTTTGATCCCTGATTCAGCCTCTTGGATAACACGGATTGCCTCCCTGTTAGTGGGGAAGGGACACACGTGCTCCCATTTCTCACTGGACCCATGATCCCTAGAGAATGGAAGTGTTGGCCCCAACCCCCACACCCCACCCAAAAGGATAGCTGGGTTTCTTTTCATCAGACGCCATGCCCTCCTTAGTGACAAGACTCCACCACAGCTGTAGTCTCCAGACCTCCAGAACGAAGAGTCTGGAAAGGGGTTGGGACTTCAGAGGTCACCAAAGTCATCATCCTGCCCTCAACAGCTAGGATAGAAGTAAACACATCCCTTTGGCCCTTGGGGAACCAGGTCACTGTGGACAGTAGTAGCTCAGGGAAGCAGGGACCAGAGTGAGGCTGCACATCCCTAGAGAGGGAGGCTAATGTGAAAACCTGAGAGTAGAGGTGCCCAGCGAAGGAAGCCTGACCCACTCTTGACAATCAAGTTCAAAGTTCTGCCTCAGCCTCGGATTCTGACCAGCCAGATTCCCAGGCTTCCCCAGGCGACTTCTGTTTCCTTAATTCCAGCAGCTACTTCTCTAAGCTGGGTCTTAATCAGGAGAAATGAACCAAATCTTTGTTCCCTCTCTATTTTGCAGCTGGTTTCTTCATTGTCCCCACTGGCATCTCTCATCGCTGTCCCCAGGACTTTAATTCATACAACTGATTTTCAGAAAACTGGTGTTGAGAGAGGGGAGGGCAGCCCAGCTCCCGGGCAGGGTTTGTGACTGAGAATCAGGCGCTCTGGCTGAGAGATGGGGAGCAGTCCCTGCACCTGTCTGCACCTTGGTTTCCCCACCAGAGAAGTGTGCACAGTGGCAGAGGTGATGGCCTCTAAGGGAGCTCTGGGAGCTCCTGGAGGAAGAAGGGGGACTGGAGGGTTGCTCAGAGTGGAAGGAGCAATGGGGAAGTGAACACTCGTGGGCCCTGCCAGGTGAGGCTCCCCCCATCATGGATGCCTGTGCACACGGCCGTCCACCCTCACCAGGGAGCTGCCGCTGGAGGAAGTGAGGACAGCAGTGGCCTGGTGCCGAGGCGACATGTCAGGTTTGCAGTGTGCAGGGACAGGGGCTTGAACCAAAGAGTTCCTTAGTTCCATGCGGGTCTGGCTCAGTCCGAAATGTGTGTTCTGATTTTATTCCTGGCTAAGCTGTTTGTTGGTTCACAAAAGAGTAGTTGGAGTAGAAAGTTACCACGACCTTTGAGCTGGGCTGGGGCTGGGGCTGTAGGTTTAACTGTCCTGTCCCTGCCTTCGGTCTTTGTGCGCGTCCTCCTGGAGGGCAGGGGGGGAGGTCTGCACTCTTGTATCTCCAGGGCCTGGGCAGGGGCTGGTCCATACTAGATGCCCAGGAAATACTGATGGATAGAAGGCTCTGGAAGCCAAGACCCTCTCCTCTCCAAAGAATGGGGCACCCCTGAGACATCTCCCCTTTGCCTGCTGCCTCCAAGCTGCCAGGCATTCTGCCCTGGCCTCTGAGTGCCCAGACGTCCCTCAGAGCAGTGCCCCACTCTTCCTCTGCAGGATGCCTCCCAGGGCAAACACCAGGGGGCTGACTGCCACCCGCCCACCGCCCTGTGCATTCCTCAAGCTGGGAAGAAGGTGAAGTGAGCACAACCCAGCTGTGTGAATTTGGGCAAGTTATGTCACCTCTCTGGGCTTCTGTGTCCATGTGTAGAAAGTGAAGATGTGCTGCCTACTTCAGAGGGTTCTTGTCAGAATCCACGGAGATACCAGTACTTGCGAGGACTTAGCACAGTGCCTGGCATGCAGAAAGAGCTCTAGGAAAGGTAGTTCTCTTCCCCTTCCTGAGTCTCTCCGTCCTCTCTCCCCCATGCACAGAACAAGGACTGCAGCCCAATGGTTGCGGGGAAGGGGTAAGTGAAAGGGAGAGGCAATAGCAGAGGAGGAAGAATGGGGGTTCGGTGGGCTTGGGGTGATGAGGTCAGAGTTCAGAGTGGGGCCTGGATCCAAGAAGAAGGCGGAGGAGAACAGAGAACCCAGAAGGGCCAAAAGGGCGGTCCCTTACTTTCACTCTCCCTGGGTGAAGGTGGGTACGCGATGCACCGGGTTGACGCTGCTTTGTCTGTGGGAGCAAAGGGAAGGGGCGTTAGGTGGGCCTGAGGCCGGGGAGGCTTGTTGCAGCTAGCACACGGGTACACACAGACGCAGCTTCTCACTGCGAGGCTGGGTGTGCCCGGCGCACTCTCACACCTCCCCCGCAGGCGTGTGGATACCTGCTGGCACCCACTCATCTACCCAGCCTACTGCCCCTCACACTCTCACCCGGACACACACACACAGATACATACATATTTCCCAACAAGCGTTCACCAGCTCACACCCCAGGTCACATACCACGGCCACCATAGTGTCATGAGCAGTACCTCCCAGGTTTGTACACTCTCTCTTACTAGACAGAACCACATACACCCCCCTCACCATCACACCCCACTGACCAGAGAGATTTATACGCAGCCCCACACCCCGTGGCCACCCCATCTCACCACACATGTCCCTGGCGTGTCCGTGTCCCCCACCTGGGACCACACACCCTCCCAGCACAGAATCACACCACGGTCACACCATCCAGTACTCAGCACCACAGCCCTGGAGTCACACGGTTCTCTCTGCCTCCCCTTCCAGACGGGCGCATGCACCATCCCCACAGCGACGGCACCCCCGCGCTGTCCCATACGGGAGGCCCTCACCTGTCTGCACCTGCAGCTCCATGGCACCGTGGACCCTCTGCTCCGAGTGGTGGTGCCTGATCTCCACCACCAGACAGCAGTAGAGGCCGCTGTCCATGGGGGTCAGGTTGCGCATGGTGATGGAGAAGTTGCCGTGGTGGTCGGAGACTGATTCCAGCCCGTAGCGCTGGGCCAGGTCCTGGCTGGTGTTGGCCTGGTGGCCGCTGTGGTGCAGGTGAAGGTCCTGGAACGTGAGGTTGCGGATGGGCCGGCGCTCCGAGCAGACCTGCACTTCGCCCCGCGAGCTGCGGTACCATGTCTTGTAGTAGGTCACGTCGTGCCCTTTGGCCGTGGGGCCCATGATCCTGCAGGTGAGGGTGACATTCTGGCCCTCAGAACACACGTACAGGGAATATGGCGTGGCGACCTTGAAGGCTGCCACCAGACCTGTTTAGAGAGACAAGAGACGGTCACCTGCCTGAGCCAGAACCACTCCCAGTTCCCCCAGAGGGAGGAAGAACCCTGGCCTGGCACTCTGAAGATGTGGGTTCCCCAGTCACAGGCCCCGGGCGAGTCAGCTGACCTCCCGGGCCTCAGCTTCTTCATTAGCTCCTGAATCTGACTCCATCCCGGGCTGCGTGGGAGGAGGAGCTTCTCCAAGTGAGGGACTCCCCTGACCCCAGGGACACTAGACAAGGCGTAGGAGAGACTCTGTGCAGGTGGCGGACGGGGCCCAGCCGGTGTGTCTGTCTCCCCGCTGCTGCAGACCCTGTGGCTCTGCCCACAACTGGCCCCTGGCACCTCCAGCCCCACACCCCATGCCGTCCGGGGCGGGAAGCAGGATGAGGAGCACAAAGGCGATTCGGGAAGAGAAGCCCTTTTCCCTTGGCCAGCCTTCTGGGGCCATTAGCACCTTGGGCCCTTCCCACTCGTAGGGCTAGCCATGCCGTCCCACCTCCTCATCGGTGAGCACTAATGGAGCACCTCTGTGTGCAGGGCCTGCACCAGGTGCTACGTCTCACCTGGATGCTGAGCACATGGCCTCCCCTTGGGAGCTTATGGCCTAGCTGTGTAGACGAAGCATGCCTTCCTGACAAAGTAAGACCACAGGCTAAAGGGTGGACTGGTTCCAGTCTACAGGGCACTTGGAGGAGGGAAGACATAGCCGTCCTGGGGATGGTCAGGAGACTTCTCGAAGGAGCGAGTGTCTTTGGGGTTGATGGACAGATAGAACTTCAGCAAGTAGACGGGGTGCTCTGGGCCAGGTGGTGAGGAAGCAGGAAAACCCAAGGTGTCTCGGGGCCAGGACCAGGGAAATCATGAGAGGTCGCCTCATCCATGTACCTGCTGCCACCCAGTCTTCTTAGAAATATTTCCTAGTTCATTTGGTTTTCAATAAGCAAACGAAGCCATCCCCTGGCCCTCTTTACCCTACCCCAACCCCCCAGCACCTAACCATGTTGATCCCCACAATCACTGCAATGCATGGTTGCGAGAGGACAGAGCGAGGGAAAGCTGAGAACACTAGATGCGAGTTCTAATGCCCTCTACAGACACAGGGAAGATAACTACGGTTATTATATATTAGCGGTATTTGAATTTTAAGTGGCATTTCAGAGGCTGTCGTAAGTCAGGGAAGGAGATGTGTACAGAATCCAAACCAGCATGTCTCTTGGATTGCCACTGCCTGAATCAAGATAACGCCACTTCCTCCTGCGGGCACCCCCTTCCCTGCCTTCAGAGCCTGGGACCCACCAGCAGAGCTGAAAACTTTGCCTGGTCCAAAGTAAGGCAGCCTGGTGTAGCTTTGGAACCGGACCAGCCCGCACTGGAGTCCAATAGCTGGGAGTCATTTAGACTCTGAGCCTCAGACTCCTCACTGTCAAACAGAAATGAAAACATCTACCTGCCAGAGTTGAGGCAAGGACCACAAATACTTCACATGAAGGGCTCTGAAAGTGCTTTGCTAGTAGGTGGTGCTTGCTACGTGGAAGCCACACAGCTCTCTCGTTCGTTTGGGCAAGTCCGGGAACATTTCCTAGGAGTGAAAATAGTTCTGCAGAGTAGAATGGAGAAGCCAGCTTCAAACTCTTTCCCACTAAGGTGTGAATGACTGACAACAGCTTGGGATCCAATTTTGGAGTGCCTGCATATTTAAAGCAGTGTGTGGGGAATTAGCAAAGTCATGGCCCCGAAGAATATGTCTGCATGGTAGTGTGTTAGGCCCCTAGAAAGTAAGGAAGACACACACACACACACACACACACACACACCAGATCCTTCCATTCACTCTACCCACATGTGAGAGGGAGCCATGTCTGGGAGCCCCAGATCTATGGAAAATCTTTGCCAAGGTGAGCAGAGATTTCACAACTGCCTGGCAAGATGCTGGTCTCCTTTTCAGGCAGAAATGTAGAGGCCCGGAAGGGGAAAGTGATTTCCCTAAAGTGCCACAGAGGGAGGGTATGAACTCAGAACCTGGAGCATGGGGGGTTTCAGGTAAAGCCAGATCTAGTTAGAACTAGAAGAAGGAAGAGCAGGTATCCTGTGCTATGCTAACTCCTTTAGGGGCATGTCTAGCAACCTTATAAGGTCGGTGTTGTTTTTATTCCTGTTTCACTGAGGACAAAACGTGAGGCAAAGAGACGCTAAATAATTCACTGAAGATCACAGTAGTGACTTCGACTCCCCCTCACGGGCCTGTGTGACAGCCATGGCCACAGAACTATGTGTGCCAGTAAACGGGGGGCGGGGGGCTAGCCAGGGAAAGGACCCTCGCAGACACTCCCAGGAAGACCGAAAACCCGCCCAGAGAGCAGACCGAGCAGCTGTCTGCCTTGCGCTGCCCCTTTCCCCTGCGGGCCGCAGCTAGGGGCAGCTATTACATGGCACTATGTGTCAGGGAGCACAGAGTTACCTGGACAGCACTGGGGAGAGATATTCAGCCCTAGAGGCTGAAAACCCACAGTGGGACACAGAATTGGGGCTGAGAATGGGGGTGGGGGGCAAGGGGAGGGGAGCATTGCTCAATCCCCAACACCCTACACACCCTAGAGGACCTCTTCCCTTTTTAGAAAAAGGAGAAGCTTGCAGTAGGATTCAGGTTTGGGGGATGGGGGACACTGTTCGATTTCAGCAAAAGGGCCAGATAGCAGTGGACCAAGAGTTCCCAGGGTCTTGTCCTGGTGGGGGGTTCAGGGTTGGGGGGGTGGGAACATCCCCTTTGTTGTGTCTAAGACTCAAGCCAGGTCAAAACCCAGGACAGCCTGATGCTCAAAGGCACAGAGTTGGGGAAAATAATGCACGCCCCCCCCCCCCATGCCACCCACAACTGCACATGCACACGTGTTATCGGGGATATATATATAGCACAGCTGGGTTTATAATTATTTGGCAGGAGGATGTTGCTTATTGTCAGGAGCAGATCCTTTTGGACACCTGGGTCATTGTCAGAGACTGGGGAGAGGGTGGGGAGGAAAGCCCTCGGCTCCAGGGTGGCCAAGAACATGTGGGACAGGAAAATGATCCTGGGCCTGGGCCTGAGCCTGTGCCCAGGCGGGAACCATCCAGTCATTGTGCTGCTCTTGGGGCCCAGCCCCACTCCAGCCCCACCTGTCACCGGGTAAGGAGGCAGAAGCCCCTGGAGGAATATTGCTAGGAACCTGGAAAATTCCAGGTCTCAGGATTAAAACCTTGGTCTGAGGGATCCCTGGGCCCCAGTCCCCACTTAGCCACGTCCTTGCTGTGTGCCCTTGAACAGGTCCCATCCTTCTTCTCTCTGCCTCCTTCTCTTCATCTCAAGAAACTCCCCATGTTCCTAGGCCCTTCCAGCTCTGAGGGCTTGGGGCAGTAGGAAGGGGCTGTATTTCCTTAGGGCAGGGAAGGGGGCAAGAAATGGGCCACCTCTTATGTGTCAGGACTTGCTTACCAATTTGTACTCCTCTCACTTAATATCCCCTGATGTAGGTATTATCATCCCCATTTTAAAGATGAGTTAACAGACCCAGAAGTCAAGCGACTTAGCCAAGACCACCCAACCCTATGTGGCTGAGCTGAAACTCACACCTTGGACACACCAGCACAGCAGGAAGGAAGAGCACCCCCTAACTCCTGAAGCGGGTGGGGCTGACATCTCAGCCTCCAGCACCGGGGAGAGTGAACTGACCCCAAGCTGACTGCAACTTCCAGCCAGTCATCCTTGCTCAGCCTCAGACCTAAACCGAAAACACCATTCCTTCATTCCACAAATATTTACCGAGGTCCTACCCGTGAGCCAGGCCCAGGGCAGAGAGGCCGTGAGGGTGCAGAGTTCCCTAAGCGATGGCCGCTCAGAATTTAGTCCTCCTCCTGCCGCTTTCCAGCTGGGGGACCCTCAGCCAAAGGTGGGCTCAGCCCCTTGTAGAAGCTTCTGTTCCAGTACTGGGGAGAGGGGCTCTTGTCTGGCTCCGTCTTGGGATGTTAGTTGTCATGATTCACCTCGTTCCACCCAGCAGGCACCTCGTGAAACCCTGTGGGTGTGCACGGGATGGGTGTGTGTGTGGGTGTGGAGAGGCCTGTGTGTTTTCCCTGACGGGGCATGAGTTTAGCCCACGGTTGCCAAGGCAACACCCCAGCCTTTGGAGGTGGGGCCCCAGCTTGATGAGTCTGGCCTGGGAGGCCCCACCCAAACAGCTGAACTCTGTCCAGCTGCTGCTAGGGGTTGTAAGTAAACAGTCCAACAGTCCCTGATCTGCTGCTCTTGCTGGCCCAGGGCTAGATGCAAAAGGCCAGGACCTCACCCTCAGAAGGAGCGCCAAACAGACATGGAACTGGTCTCCAGCTCCCTGCCAGGCCCCGTCCCCCAGGATAGTCCGGGGAGGGTGCAGGGAAAGCCTCCGTTCTGTCTTTATCAAGCTGCAGAGCACAGAGGGAAACAGAGTCAAGGACCAACCCGGACTGAGTCTGCCAGCGCTGAGGTCCAGGAAGCACCCCCGGCACGGGGGGCGGAGCCAGCAGGTCAGCTCCTGGGGTCTGTGGCCAGCAAGGACAAAGGGCATCTCAGATGTGTTTATTGATACCTGCCCCCGCAGGAAGTGTCCATTCACATCAGACCAGGGAGTCTGGGAAGGGGAAGCCAGGCTCTATTGGAGGAAGCGGCGCTTCCAGCACCTTGGGAAAGCATCCACGCATCCGGGGCTGGAGGCTGTTGGCCAGCACGCCTCCCTGGAGAGGGCCTGGGCAGCTGGCCAGGCGCCCCGCCAATGGATGCTTCTCTGGATGCCTCCTTCCCAGACTCGCCCAGGCCCTCCATGAGGAGGACTGTGTGCAGCCCCGAATACCAGCTCTGGCCAGCTTCCCTCAAGGGTCTAGGCTGTGAGGACTTCCTAAGGTTCAGCTTCCAGTCCCTGGGCCCTGCCCTCGGTGCAGGCAGCCCGTAGTAACCGACACAGTAGCGGTGGCTTGGGACTGACCAGAGGGCCCACGTCCTTCCTGCAGATGGACAGCAGGCCTGGCCAATGAGGGCTCAGTTGCTGTGAGCTCTCTCCCCATCACCCCGTGGTTATTGGGATAGCTAGTTGGCCCCAGCCCAGCTGGAGCTACTCTATTTACTTGGACACTGTATTTATTTGAGGAAGGCAGCAGGGGCTGGGAGAATTGGGGGCCGGAAGAAGCTCAGAGAGGCCCTCTGACCCTGCCCTGACCTCTTAGGATGGGGACCACCGCTCTCTTTTCCTCTGGGAGAGCTGACCTGTCCCCTGCCACCAGCTAGCGCTCTTCACAGTGGTGAGTTGGCTTCTGCAGTGATGGGGGAGGGGCCGACAGCGACTATAACACGGACAGTTTTAGTTTTATGGCATTAAATGCCATCGAATCACATAGAAGGTTATTCCCCTCCCTTTTTTTTTTTAACAAGGGACAGCAGGTTTCAGGCTCAGAGCCTTCCCCAGGCTATACTAGAATGTATTACCCTTATTTGGTTTTCTTATTGTGCACTTGTATGGTTTTGTTCTATTTATGGCAATGATACTGGCTTTCCATTGGTGCCGGTGATAGAAAGTTTCCTTTTAAAATCTATTTACTTAAGTAAAAGAATGAGTCCATTTGAGGGAAAAAATAAGTACATATGATAGGCAGATGCTGCTGCAGAAATCCCAGAGGTAATGAGCAGAAGGCTGACGCTCAGGGAGCTCTATTCTGGAACTGCCCTTCAGAAGGGGGCAGTCAGCCTCCCTGAAACCATGTCCCCCAGGCTGCCCGTGGCTCAGAGAGAATGTGCGTTCAGTGTCCCCCAGGGAGAGAATAGCCTCTGCTATTCACTATTCCCTATTCAACCCCAGGTGCCCACGGGAAATAGCATCCTATGCAGAACATTTAAAGGACGGGGTCTGCTCGGGCCGAAGCGCAGCAAGTTCATTACTGAATGACGGATGTGCGTAACAGCCACGGCCTTTCTCTCTGGGAACGGGCAGCCAAAGCAACTAGACGAAACATAAAGATCAGTTGCAAGAAAGATCCCAGTTAGACCAGCAAACCCTGAGCTGGGCTTGCCTTGAAGTTGCAAAGTCCCCCATCTCTGGGGAACTTGAAGAGAATCCACAGGCGCCTCCATGGACATTTCACACTTTAAGTGCCTATAGGTGCTGACAGGTGGCCAGACCTCCAGGATTCTTCAAGTCCAGTCCTAGGGAAATCAGTCCATGCCTTCCCACACCCTGGGCTCTCCACCGGGCTCTGTAGGCACCAAGGAACTTGGAGGGCCAATGGCACGGGCCACAGAAAGCCAAGAAACAGCTTAACACTACACATCATTCACCAGGTTCCAGGCACGGTGCTGAGGTTGTGCACGGACTCTTCACCGAAGCCCCCTGAGGGAGGGGCCATCATCATCCCCATTGTAGATGCTGAGTAACTTGCCCAAAGCCACAGCCATAAATGGCCATCTTGGGATTTGAACCTAGAGCTCACTGACTCCCAAGACCAGACTGTTGAGTGAAAGGACTGTATGGGAAGCATGCAAGGCACACAGCCCCAGATCCCTTGCTTCACCATTCCCATACAGAGTGCCATCAGGAAGGCCTTGGGCCTGCCAGTGCTGCTGCTAAGGGGACCCAGGGGTCCCTCAGAAAGCTGCACTGCCAATCCCAGGTTCACCCCGCCCAGGTGAAGGCAGACTGCTCCTGGATGAGTAGCTGGCCTAAAACTGGGGGGCCTCCAGCTCAGTATGTGGGGCTTAGTCAGTGCTGGTTGGCCAGATGGGTACCGAGGAGCCCTTCCTTCCTTCTCTCCCTTGATCTGCTGAAGCCTAAGACCCGTCTATGTATGCATATAGGGAGGTGGCCTCTTTCAGCTTCCCACCACTGTCCCTCCCACCTGAGCCACCACTCCTAGGGAGGTCAGGCCCCGGCAGGGACACAGGAACAACCAGCCCAGCTGGGCGAGGGACTCCCTGGTATTGCTGGGCATCCCTAGCATTGGGTAGATGCCCCCTCACGCCTGTGGGCTGGCCTCCAGGGCCACCCCAGGGGCTCTGGACAGAAGACAGTGGATTTCCTAAGAGCTGACCTTCGCTGCATCAGAGGCTTGCACCATTGGGTTACTCAACAAGGCCCTGCAGTCCTGTTTACCATGAAGGGGATGATGGGGTCTCCCCTCCCTAGCCTCAGTGCACTCCCATGTGCTAGTCCCAGAGTCTGGGCCTCCTGGGTCAGCCTATAAGGCCATGGTGAGGACAAGAACTTTCTCGGGCCCTAGGAGTGCATATAGGGGAAGAAGAGTCTCTGCCACCCTTGGGGTCTGCTGGGGCCTGGCTCTGTTAGGTGCATCCCTCCATCCATCTCACCCTGAGTCAGGCCCAGGAAAGGCGCGTCTTCAGTTGACTGGGCTCCTGAGCACCAACTCACCACCACCATTCTCCTTGGTGCTGAGCCAGCCTCAGGAGCTTAGAAAACAGACCTGCACCAGCCACCTCCATCTCACCTTCCCAGACATGAAGCCTTTGACCTTGAGCAATCCTGCCCAAGGCAACCCACCTCAGGAGGCCGGCGGCGAGTCTTTCCAACTCACAGACCCTCCTGACAGTGCCTGCAACCAGGCTTCCCGTCTGTTAGCCCCTTGTTACACATTGTCCTGGGCAGTGGGAATGTTCATTAGCATGCCCATATTACAGTTAAGAATACTGAGTCCCAGAGTAGTTCAAAGCCAAGAGAATGCTTCTGACCCCCTTCAGTAGAAAGCTGCTTAGAGCCCTAATCATCTCCCTGAGCTGGGCCCGGGAAGAGCTGGTCCTGTGGAGTGCCACACTTTGTGAGTAGCCGAGACCTCTAGGGGTGAAGGCCTCTGGCTATGTAGACGATATGGAGCGAGGGCTCTGAGCCTCTCTGTTACCAGCTACTCTGCAAGGCGGCTCCCTACACCTCAGTTCTCTAGAGCTCAGTTTCCCAAATTGGGGCTGAACAGAGAGCAGCCCGGCCAGGGGAGGGCAGGGGAAGGGGTAAGAAAGCAGAAAGGCCTCTTGGGGTCACTTGAGGAGAAAGGGGCAGGGCAGGTGCTCTGTGGTGGGGGCGGTGCTGGCCTTCCTGCCTGCCACCGTCCCCTGCCCTTTCTGGAAACCATGTCCTGCCATGAAGCATGGCCTTGGTGCCGAGACCGCCTCCCCCATCCTGCGAGAATCCAGGCCAGGACTAGGCAGCTCTGTGTGTGGGGTGTGGGCTTTCTCCTCCTTATCAGAGGCCAGACTCCCCGAGCACTGAGATAACATGCTGCCTGCAAGCACCCACTTTGTTTCTGGGATATTCCATTTTCTCTCAACTCCCTTCTCTTGCTCCTACCCTGTGCTCCCCCTCCTTTCTTCTCCTGACCCGCCCACTGGGTCCTTGTGCCAAGCGCCCCACCTTCTCTTGCCTCCCTGACTCCCTGCATGACTCAAGCTTTCCCTGGGCCCTCCCCACAAAGTATAGTTCACAGGCTGCCTGCTGGCCCCCTCTTCCCTTGAAATCCAGCTGATCCAGTGCCAGGCACCAAGAACCGGGGGCCAGGCTATGGGTACCCCGACCTCTGCCCTACCCCTGCTCCCTGCCCTGCCCTGGGAGCCCCTGTGTCCTAGCCAGGATTCCACTTGGAGTTGTGACAGTCTGGACTTTGGAAGAAGAAAGTGGCCCTCCCTGGTGTAGGGCTTCTGAGCATGAGCTGAGGAAACCGAGACCAGAAAGATGCCATAAATTATTCCGGGACCAAGACGGGGTTCATGGTTGAGCCAGGAAAGTGGCCCACATTCTCCCCAGGACCCCACACCAGTCCCTGAGCTCCAGCCTTGCTAGGATGCCGGGAATCAGCTGACCACTCAACTCTCAGCCGCCAGATCCTCAGGATAAGGACCAGGTGGGCGCCCACATCTGCGAGTGCACCCGTGCCCCCCAAGGTTCAACCAGGAGTGTCACCAGGGAGCAGGACACAGAGAGTACCACACCCCCTGCGCCCAGTGAGACCCTGGAGCCCTGAGGCGGGCGGCGCAGGGAGATGCCCCAGGTATCAAAAGCCCGCGGCGTCCACCAGAAAATGCTGGGCTGTCCCCACCATGTCCATCTCCTCTCTGCAGCAGCTGCTCCCGCGCGGGGCTCTCTGGGCAGGGAAGGGTCAGGCCGGCAGCGGCTTGGGCGGCTGTCAGAGCATGCAGACGTGCTGCTGCCCAGCCAGGGCACTTGGCAGGGACCCGCTGGCCCCTGCAGCGAGGTCCCAGCAAGTAGGAAACAGGGCAGGCGGAGGGAGCCCCCCCTCCGCGGCCCCCTCCCCAGCCGTGCTGTCCCGGCGCGCCTCCCCACCGACTCCTGCCCACCTTACCTCTGGAGGCAGCCAGGAAGAGAGCGAGGAGCACAGGCCCCCAGTGCCGGCCACCGGCCTCCGGGACCAGGGGAACGCCCATGTCACCGTCAGGCGGCGGCGTCTGGAGCCCCGGGGCCCGGAGCGGGACCGCGGGCACGCAGGGGGAGCGCCTGGTGCTCCAGGAGCGGGAGCGGCAGCACACAGCTGGCCGGAAAACCGCCGGTGGAGTGAGTGCAGAGAGCGAGCGCGCCGTGGGCTCCAGGGCCCAACCCCCCTCCCCCGCAGCGCCCCCCGGGGCCGTGGGGGGAACTGCCTCGCCAAGGGCCCGCGGGAGGGGCTTCCCGCTGACTCACAGGGCACCCGGCCCTCTAGGTAGGGGCGACAGCCCAAGTGTCCGCATCGGCTCCGCTCGATTCCTGCTCTCCCCCAGGCCCCTCCGGAGAGGATCGGTTCGGCCGCACAGCCTGAGAAGGCCATTGCCTCGACCTCAGCAGGCTGCACGAGCACCATAGCTTGAGTCTGACCTCACCCACCAGCCTTTGAGTCCTCTGGGGGCAAGCACTTGTCCCCAACATTCTCCAGCCCAGCCCAGGGCCTGGTAGGCGGTAGGCACTCCCAGCGGTGGAGTGAATGAGTGAATGACTGAAATCTAACTTTTGTAAAGGGCAGGCAGGTTGGAGCAGACTTGACCGTAGATCCCAGAGCCTGTAAACCTTTGTGCACGCGCGCGCGCGCACACACACACACACACACACACACACACACACACACACGGCACAGGGCCAGGGATACACAACAGGCTTGGCCCATCCCCACAGATGCACGTGTGTACGCATCTGGTAGATGTCCCGTAGGAAGTCATCAGGGTTCCTCTCCAGCTAGGCCCCAGGATCACTTCCCACTTTGCACCCTCTCTAGCTCCCTGTGCCCTGGATATCCATAGGACAGTCACGCACCCCCCTCCCCAGTCCTCCACTCCTGCACCCCCAGCCAGCACTGGCACCACTGGTGGGGTCTCCCGCCTCCCCTCTCCCTCAGGGCTCAGCTCAAGTCCTTCCCCTCCCCAAGGGTCCTGAGCTTCCCCACTGGGCACCCCTCCAGGCCTCACTGTTCACACTCCCTTCCGCTGTCACACCCAAGTTGCCAACCAGCTGATTTGCACCTGGGCGTACCTGCCCGCCTGAGCTAGACTGTGAACTTTGGGGGACCGGAGCCTCTGCCTGAGGATTCTGAGTCCCTGCCACAAAATTGGGCACAGAGAAGGTGTTTAAAGCACTCTTACCTGAATGGACAAACGGATAACTGAGCAAGGGGCTTCCTAAATGAAGGAATGGGGGTGGCAGTGGCTAGGGAAAGGGGTCAGGGGAAGGAGGGGCACACCCATTGTACTGTTTACCCCAGCCTTGCTGAAGCTTCTAAGGGCTTTGATGGCCCACTAGCTGTCTTGAGCTCACACGGCCCCAGGCTGAAGGACAGAGGACAGCCAGAGTCCACCTGGGGTGGGAATCAGGGTAGTGGAACTGAATGGTAGCCAGGAATTCTGGGTGCCCCGTGGGTGACTTCGCCCTAGTCAGAGGCTCTCTGGGAGCTCTCAGTCCTCATCCTGGGACGGGAAGGCTATACAGAGGAAAGGTGGGCGTCGTGCTTTTATTACATGGCCAGTCCCCCTGAGACGGGCCAGAGACTGCCAGGACATAACTGGGTCCTTCATCATGATCCTGACCTTGTGACCCCATGTTGGGAAACAGCCCAGGGCCTTTCCTTCTGGCAAAGTGTTAGCTCTTCTACCCATAGGAGGAAGAAAGCCGATTGCAATCAGGTGGATCCTGGGCCCTCTTCCATCCGTGGCCAGCCTCTGACAGAGGTGAGGTGGGGGGTCACCGAAGGGTGAGACCCTAGAGCACCTGGCCTCTCCCAGACCACCCTTGAGACCAGACTCCCTCGGTTCCAGGGCCTAGAAGGTGGATAAAGAGAGCACGGGATTATCTATCGGGAGGGAAGCCACGGCCAGCCGTCCCCTCCTTCAGTGGGCTAGAACACCTGAGCTCCCCTCCACTTCCTTCCTCCCTGCCCCACTGCCAACTAGTGAGCCTCCTGGGTTTGCATCAGAGTGAGACACAAAGGCATTGCCCAAGGTGTGGGCATGTCCAGAAACCTGAAGCACTGTTTCCTAAGTGCCAGGGCAGGAAGGACTCAGCTGGGAGGGCCTTTGGGGCACTGACTTCCTCCTTATTCCAGAGGCCGCAGGAAGCCAGACCCACCTCTCCCTCCCATGCTCAGGCCTGGTTGCAGAGAGAAGGGGCTCTGTGGGGCAGCCCCTTCTCCCAGCCCCTGCAACCTCCCTGTTGGTAAGACCAACTTCTGGGAGTCTGGGGAAGTGGGGCAGGCCAGCACCACGACTCTCTTCTGTGAGGCTGGAAAGAGCCCCTTCCCTGCAAGGTGGCACTCTTGGGCTCTACTGTCATCTCAGAGGTCTTGGGAGGACTCCATGCGGGGCTCCTGTGGGTGGTGAGTGCTCACAGCTGCATCCAGGACCATGCGGAGCCATGAAATGAACACTGGCCTTCCTAGATGGTCATCTTTTCTCCAGCATTTGAGGCATCCACCCTTTATTGAAATATAATTGACGTACAATATTCTACTAGTTTCGAGTGTATATCCTAGCGATTCAATATTTTATACATTGTGAAGTGATCCCTGGGCTAAGTCTAGTCACCGTCTGTCACCATACAAAGTTATTGCAATATTATTGACTCTATCCTCTATGCTGTACTTTTCATCCCCGCGGCTTATTTATTTTGGAAGTGGAAGTTTGTACCCCTTAATCCCCTTCACCTAGTTCACCTGCCCCCCCCCACACCTCCCCGCTCTGGTAACCAGCAATTTGTTCCTGTATCTATAAGTCTGTTTCTGTTTCATTTTGTTCTGTTTGTTCATTTGTGTTTTTTATTCTACACGTAAATGAAGTCATACGGCATTTTTCTTTCTTTATCTGACTTATTTCACTTAGCATAATATTCTCTAGATCCATCCATGTTTTCACAATGGCAAGATTTCATTTTTTAATGGTTGAGTCATCTTCCATTGTATATATATACCACATCTTCTGTATCTGTTCATCTATCAATGGACACTTGGGTTGCTTCCATAATTTGGCCATTGTAAATAATGCTGCCGTAAACATCTGGGTACATGTATCCCTTGGAATTAGTGTTTCTGTATTTTGGGGGTAAATACCCAGTAGTGTGATTACTGGATCATATGGTAGTTCTATTTTTAACTTTTTGAGGAACCTCCATACGGTTTTCCACAGTTTGCATTCCCACCAACAATGCACAATCGTTCCTTTTTCTCCACATCCTCACCAACACTTGTTTCGTGTGTGTGTGTGTGTGTGTTTTATTTTAGCCACTCTGACAGGTGTAAGGTGGTATCTCATCATGGTTTTGATTTGTATTTCCCTGATGATGAGTGATGTTGAGCATCTTTCCATGTGTCTGTTTTCCATCTGGATGTCTTCTTTGGAGAAATGTCCGTTCATTTCTTCTGCCCATTTTTTTAATTGGATTATTTGTTTGGGGAGTGTTGAATTGTTTAAGTTCTTTATATATTTTGGATACTAACCCTTTATCGGATATGTCACTTGCAAATATCTTCTCCCATTCTATAGGTTGCCTTTTAGTTTTGTTGATTGTTTCCTTCCCTGTATAGAAGCTTTTTATTTTGATGTAGTCCCAATAGTTTATTTTTGGTTTCATTTTTCTTGCCACAGGAGACATATCTAGAAAACTGTTGCTACGGCCGATGTCAGAGACATTATTGCCTGTGCTCTCTGCTAGGATTTTTATGGTTTCAGGTCTCACATTTAGGTCTTTCATCCATTTTGAATTTATTTTTGTGTTTGGTGTAAAAAAGTGGTCTAGTTTCATTCTTCTGCATGTAGCTGCCGAGTTTTCCCAGTACCATTTGTCGAAGAGATTTTTTTCCCACTGAATATTCTTTCCTGCTTTGTCGAAGACTAATTGACCATATAATTGTGGGTTTATTTCTGGGACTTCTATTCTGTTCCATTGAACTAGAACACTTGTGATTTTTCTTTTTCTTTTTCTTTTTTTTTTTTTTGTCTTTTTGATAAGAGCCATAGTGACAGGTATAAGGTGATATCTCATTGTGGTTTTGATTTTGCATTTCCCTGATGATGGGTAATGTTGAGCATCTTTTCATGTGCCTATTGGCCGTCAGTATGTCTTCTTTAGAGAAATGTTTATTCAGGGTGCCTGGGTGGCTCAGTCATTAAGCGTCTGCCTTCAGCTCAGGTCGTGATCCCAGGGTCCTGGGATTGAGCTTTGCATCAGGCTGCCTGCTCCGCGCGAAGCCTGCTTCTCCCTCTCCCACTCCTCCTGCTTGTGTTCCCTTTCTAGCTGTCTCTCTCTGTCAAATAAATAAATAAAATCTTTTAAAAAAAATGTCTATCAAGCCCTCTGCACATTTTTTATTCGGGTTATCTGGTTGTTAAGGTGTGAGTTTTTTATATATTTTAGATATTAACCCCTTATTGGAGATATGATTTGCAATTATCTTCTCCCATTTAGTAATTGCCTTTTTGTTTTGTTGATGGTTTGCATGCAGACTTTTTTGTTTGATGTAGTCCTGTTTGTTTATTTTAGCCTTTGTTGCCCTTGCCTCAAGGGAGTGAGCCAAAAAAAAATATTGCTAAGACTGATGTCAAAGAGCTCACTGCTTAGGTTCTCTTCTAGGAATTTTGTGGTTTCAGGTCTTACATTCAAGTCTTTAATCCATTTTAAATTTCTTCCCATTGTATATTCTTGCCTCCTTTGTCATAGATTAATTGACCATATATGCCTGAGGTTTTTTCTGGACTCTCTGTTTTATTCTATTCATCATCTGTGTGTCTGTTTTTGTGTCAGTACCACACTATTATGATTACTGTAGCGTTGTAGTACAGTTTGAAACCAGGGGTCATGATCTTCCCAGTTCTGTCCTTTTTCAAGATTGCTTTGGCTATTGGGGGTCTTTTGTGGTTTCATACAAATTTTAGGATTCTTTGTTCTAGTTCTTTGAAAAATGCCTTTGGTATTTTGATAGGGATTGCACTGAATCTGTGGATTCCTTTGGATATTACGGACATTTTAACAATATTAATTCTTACAATCCATGAGCATGGTATATCTTTCCATTTTTTGTGTGTCATCTTCAATTCCTTTCATTAATGTCTTACAGGTCTTTCACTTCCTTGGTTAAAATTATTCCCAGGTATTTTATTCTCTATGATGTAATTGTAAATGGGATTGTTTTCTTAATTTCTCTTTATGATAGCTTATTATTAGTACATAGAAACAATCAATTCATGTATGTCAATTTTGTATCCTGTGACTTTACTGAATTCATTTATTAGTTCTTTTTTTTTTTTTAAGATTTTATTTATTTATTTGACAGAGAGACATAGCGAGAGAGGGAATTCAAGCAGGGGGAGTGGGAGAGGGAGAAGCAGGCTTCCTGCTGAGCAGAGAACCCAATGTGGGGCTCCATCCCAGGACGCTGGGATCATGACCTGAGCTGAAGGCAGATGCTTAATGACTGAGCCACCCAGGTGCCCCTCGTTTATCAGTTCTAATAGTTTTTTGGTGGAGTTGTTAAGGTTTTCTATGTATAGTAGCATATCATCTGCAAATAATAACAGTTTTATTTCTTCCATTCCCAATTTGGATGCCATTTATTTCTTTTTCTTGTCTAATTGCTGTGGCTAAGACTTCCAATACTATATTGAATAAAAGTGGTAAGAGTGGACATTCTTGTCTTATTTCTGATCTTAGAGGAAAAGCTTTCCGCTTTTTGACATTGATGATGCTAGCTGTGGTTTTGTTATATAAGGCCTTTATTGTGATGAAGTATGTTCCTTCTATACAATTTTGTTTAGAGTTTTTATCATAAATGGGTGTTGAATTTTGTCAGATGCTCTTTTTGCCTCTATTGAGATTATCATATGATTTTTATCCTTCGTTTTGCTAACATAGTGTATCAGGTTGATTGCTCTGTGGATGTCAAACCATTCTCACATCCCTGGAATAAATGCCACTTGATTGTGGTGTGTGATCCTTTTAATGTATTGTTGAATTCAGTTTGCTAATTGTTGAGGATTTTTGCATCTATGTTCACCAGGGATATTGGCCTGTAATTTTCTTTTTTCATGATGTCTTTGCCTGGTTTTGTATCAGGGCAATCCCAGCCTCATAAAATAAGTTTGGAAGCATTCCTTCCTCTTCAACTTTTTAGAATAATTGAGGAGGTTAACTCCTAACTCTTCTTTAAATATTTGGCAGAATTTACCTGCAAAGCTGTCTGGTGCTGGACTTTTGTTTTGGGAGGAGTTTTAAAATTACTGATTAAATTTTATTACTTGTAATCAGTCTATTCCGATTTTCTGTTTCTTCATAATTCCATCTCAAAAGGTTACATTTCCTACTTTTTAGTTTCATTGACCTTGCTATTGTTTTTTAAGTCTCTGCTTATTGCCACTCTGGTCTTTATTTCTTCCTTTTACTAACTTTGGGCTTTGATTGTTCTTTTTCTAGTCCCTTTAGGTATAAAGTTAAATTGTTTATTTGGGATTTTCTCTTGTTTCTTGAGGTACACCTGTATAACTATGAACTTTCCTCTTAGAACTGTTTTTGCTTTCTCCCACAGATTTTAGAAAGTTGTATTTTCATTTTCATTCATCTCAAGGTATTTATTTTCCCTTTGATTTCTTCATGGACCCATTGTTGTTTAGTAACATGTTGTTTAGCCTTTACGTATTTGTGTTTTTTTTAAGTTTTCTTCTTGTAATTGATTTCTGGTTTCATACGCTCATGGTCAGAAAAGATGCTTGATATGATTTCAGTCTTCTTGAATTAAGACTTGTTTTGTGGCCTAACATGTGATCTATCCTGGAGAATGATCCATGTGCACTTAAAAAGAATGTGTATTCTGTAGTTTGGGGATGAAATGTTCTGTATATACCTATTAAGTCCATCAGGTCTAATGTGTAGTTTAAGGCCAATATCTCCTTGTTGATTTTCTGTCTGGATGACCTATCCATTGATGTAAGTGGGGCATTGAAGTCCTCTACTATTATTGTATTACTGTCCATTTTTTAAAATCCCTATGAGCTTTCAAAGATAACATGAGAGATTTTGAAGATATTTCCTTCTTAAGACAGACACTCCAGAGTATTCCTCAGACTTTGTGCAAGTTCCCTCTCTGGTAGAAAAGTTTGAGCAATGTTAAAATAATGCATTTCCCCTCTCTGTGTGATTATTGTTTTTATAAAGATTCATTGAGATTCTAAGACCCAGAAGAATGCCTCCCTGATGGTGGGATTTAGTCCACGTGACTGATGACAGCAGACCAGAACTCCAGAATATTTGAGCTGGAAGGAACTGTAGATATCAAGTCAGGTTCTTTATTAACAGAAAAGGTCCAAAAAAGAAATGGGATATGCCCAAGGTCACAGAGCTCCATCTCAAGGGTGCCAACCCTACCTGCTTTGGAAACAACTTTAGCAACCACCTAACACCCACCCCTCCAAGATCCACAGCTGCAGCTCAGTGAACTGATTGCCTCCTCAGGGGCAATGAAAATCTTCTTGGGTCTAGGTCTGCTGCCCACCTGTCCCTCCACAGGTGGTTCTAGACCACCCAAGGTGGGTTCCAAAGCCCCAGGAAAAAGAAGTGCACAAGCTGTCTACATCCAGCTTTTTGTATCATTTGCTTTCTGTTCTGTGGCCTTGGCAATGGTCTAGTCATATTCTCTCTACCCAGACATCTTTGCAGTTATTATAACCTTATTATCTTATATTAGTCACTAATCATAGCTTGTATTAGTCAAGGTCCCAGCAGGAAACAGATGGCACACTCAGGGCTCAACTGAAGAGAGTTTAATGGGGAGACTGTTTACAGATGGCTGGTGAAGCACCAATAGACTAGCAACTGCAGGAAGCCATTACCACCCACACATCCAAAAGGACAATAAGAGGAGGTGAGTTGCATGAGCCCAGTGGGAGCTGGAGTCATGGGAGAAGGGCCACCCAGCAGGAAAAACACAGCCACTGGCAGAACTACAGGGAGGAAAGGAAGGAATGTGGAAGAAATGCCCCACCTCTCTTTCTTCCCTCTTCCTGGCTTCTGCCAGGACCTCCTGTTGGTGAAACCCATCTGGAAGCCAGATGGCAAGGGAGCCCAGATGAGATGGCCCACAGGGGATGTCCTCCCAGGTGGAGAAGCAGAGAATGGAAGGGGGGCAGCACGAGGGACAGAGAATATCAGCACGTGACTAATTTCCTTCTCTCATTTATCTACTCTGCTCGCAAAATGCCACATCTGTCATCTCTCTATGGTTCTTGAGTGCCGATCACTGAGTTCCAACTGGCTGGACTTTCCATGTGGTCTCATTAGACCAAGTATCAGCCAGAAATGGCCAATTGCAGGAGAATATGTTGCAGAAAATGTTGTTGCAGTGAAGTCATGTTCTGTCAGCTTTATTCTTCATGGTTCAACAAATTCTGCCCATTGAAGTGCCCGAAACCCAATGTCTTCCCTTTTAAAAATGCTGAAAATGGGTATTTCTTCATTTACATGAACAGGGGGTGAAGCTTAATACGGTGTTGGACTGAGAACATCACATTCATGCCTTTGGTGATCTGGCAGGAGGCCCAGGGTCAGTAAGGCCCCAGCCCAACCAAAGCTGTCGCTGGGGGTGGTTACTAGGGTTCATCTCATACACTAATTTGAATCGCTAGGTCGCTGTGCTGACAAGGATCATGAGGCTGTTTCTAGCCTCAGCAGTGCCACGATTGATTAGTGATGTCTGTCGTGGACACAGACAAAGCTATGGTGGTGCCATCTTGGACCTAAACTGTTACCTAGCTTGGCTTTTGGAGGAACCTCTGTGATTTCCTCCTCTACCAGCCTGTGACTTCCTACCCTCTCATTCTTCTTTCTTTCTCTCACCATATTGGATCATTCTAAGTGATCCCAGCCTAGGAGACTATCCAGCCAGGTCCACCTCGACCCCTCTAGCTAGCTGACCAAGGAACCTGACCACACTCTTCTTCACAGGCCACCACTCACGTGTACGTGACCATCGTGGACGAGAACGATAATGCACCAGTGTTCCAGCAGCCCCACTACGAGATCTTACTGGATGAGGGCCCAGACACAATCAACACTAGTCTCATCACCATCCAGGCGCTAGACCTGGACGAAGGGCCCAATGGCACAGTAAACTATGCCATTGTTGCAGGCAATATCATCAACACCTTCCGTATCGACAGACACACGGTCAGCAGCTGATGGTGGGGTTTAGGAGGAGGCTCAGGTGGCTAAGGGGATTGGAAGGGACCTCAATGACATCATGGGAGGTGGGAGCAGAGCAAAGATGGAGTCTGGGAGGAAAGTGTGGGGGCATCCAGTGCAGAAGGAAGCAAAGCTTGTGGGACGGCAACAGGGGCTCCCCATCATGGCCCGGATGTCAGAGCACGCTTCCTGGGGTGGTCTGAGGTGCCCCAGACCCACCACCCATTGATCCACCCTTGTCCCCTCTGTTATCCCCCAGGGCGTCATCACTGCTGCCAAGGAGCTGGACTATGAGATTAGCCATGGCCACTACACTCTGATCGTCACTGCCACGGACCAGTGCCCGATCTTGTCTCAGCGCCTCACCTCTACCACCACGGTGGGTGGGTGGGACATAGCCTCAACGTGGGGGAGGACAGGGCCCAGAAAGCTCTAATGGGGAAGGGGAAAAGGGAAGATTGTCCAGGAGAAACACCTAAATCCGAGAGCCCTGTCCTGGTCTTGGCAACTCAGCCAAATTTGCTGTGTGACTTTGAGGAGGTTACTGAACTTCTCTGCGTGGCTGCATCTGTCAGACAGATGATGACACCTGCCTTCCTCCCCTTCATGGGAAGAGTACAAACTCTGGTCAAACCAACAGAAGCTCATACCCCTGCTCTTCGGCTCCCTAGCTGTGTGACTCTAGGCGAGTCATTTAGCCTGCCTGAGCTGCGCTTTCCGCCTCCATGAAACGGAGATAGTAGAGACTTGGCAGGGCGTGGGCAGAGTGGATGAGACCATGGGAAATGACCATAGTGGGGCAATAAATAGAAATGTGTAGCATTATTATGAACAATACGACGATTATGCCCATAAAAAGGCTTTGACAATGACAGTAACTTATCCATAGGCATAGCTTAAAAGCCCCCCCAACCAACCATGATCCCTGAGGATTCTTGCATCAGCCCCCTGAGACAGGATTATCAGACCCACTTTACAGATGAGGGAACTGGTCTCAGCACAGGGCTAGCCGGGATGCAGCCCCAGCTATGCTTGTCCACCATCTCAGGCACTTGTGAACGTGAATGACATCAATGACAATGTGCCCACCTTTCCCCGAGACTACGAGGGGCCGTTTGATGTCACCGAGGGCCAGCCGGGGCCCCGAGTGTGGACCTTCCTGGCCCACGACCAGGACTCAGGCCCCAACGGGCAGGTGGAATACAGCATCGTGGATGGAGACCCTCTGGGTGAGTGGGGCCTGAGCCAGACATGGAGGGCAGAACAACCTGGGGGCCTCTGCCCCACCCCACTTAGGAGTCGTGGCCTTGCGCTCTCTGGGCCTCAGTTTCCCCACCCACAAGATGATGGAAATACTCTTCTCCCCACCCCTTCTTCACAGGGATATATGAGAACATTCTGAAATCTGAGACTGGTAGCCTTGGAGGGGTCAGAGACCCCTTTGAGAATCAGATAGAAAATGCCCCTGCCTCATACCCAGAGGAAAGACTCCAGGGCGGAGGGAGGATGAATATCCTTGCCCCAAACCTTCAGGAACCCCCAGATGCATTCAGCACCCAGATTTTTCCACACAACTTGTTACCATGAATAGGCTTCACAGCTACCTCGGTGCTTGTCCTCAGGTGAAGAGCAGGGCTGGCCCTGGCCACAGCGGTTCCTCAAGTCAGTTTCTACTCATTTCTGCAGAGTCAGAATTTCAAACTCAAAGGCCTGCCAGTGTCAGGCCGGGGACACACATGGGGGAAGGGGTCCAGGCAAGACAGTAGGGAGTAGTGGGGGCTGTGATGGCCACGCTCAACTCTGGCCAGTGTGGCTGTGTCAACATGCAGGCCCACAGGGGCGAGGTCTTCCCACCTTAAAGACAAAAGCTAGAAATCCAAATCGTTGTGAAACATCCTGATTTTCAATTGATCAATTGATCATTCAATAAATATTTATTGAGCACCTACCATATGCCAATCATATTCCAGGTGCTGAGGATGCGGGATGGTACAAAACAGACACGCGTTCCAGTGGGAAGACACAGGCGAGGAACCTAGGTGGCTGAGGAGATAACTTAGTATGTTGGGAGGTGCTAAGTGTTATGGAGAAACATAAAGCCAAGAGATGGGACATGCCAGGCGAAAGCTGCAGTTCTGGATAGGGTGCTCAGGGAGGAGGTGACATTTGAGCAAAGACCTGAAGGAAGGAGGAGCGGGTCATGTGGACATCTGGGGAAGACCATTCCAGGCAGAGGGAACAGCAAGTGCAAAGGCCCTGAGGCCAGACACGCCTGGCATGTTCACATGTGTGAACGCCAGTGGCTGGTGTGAAGTCGAGCGAGCGGAGGAGCAGGAAGGAATGAGGTCAGAGAGGTAGTAGCTCCAGATGTTCTTGGGCCTTGCTAACCATGATGAGGACACGGCTTTGGGTCCGAGTGATCTGGGAACCATGGGAGGGCTTGGAGCACAGGAGGCACACAATTGGACTTAGCTGTTACCAGGGCCACTCCTGATTCCCGTGCTCAGAACAGACCGTTGAGGTTAAGGAGTGGGAGCAGGGGGACCACAGGAGCCTGTTGCAGTCACTCAGGCTACAGATGGTGTAGCTGGAACCAGGCTGCTCGCACCAGAGGTGGTGACGGTGAAGTAGACAGAGCTCTGGTATATCTCAGAGCTGGCACCAACAGGATGTGCTGACTTACTAGATGTGGAGAAAGTCTAAGATGACACCAGGCTTTCGGTGTGAGCAACTGGAGAGAGAGGGCATGACCGTCTGCTTGCGGGGAGGCTGCAGCAGGAGCAGGTGTGGGGGATGAGGGGAGCTATGAGATGTCAGGTGGGGCTTAGATGCACAAGCCAGGGGTTCAGGAGGGAGGTCTCTGCTGGAGGCAGGTACCTGGGAGCTGTCAGCACAGAGATATGCAAAGCCACGAGAGGCAAGGCCCGCACTGGGGAAGAAGACAGACGAGAGCTCCAAGGGTAGAATCCGCCATCAGGAGGCTAAAACTCCACTTCTGTAGGGCAAGACTTGGAGCCCCTGCTACCCTGAGCTTGCAGGAGGTCACTCCATTCTGACAGGCCACCCTTTCATGTCCCAAAAGTCCCTTCTCTGGCCAAGCCCTGTGTCTTCCTTTCCCAAAACCAGCACAGTGAGGGACTTTCTCTGTTATTCTCACAACCATAGAGGCCTTATCATTGCATGGGAGTTCCAGCGCCTGTTCGGGAGGCTGCCGAAGCTTCATTGAGGGGCGTCTGCTGGGCAAGCGGCTGAGCCCCTTCCTAGCAAGAGGCCCTCACTGCACCCAGCTTTGGGGTACAGGGCTCACACCTGTATCGGAACAAACTGTAGACGGCTCCATACCATGGATTTTTGGAGCCTTGAGCCAAACCTCTCAGTTAAATTGACACATGATCACGGTCAGCCATAGGAATTAAGGGTCATGTGGGGTGTCCCAGGAGACTGAGAGGCACCCCCCCACCACCACCTGGCAGAGTTAGAGAAGCTTGGAGTCCCCTTCCCCTAGGAAGGAAGAGCCCAAAGATAACTTCAGGATCACAGAGCACTGCCCCATTTCAGGATAGACAAGGGAAGGCTGGGGTGGGGTGGGAGGGAGGGGTAACCTGGGGGCATGGCTGAATGGCTCCCACAAGGCACAGCGTCCACTCCCCGCAGCGCCTCCTACCTCCAGGTTCAGTGACACCACGGTGGTAACTTGAAAACCTGACGTGCTGTGCATCAGGATGGTTTTCTGTGGAGAGCCGGCTGGGTGACACACAGAAGGGAGAGGCACATGCCCTGGGCCACCCAGCTCCCAGCACTGCAGCCTGAGCCTGGAGGGGCTCCTGTGGCTGGGGAGACATCAGGGCGACAGGGTTCTCGCGAGCCCCACCAGGCTCTGCAGAGGACATACGTGGTCAAGCAATAGTTGGGAAACAGGCCCTATCCCCTGGAGCCCCTCCTGCTAACCTTGGCCTTCTCGGGACCTCCAGCTGTCCCTTCCAGTCAAGCCCGCTCCGTCCATCCTCATCCTCCCTGAAAGCCCCCACTTCCTTCAGAGAACTGCCTGGGCTTCCTTTCCGGGTCCCTCTAATGACACCAAGACCTGCCATGGGTCCAGCACACATGACGTCGACCAGGCCTTGTCCGGTCCCAGCGCCACCATGCAATGGTAACCTCTTTATTGGCCCATTTTCCATATGAGGACATCGAGGCAAAGCTCAGTCACATGCCCACGGGCACATGGGAGTGAAGTCAGGATGCAGATGGAAAGCCTCTGTATTTAACCCCTGTCTCCAAAAGGAGTGGAACGCTGGGGAGTTCCCTGGGGGCAAGCTGCCGAGAATAATGAGTCCTGGAGTCCTTGGCCTGTCCACCTCTCCAATCTGCGGTCCTTGAGCTGATCTCATGGGGGTCTAGCTTGGGCCCAGTCCCCCAGAGCCTTAGGCCTGGCCTTCTGAGCTCTCAGAACCCTTTTCCTTCCTTCGAGAGGGTGGCTGGCTTTGGAGAAAGGGTCGGAGGCCATCTGTTCACACATGGTCAGGGGCCCAGGTAGGGCTGGGAAACCCCGAGAAAGGGAATCCCCAACTCTTGTGAGACCTTGGAGTGTCAGGCTCAGGAAATCCTGCTTCCGACAGCTTCCACCCCCCTGGGAGGGTGTGGCCTGTGAGGCTGTGGGTGGTGGGGGGCACAGAAGGGCTGTTCGGGAGTCAGGGCAGCAACGGCAGGGGACAGGGATGGTGAGGTAGGATGGGAAGGAGCAGGCAGAGGGAATTGTTGGCAGTTAGGGCCCCCATCCTTGCCATGCCCCTGTGTGCTGTGTGTCCACGAGCAAGTCAGTGCCCCACCCTGGGCCTTTCCCCCAGGTGTCAGAGGAAAAGTGAAGGAAGTGTTTTCTCTCTGTCCCCAGTTCCTGGGGCATGCATAGAGGCAGCCCCCCTTCCTCACATCCACCCCACCTCCCTCACTCCCCTTCCCTGCCCTTCTCCTACCCACCTGGGCTCCCATCTGCTCCCCTCTGCCCTTCCCCTCCACCCGCTCCCTGTGCTCAGCCTTCTCTCCCAAACCTCCCGCCCTGGTCCGCTCTGATCAGGTGTCTAGAAAGACCACCGTTCCATGGATGCAGTAGGCTGAGGCCCAGAGCCCTGGATTTGAATACTGGTTCTGAAATGAACTTGCTGTGGGAGCTCAGACAAGGTGTCACCCTTCTCCGGACTCTCGATTCATTTTCCAAAGGACACGAGGGCCTGGGTGGTCTCTGAGGTCCCTTCCAGGCCAGTCTGAGAATCTGAGGTTCTTGCTGTAGACACTCTCATACATCCGACCCCCTCGGCCAGGCTGAAACGAGGACTGAAGCCAAAGGGCCAGCTGAGGGCTTTCCAAAACATCAAAGACAAGAAGTCAGGTCTGACGAGAGGCCAAGAGGTGGCCCCGGGCCTGGCAGAACCCTGTTGACAGACCAGCTATGGCTCAAGACCAGGGCTGTATGGAGGGCAGCTGGGGGCTTCCCTGCCCTCAGTCACTTCCGCTCTGTCCTGCCCTGTGCATCACCACTAGCAAGCCGTCCCTTGGGAGTAAGCTTTGCCCTTTCCCCGTTTTCCAAGACGTGGTATCTGGAAGGGGTTGTACATCACCAAGTACCCGAGACCTTCATTAATCATTTTCTGATCAAGAGTGGTGAGAGGATGCTTGTGTAGAAAGAGGCCCCCACTTTTTCCGACATAACCGTCTTACTTAGGGTCAGTCCCTGTCCTGCGTGTGGCCCAGGGAAGGGAACTGAACCGGCGTCTCAGGCACGCTGGGGTAGAAGCGGGCCCATGAGCACCTGCAGCCCAAGCAGCTCTCTGTCCCCCTCACTCCCGCCCTGCCCAGCCCTTGGCAGGCTCCCTGAGGATCTGAAGCTGGGGGCACGGGAGGCCCCGCACCCAGCTGTCCCCCACCCCTGGTGAGTAAGGCTCGCTAGAGGAAGCAGGGAGAGGCCAGGGCTTTCCACAGCTCCTGGCCATTCCCAGCTCACTCCAGCCTCCCCTGGGCAACACCCAGGGGAATTTGTGATCTCTCCTGTGGAGGGGGTGCTGCGGGTCCGGAAGGATGTGGAGCTGGACCGGGAGACCATTGCCTTTTACAACCTGACCATCTGTGCCCGCGACAGGGGGGTGCCTCCTCTCAGCTCCACGGTGAGTCTAGGGGCTCCCCTCACTGCCCACCTCAACTCTCCATAGAGGTTCCTATTAATACGCCCACCCTTGTGCCCAGAGAGGCCCCAGGCTGACCTGTAGCCAGTCCAGACCCGCAGAGCCCCTAACAGGCTGGCCAGTGCCTCTCGGGGCTCACTGGGGCCTGGCGGTCATGGCCATTCAGAGCTCTCCCCACCCAGCCAGCCAGGCCTCCGCACCTGTCACTCTGCCGTTTCCCCCCTGCCCTCTGCCCAGCTCTGCCCCTTTGCCCTTTCGGCTTGCTTCTTATCCTCATTTTCATCTTCGTGCCTTTTTTATTATCCTTGTCTTCCTCTTCCTCTTCCTTCTCCATGGCCACCTGCGCCTTTCCTTCGTCAATCACTGCCCCGCCCCCTCGCTCGCCTGCCCCATCTCGCACCCATCACTTCCTCCTCTTCCCCAACACGCCCCAGATGCTGGTGGGGATTCGGGTGCTGGACATCAATGACAATGACCCTGTGCTGCTGAACCTGCCCATGAACATCACCATCAGTGAGAATAGCCCCGTCTCCAGCTTCGTCGCCCGTGTCCTGGCCAGTGACGCTGACCGTGGCTGCAACGCGCTCCTCACCTTCAACATCACCGCAGGCAACCGAGAGCGGGCCTTCTCCATCAACGCCACGGTAGGGAGACCCCAGGGTTCCTTCTCAACAGCAGGGCCCAGCCCTAGAGGCTTTCTGCTCTGCTGTCTGGGCGTCTTCGGGTTCAATTTCCTCCTCGAGCCTCCGTCCTCTGCTGGGACGGGAGTCTCTGGGTCATGTGGAATCTTGGATTTCCAGCTGAGCCATCTCTGGGGTCCCCGTCACCCCCAAGGCTTGCCATGTGCAGAGATGGGGCTGGAGCCTCCGTTCCATTTGGTTTATTACCAAGATGCACCGTGAGTCCTCATTGTCCTCTTGGAGTATTACCAGCTTCTAGCACCACGGGGTTCTCAGGGGGCCCACCCGTCTCCGAGAGCAAGACCCGGGCATTGGTGGGTCACTCTTGCCCTGGCAAGACCCCGCCAGCCCATGATGGCCTCCTAGACCATATCTGTGGCAATCTGGGGAGAGAATTCACAGCCGCTCCTGGAGCTGCAGGCAAAGCAGTTGGGCATCTGTGGACCAGAGCCTAAAATGGGGGCCAGGTCGCTGCTCAGCTCACGAGCCCTCCACATCCCAGACAGGGGTCATCACCGTGAACCGGCCACTGGACCGCGAGCGGGTCCCAGAGTACAAGCTGACCATTTCCGTGAAGGACAACCCGGAGAACCCACGCATAGCCAGGAGGGTGAGGCCGGAGGACACGGGGGGGCAGGGCTGCATGCTGGAGGTGGCAGGCAGCATGCCGGGGGGCTAGATGCTCAGGTGTCCAAGTGAGCCCGTGCCGGGTTCAAATCCCAGGTCTACCCGGCATTGGGTGTGTGGCTGTGACAGGCAGATTTCTCTCCTACCCCATTTTCCTTCTCTTCTGCAAAATGAAGACTATCCCTACCCCAAAGTTGTGGAAGGGCCTAGAAGGAGCCAATATCTATACAGTCATCAGCACTGTGCCTGGCACGTGGCAAACACTCAGTGAACACCAGCTATCCTCTTTTCTCCCAAACCCCTGATACTTGGGCACACACCACCCATCACCACCCCCTTGCTCGCCTGCCCCATCTCGCGCCCATCACTTCCTCCTCTTCCCCAACGCACCCCAGATGCTGGTGGGGATTCGGGTGCTGGACATCAATGACAATGACCCTGTGCTGCTGAACCTGCCCATGAACAGCAGCATTGAGTGGGGGGAGATGGGAAGCTGGGAGGCTGGACCCCACCCCCCCGCCCCGCCGGTACCTCACCCTGTGGTTTTGAATAACCACCCCACCTCTGGGCCTTGGTTTGCTCAGCTCTGCAACAGAGATAGCATCCAGGGGTATGGAGAGGTTCTAAGATAAGGACCCTACTGTGGTTTTTGAAAGGCACAAGGTATAGCACTGGGGGAGAGTTTGGCTGGGCCCAGACTGGGGTATCTGGCAGACCTGCAGGGTCTGAAAACCAAGAGTCATCTTCCTGCCTGAATTCCTTCCTTACCAGGAGATGGAACGTGATTAAATGCCAATTGCGTCCACCCTGTTCACTTCACAATACCTCTGTGAAGGAGTTAGGATTCCCATTTGCCAGACTGGAAAACTGAGGCCCGGATAGGGGAAACGATTTGCCCAAGGCCGCCAAGTGAGCTGCTAGCACAGCAGGGACTTGAACCCCGGTCTCTGGACCCTGAGTGTGGGCTTTTTAATCCTCTACCTCTGCGCCTCAACCCCCCACCTACCAACCCTCCTCCCACTGGAACATTTTGCTAGAACATGGCCTACAACCTAACCCTCCCTTGTGCCTCCCTCAGGATTTTGACTTGCTGCTGATCTTTCTGGCAGACGAGAATGACAACCATCCCCTCTTTACTGAGAGCACCTACCAGGCAGAGGTGATGGAGAACGCTCCCGCTGGTAGGTGCCAGACCCACCTGGGAGTTCCTGCTGCTGAGGCACCACCTGGGCCCCAGATGCCTGAGGGCCTCCCTTGCGCTTGATAGGGGCCCGGCTGAAGGCTGGCTGGGGAGGCAGCCTCACCGCATGGCTGACCAGAGACCCCGCAGGTGCAGAAGGGTGTGGAGGGGAGGAAGGGGCACCGCTCTTGAGGGGCTGGTGGGCCCCGGGTTGCCACACCTCTTGGGGGCCAACCAAAGAGGCCATAGATCTGCTTGGAAAAGACAGCTGTGGTCATTGGTTCCCAAAGTGGTCTGAAAGCCGCCCCATTACCCCCCCCAAGAGGGACAATTAAGGCGTGAAGACTACCCAGGAAAGGGGTAAGCTCACCCCTCCCTGCTCCCTCACCCCAGGAACACGGGCATCCTAGAGGCTTCTGGAAGCTCAGGGAGCACATATAATCAGAGGAGGGGGGCCAAGGGACCCCAGGTAGGCCAGTCTAGCCCCTTCCCTGCACAAGTACACTGACCAGCCTCACCCTGTTCAGAGGAACAGACTCTCCTTTTTACTGTGCCGCTGGGGAGGCCCCCCTCACCCCTCCTCCAGCCTCCCCAGCCCCAGAAGCTTGGGTTCTAACTCAGAAAGACATGAGCCACGATGCTCCTTGTCTCTGGCTGGACATTCCCCCTCCACCTCTTAATCCCGCCTATGTGTGTGCTCACACATGTACATGCTAGTACGTGCCCGTGTAAGGCATCGGTGTGGGCTTGCTCGTGCGCACAGACACACACGTAGGTACCCGTGTGCAGACGTGCCCACTTGGAGTGGCAGACAGGGGCCCAAGCACGGGGAGCCCTGGCCTGCCAGCACTCCTGGGTGTGTGCTCACGACTGTGACCACGGAGTCCTGAACACATGCGGGAATCACATATTCCTAGCCGGGTACAGCCAGGCCCCTATAAAGAGCATCTTGAACACACCCGTGTGGACAGACTGGGCTGGATGTGCATAGCTAGACAGTGCCCACACACTCAGGGAGCCCCCGACCTTCCCACGGAGTGACCCTCAAAGGCTGCTGGGAAGGCAGGCGCGCTCCAGGCGGGCCAGAAGGGCTTGCTCACCGTTGTTGTGTTTTCTCCCCAGCAGGGCTTTGAGGCTGCTCCCCAGGCATCTGCGTCAGTCTGCCAAGGCTGCCGCAGCCCGGCCCAGGGCTTCCCCACCCCGTCCACCTCACCTCCCTCCCTCTCATCCATCGTCAGCCATGGCTCACCGGGGCCGGGGTGGGGGAGGGGGCGGGCGGGGGCCAGGTCGGCCCCGCAGTGACCCCTCTCCCCCTGGCCCAGGGACCCCCCTCACGGTGCTCAACGGGCCCATCCTGGCCCTGGACGCAGACCTGGACGTCTATGCCGTGGTGACCTACAAGCTGCTGGGCTCCCAGAGTGGTCTCTTCGACATCGACCACCACTCCGGTGAGGGCTCCGTGCCACCCCAGCTCTCCCAGCCTGGCTCCAGGGCTTCCTGCTGGGGTGGGAGTGACCCACCGCTAGATCTAGGGCCTCCCTTCTCATGCTAGATCCAGGCTCTCCGGGGGGACCCCATTCCTCATAAGGCCCATTTTGCAGCTGGACTAAGCCCCCTGGGGCCGGGCAGGAGGAACCAGCAGGAGGCTTGGAGCCAACCCAAGGGACCTGCTGGTGCATAAGCTCTCAGCCTAGGCAATGAGCCCCCAAACCCGCTCCCTCCATCTGCTCATGCCCTGGGCAGAGGCTCAGGCCCCTAGTCCACCAGAAGCAGCCAAAGGTCTGTCCTCAAACCACATCCAAAGTTCCCCAGAGACCGTGTCCCATCAGTCCGGTCCTGGACAGGAGGCCAGCTTGGTGACAGGTGACAACAGGAAGGGATATGCTGGTGAGCAGGTCAGTGCTCCTCCCTGGGTCCCTCGTCCTAGGCAAGACTCTGGAGCACTGCAGAGGGTACCTGGGGAGAGGCTCATCACAGGAAATTGGCTGCTGGGGGCCCTCCCTAAACGCTGCTTGTTGAGCCTTCAGGGAAGAAAATCACTGCGTTGTCTTCCCCGCTCCACTTTCGTCTCTTTCCCCTATCACGCCCCTGCCTCTCTCTATCCCCTCCTGGCTGGCTCTTGCCCCGTCTCCCCACTGTACCCCCTTTCCTTTGTGTCTCCTCGGCTGGTGGTGCCGGGTGCCAGGCGTGGTGACAGTGAGGTTCGGTGTCATCATTGACCGGGAGGCCTTCTCACCCCCGGTCCTGGAGCTGCTACTGCTGGCTGAGGATATTGGACTCCTCAATGGCACAGCCGACCTGCTGGTCACCGTCCTGGATGACAATGACAACTGGCCCACCTTCAGCCCTCCCACCCTCACAGTCCACCTGCTAGAAAACTGCCCACCAGGTAAGCAGAGCCCAGGCTGGACCTGCTTGCTGGTCCACGGGGATTGGAGCCTCACAGGTTGGAGGCAAAATTCACCCAGTGGGGAGAAAGAAGGGCAGCAGGGCGGGCAGAGAGAGCACTGGAGAGGGGGGGTCAGAAAAACCAGGCGGCCCTCACCACCCTGCTCTGATCCACAGTGTTTGTCTGGAAAATGAGATTATTAAGATATGTTCCATCCGTGTCCCTGGACGGAAAGACTGTTTTAAAGTCAAAATAGGATGAATGTGATTGCCATCAAAATCAAATATGATTTGGAGGGTATATTTGATTCTAAAGGTCAGCTGGAAGAGTAAGAACATCCTGAGATAGAAGTATAAATAAGGTAGATTTGCCTTAATTGTCCCTCTTGGGGGGGTAATGGGGCAGCTTTCAGACCACTTTGGGAACCAACATGGTAACATGTTACAGAACTGTAGTATTTACGACCACATGATAGGAGCACAAGACTCTGGGACAAAGTAACGCAGGAACAGATACTGGTAAATTAAGGAAAGTAATATTATGTGATTAAAGAAACAATGAAGGGGGGCCTGGCTGGCTCAGTAGGTGGAGTGTGGACTCTTATTCTCGGGGTTGTGAGTTTGAGCCCCACATTAGGCATAGAGAGCACTTAAAATCCTTTTTTTAAAAAAAAAAAAAAAAAGGAAACAATGAAATCAGTTGTGGAAACTAATTACTGTGCAAAATATCTATTAATATTCAGTGCAGATTCTCACCCCATATCAGACACTAAAATGAAACCTAAAGACGTTCTAGAGAAAATACAAAAGAACAGAAACATTTACAAACAAAAGAAAAAACTTCAGGTGAATGTTTCTCTGATTTCTGGTAAAGAGGTTCTAAGCATATGAGAAACAAAACTCAAAAAAGGAAAACTATTAAATTTTGGTGCATACTAAGTTAAATTTCTTTACACCAAACAATAGCAACCAATATTGAAAGGCAAACAAACTGAGAAAATGGTATCTGTCCCCAGTTATCATAATTACATAGTTTGCATAAGTTGACAGATAAGTGGACAAAGGTCAAAAGCAGACAATATGCAGAAGATATTACTAATCGTTAAGTTAGTAAAGATTTTTCAATCTCTCAAATAATCCTAAAATGTGAAATAAAATGAGAGTTACCTACAAAGTTGCAAACATGCTAAAAGATAACCACGGGCAAAACTGGCAAGACGGGGCCCTTAGGAACCACCAACAAATGTATCCTGATATAAGGTTTTTGGAAGAGGCCACTGTGCTCAGCCACTCCCCATTCCCACCCCCATAGGATTCTCAGTCCTTCAGGTCACAGCCACGGACAAGGACAGTGGCCTCAATGGGGAGCTGATCTACCGAATAGAAGCGGGGGCTCAGGACCGCTTCCTCATCCACCCAGTCACTGGGGTCATCCGTGTCACCAATGCCACCATCGACAGGGAGGAGCAGGAATCCTACAGGCTGACAGTGGTGGCCACCGACAGGGGCACCATCCCTCTCTCCGGCACGGCCATCATCACTATCCTTATCGACGACATCAATGACTCCCGCCCGGAGTTCCTCAACCCCATCCAGACGGTGAGCGTGCTGGAGTCGGCTGAGCCAGGCACGGTCATTGCCAACGTCACTGCCGTTGACCGCGACCTCAACCCAAAGCTGGAATACCACATCATCGGCATCGTGGCCAAGGACGACACTGACCGCCTGGTGCCCGACCAGGAGGATGCCTTTGCTGTGAATATCAACACAGGTACAAGGGCCTGCTCCCCTTCCACCTCACTCCTGACCCCCTGCCCCAGCCTCCTTGCCCTCTGCTGTCTTCCTGATCCTCCCTTCTTTCTGTTCCTCCCCGTTCCCTCAGCTGCCCCCCCTACTACTCTCTTCCCCCACCCCCAACACCACACTGTCCCCTCTCTTCTCCCTCTCTTCCCTGGCTCCTTCCCTCTCTCCTCTCTCCTCCTCCTCCTTGTATCAGCTCCATCTCTCCTTCCAGTCTCCCTCACTCTACCAGTGTTCCATGTGAGAACGCCCACCTCACCACACTCTTGCCAGTACTAAATATTGTAGAGCTTTCGTGTTTGTAATTGTATAGGAAAATGGTACCTTGTTTTAATATGTATCTCTTTAATAACCAGGTGGTTGAACACTTTCTTCATACGTATGCTAGTCATTTAAGTCATCTGTAAATCTTATATATACCCTTGATGATTTTCTTAAACTATCACAAAAGAAACAACTGTGGCTTATCTTTCATGACCTATGCAGCTTATTATCATTTTGATGGCTTTACCATTTTCCCAATAGTTTCATGTTTTTCTCCTCTAGGGAGTTAGGAAGGGGACATGGGACCCCTACAGGTATACTCCTTGAAACAAGGCCAAGAAGAGTGACAGAAAAACTAATGTGGCTATGACAAAATTCTAAAAATCACTGTTATTCAGAGAAATGCATAGTAAAACAGCAATGAGATAGCAATTTTCCATATGTAATTAGCAGATGTTAAGATGCTGGACAGTATTGAGTATTGGTGACAATGTAGGGACATCAGAACGCTCATACATTACTGTAGGAGCTTAGACTGCTTCCACCATCTAGACAGCAGTCTAGCACAAAGTCCACTCATACCCCATGATTCAGCAATTCTGCTTGTGGGTATATGTCCCAAGGATATTCTCAGGTCAGTAACAGGACTATATGCCATGTTACCTGCCATGTTATTGGTGGTGGGAGTTGGAGGCCACCTGAGCATCCATCCCTAGGAGATTGGAGAGTAAAACATGGTGGGAGTACACCAGGAATGCTATGCAGCAGTCCGAAGCGATAGATTAGATTCACAGAGAAATGTGGGTAGACCTTAAAAATAACTACTCACTGAAAGAGTAAGAAATAGAATGGGAGATATATACATATCACAGTCCCACTTGTGTAAATGTAAAATACACACACACACACAAATACATGATTTTCAGGAACACTTCCAAATGAAAAATATACTTCAGTCTATTACAGTGATTGACCAAGGGGAGAAGAGGGGAGAGGAGATACATACATAAAACAAGAGTGGTACCAGTGACCACAGGGTGCACTAACCCAAAGAGTACGATTCACTCAATATGCATCTGAGGTCCAAAGGAAAAAAGAAGACAGGAAAACCGTGAGCACTAGAAGAATTTAGATGAGTTAGCCATGCCCCAGGGGAGCAAACTCCCTGCTGCCGTGGTTGGTCAGGACCATGGAAAGCTGCTCTGTGCCCCGCCCCACTTTATGCTGGGCTGATGCCTTTACCACTTTTCTCGGCTCTGTTCTCCCTCCCTCCAACTGACTCTCTTCTCTCTATTTTTCTTTCCAGTGTCCTCTCTGCCCCCTCTTCCTCATGCTTTCCCTACCCCTCTTGCTTACCTTTCCTCCCCTTTCTTCTTGCCAGAGCCTCAGCTCCCTGAGTGCTCCTATCCAATGGGGCGCCCCCTTGCTCTCCTGCTTCCTACCCACCCCCTTTCCCTTCCACTCCCTTCCCTCTCAAACCTCCTGCCCTGGTCTGCTCTGAATCCTACTGCCCCCCATGCCCTGCTCTGCTCCATCCCCTCTGCACCCTGAACTAACTGATGTTAACCCTTTCTCTCTTCCTCATGGCTGGCAGGCCTGCAGGTTTGAGCTCGGTTTCTCTGTCACTTCCCACCGCATCTCTGCTTCACCCCATTGCCTTCCTCCATACCATACCCCTACCACCCTTCCTGTCCTGTGGGGCCCAGGCCAAGGCCGGGGCCCAGCCTTCGCAGACTGAATGCAGCCACCCTCTCCCCATCCTCGCTCCCCAGCCTCGGGGACGGGGAGCGAGAGTAGGAAGAGGAGGAGAAGGCAGCGGCCCAGGGTAAGTGACCGCCCGTGGCTGGGAACCCGAGGAAGACAGAAGCCCAGCAGGGGGTCTGCCAAGGGGGAAGGCAATCCCAGAGGCCACACTGCCTGCGAGGGAGCTGGAGACAGAGAGGGAGTTTCACCTAGGATCAGGCCCCCAGGCCCTCCAACAGAGCCCAGCCCTCCAACAGGCCCAACTACGTCTGTCCAGCTCAAGCCCCAGCCTCTGGAGGGTTCCTCTGTGATTCAGGGGCAGGCAGGGGCTGTGGGGAGCGGGGGGCAGGAGAAAAGGAAACAACTCCTTGCTAGTGTTAACACAGGACGGTGCTCCTTGCCCACAATCAGGCCCTGTCGTGCCCCACTTAATCAAGGCAAAGAGGTAGGCCTGACTATCCAGCCTGCCCCACCACTGTCCCTCCCCTCCAGAGAACACCCTCAGGGATTTCTAGCTGCCTTGACCTTTTATACTTGGTCTCTCTAGAATACAAGCATTGTTTAAGCTGTGATAAAATGCACGTGACATAAAATGTACCACGTTAACCATATTTAAGCATACGGTTCAGTAGTGTCAGTATACACAATTGTTGTAGAATATAAGCGTTTTTGAAACAAGCAATTACATGGCACTATGTGTCCAGCACCGTTCTAAACCCTTTGCAAATGTAAACTCATTTTACGGTTATAATCCTCAAAATAGCTCTATGCAATAGATACTGTAATTATCCTCATTTTATAAATGAGGAAACAGGTACAGAAATGTTCAATAATTTTCCCAAGTTCACCTGGCTAGTAAGCAGTGAGTGAGGGGCAGAGTGAGGTGCCCCCAGCTTGCAGGTGACTGTGGTCTCATCCCAGCCAAAGATGTCACCGGCAAGTCCCAGTTCCACTGGGGATCGCTGCCCTTGGTGTGGTTTGGGGAGCTAGCCAGGAGAGCCCCTGGGAGGCCCAGATGTTATAGGATTCCCCTCAAACTGAACCTAGTCTGGTCTACAGGGTCCGTAATGGTGAAGTCCCCGCTGAACAGGGAGCTGGTTGCCACCTATGAAGTCACTCTCTCGGTGATTGACAATGCCAGTGACCTACCAGAGCGCTCTGTCAGCGTGCCAAACGGTAAGGCTCCCCCCCACGCCCGCCCTGGCATCTGCCCGTCAGGGTAGGGACAGCAGGCTGGGAACAGGCACAGGCCTGCCCCCAGGGACGGAGCAGCAGAACCCACTCACTGCAGGGGCTGCCAGTGGTCAGGCTACACGAAGGGTATGAAGGGCGGCCGCTCCAGGGAGGCTCAGGGTGGCCCTGTGTCCCAGTTGTGAGAGCTCAACGGTGGGGGATCCAGAAGCCCAGAACTGTGTGTGATCTTGAACCCAAAGGCTCTGAGTGGGAAGGAGGTTTGGCAGAGGCTGGACGGGCATTGAGAAATCGACCGGCCAACAGAGACTTGGGCCAGAGTCCCACCTCAGAGCCAGTGAGGAGCGTGTGGTTGGCCTGTGTGACGGGAACCTCAGATCCAACGGCAAACTGTGGGGTCAGCCCAAGGAAGGAAAGCGCGAGGAAACGTGAATGTCCATGGAGGCCAAGACACCACTTTGGAGGGCGCGGGCACCAGAGCAGAGAGGCGTGCAGGCCGCTGCCCTGCTCGCAGCCTGAGGCATGACTGGGAGGGGCTGCTAGAGGAGTGGATTTTGCATGGGCGGAGCAGGAAGGGGAGGGGGGTGTGGTGAAGGGGTGGCCTCAAGTCACCCAGCTGCAGGGATGGAGAGATAGACCTGGCAGATATTGGCTGCTTATCTTTACAGGCCAGAGCCCAAGCTTTCAGGAAGGAAGAGCAGACCTGGCCATTGCCTACATGTCCCCTGCTCAGAGGGCAAGGGCCCAGGCGGGTTACATAGAGGGGATACCTCAGACTAGAAGTAGAAGGCTGAATCATGGAAAGGGTCTTCGACCCTTAGACCATCACAGTCCTCCTACCTCATTGGACAGGTTGGGAAACTGAGGCACAGTAAGGGCCAGGGACTCCGCCAAGTTTCACTCAGCCGGTTGGTGGAACCCAAACCCCTTCCCCTATGGAAGAGTGAGCGACCTAGACCAGGGGAAAGGGTCACATGCGACCGCACGAGGGTTGGGTCGAGCTTCAGGGTGTCCCAGGAGGGTAGTGAAAGGCCACCACCCTCTTCGGGCTTGATTGACACTTAGGAAGGCCAGGCCTAGCCACATTGGTGTCCCTCACGTCACCCTCACCCCCTGCTTCCACCCCAGCCAAGCTGACAGTCAACATCCTGGACGTCAATGACAATACGCCCCAGTTCAAGCCCTTCGGGATCACCTACTACACAGAGCGGATCCTGGAGGGGGCCACCCCAGGCACCACGCTCATTGCTGTGGCCGCCATGGACCCGGACAAGGGCCTCAATGGGCTGATCACCTACACTCTGCTGGACCTGATGCCCCCAGGCTATGTCCAGCTGGAAGACTCCTCAGCAGGTGGGTGGGAAATCTGCCAGAGGGGCACTGGGGGACATGGATCTGTGCCTGCTCAGCCTCCACAGGGGACCATGGCCCACTTGTTGCCCTCCAGTTGGGGCCCCACCCTAGCCCCTCAGTGGGCTGGGCCAGATCCAATATGGCCAGCATTCTCGTCACTCCCAGATGCCCAAACTACAGGAGAGGAGAGTACCTAGTCCCAAGTGGGGTGGAGGCCCCCTCTGAGGTCTACTGGACTCCTGGGATACTCCACCAGCGTCTCCACCACCCAGCGTTCCACTACGAGTCTCACTTAGGGAGCGAGAAGGCCAAGACAAGAATCTCTCAGAGGAGGTTCTGGGCTAGTTGGTACTCATCCCTTTGACTTGTGAAAAGCTTTCTCACCCCTCCAGTAAGGAGAACAGCTGGATACCAGTTGCCGTGAGGCCTCTGGCCTGCCTGCCCCTGGGCACTGCTGCTGGGCCACCCTCCTTCTTCAGGGGGTCACCCCTGCCCCTCAGAGTTCCAGATCCTTCTCTTTATACTCTGGAGAGCTTCCATGAGTGAGGAGCGGCCAACCGGCAGTGGGTGCCTCTGTGTCTTAGGGAAAGTCATTGCCAACCAGACGGTGGACTTTGAGGAAGTGCACTGGCTCAACTTCACTGTGAGGGCCTCAGACAATGGGTCTCCGCCCCGAGCAGCTGAGATCCCCGTCTACCTGGAGATCGTGGACATCAATGACAACAACCCCATCTTTGACCAGCCTTCCTACCAGGTGGGCAGCCGGGCAACAAGTCGGGTCAGGACCCAGGCCCAGGCCTTGGGGCCTTTGGGCATCTTCCACCCCTACCCTGCCGGCCTCCACACCCCGCAGGCGTGGCCACCCCATGAGCAGCTTGGTGCCCTGGGTTGTCTACCAGGTGAGTTTTCAGGGCAGGGGCATAGACACTAGGCCTGACCTGAGCCCGCTTTCTTCTCTCCCTGCTGGGCTCCAGGAAGCTGTCTTTGAGGATGTGCCTGTGGGCACGGTCATCCTGACCGTCACCGCCACAGATGCTGACTCGGGCAACTTTGCCCTCATTGAGTACAGCCTCGGGGATGGAGAGGGCAAGTTTGCCATCAACCCCACCACGGTAAGCAAGCCAACTGGGTGGTGGGAAGGGCGCAGGGGCAGAGACTGAGAAGCCACCACAAGTCGTCCCGGCTTCTGGGTCCTGCCATCGGGATGTCTGTGGTCTCGGAGGTTTTTCCACCAAGTCAGCAAGCCCGGCAAGAGTCCCAGACATCCTGTAGACTGTGGCCTTTCTGTCCCTGTGGCCAGAGTTTTTTGGAACTAGCCTTTGTGGGACAAAAAAATTCTGAGATGTGTCCCCACCAGACTAGAAAACTTGACTCGGGTCCAGGCGACTGCTTTTTAAAACTGTCAAGAGAGAGGTATAGGAAGCTCTGCGGGAAGTCGACACAGTGTTTGAGCTCCTGCTGTATCCATGGCCCCATATCAGTGCTGGGGGGCAGGGGGAGGAAGCCTCCATGGGTGTCTCCCCCATACTGCCATGGGTCTCAGACTTATGGGAGAGTAGAAACTCAAGAGAAAGGATGGGTGATGATTTCAAATGACTGTAAATTGGTTCAGAGCTGCTGTTTCAGCACAGGGAGAGACCACTGTGGCCTGGGGGTGGCTGGTCAGGCAGGACCTTCCCCAGGGATGGGGTCAGAACTGGACTTGCCCTCCTACAGCCTCTTGCTGCCCACATCCCCCTACACTCTGCCCCGTCAGCAGGGTTCTGTCCTTCCTGCTCAATGTGAATGATCAGTCATGCCCCTGGCCTGGCACTGTGAACAGCAAATGCTCTACACCTGGCCAGGTAGCAAGCTCCAGCCTGGGCTGTCCAACCCATCTCCAGGTGGATTGGAGTGGTGAGGGCAAGCGGAGCCACTAGAATCCGAGCTCCCTGGGGATAGGGGCTGTTGTCTCTTCTGTTCGGTGCCGTGTCTCCAGAGCCTAGAACAATGTCTGGCGTAGAGTGAATGCTCAATAAATATCAGTTGGATTGATGAAGGACCTGATTCTACCCTCCCCTTCCTAGGGTGACATCTATGTGCTATCCTCTCTGGACCGGGAGGAGAAGGACCACTATATTCTGACGGCCTTGGCCAAAGACAACCCTGGAGATATAGCCAGCAACCGTCGAGAAAATTCGGTGCAGGTAAGGGCCACCAGCCCAGGCCAGGGACACTAAGGACTGGAATTGTGGAGGCAGCAAGCAAAGCCTTAACTTTAGAGAACGCTGCAGAGTGGGAGCAGAGCCCCCCCACCCCGTCCCCTCGGAGACATGGTGGCAGGAGGAGACGGCAGGAGCTTAGCTGGGTGAGTCAAATGGCGGTGGCTTAGGGAGATGGGGACTCTCTAAGAGAAATCTGTTGTGCCCAGCCCCTGCGAAGACAGTGTTTAAACATACCTGAGTGTAACCAAGTAAAGCCTGGGCCTCCAATGTCCCACTATCCATGGTGTCCCAGTGAAAACAACAGTCCAGCAACCAAACATAATTGTAACACGGTTATTTTCATTTATGTCCCTTCAGGAACATTAAGAGGGTTTCCAGTTCTCAGCCCCATTCCTACTCCGGCTCTAGCCTCAACACAGTTGCCCTGAGGCCAGCCTACCGCCTTCTAAGCTCTGTCCCCACTTCTGTCCAAAGTCCCATGCCTTGAGGCTCTGCTTTCTCCTTCTTTCTTCCCCGGTTCCTGCTTTGTCCAGTCCTTTCTGTATGCAGTTCTGCCGTTTCTCCCCACAATAGCCTAACCATCCAAGGAAAACTCTCCTGGAGCGTGGGGGCTGGTGAGCAGCTGGGTGGGCAAAGACAAAGTCCTGTTAGCAGGTCTCCCTAAGGGGGAAGGAGCCGGGAGCACTCACACGCCCGAATCCCGTCCCTGTCACACTGCTGCGCTGGGAACAGCCCAGTATTTGGAGTCAGAAGACTAAGACTGCACTGGGCGTCTGGCATACAACCTCTCTGAGCCTCAGTTGTCAACTCTGCAGGAGGTGGGAGGCAGGGAGATGGGGAGTTGGAAGGTGCTTTGTGCACAGAGCAGGGTTCTTAAAATCCTGAAGGGCTCTCGTGGGGATGCAGTCAGGCAGGGCGTCAGCAGCCAGGGGAGAGACGGCCTCTAGCCTGGTGTGGCCATGGGCCCCGCCCTGGCTTGGGGGGTCGGCAGAGGGAGCCAAGTTCCAAGCCAGACACACATGCTAACCAAGAACGAACTTTTGGGAGTGGAGGAATCACAGGGCAGCATTAAGGTTGAGAAATTAAGAGTCAGATGTAGGGGCCACGGTGGGAAGGAGCAAAGGACGGAGTGGGAGGCGGTGGGGGAGGGCTCCCTGCTTCAGGACCCAGACACAGATACCTGGTAACCACAGGACTAGCTGCAGAGCATTAACTGGGGCCGGGAGCTGTGCATCACGGGAGAGCCTTACCGGCCCCTGAGAGAGGAGATATTACTGTCCCCAGCGCACAGCTAAGGACATGGAGACTCGGCCGGCGGGGGGCAGGGGGTAAAATAAATTGAGGTCGGAATCCAATAGTGGGCACTGTCTACGCTGGCTTTTACTCCTGTATGACCGAATCACCCGAAGCAGCCCCTCAGTATGCTCCTGACCTTTGACCTCAGCCTCCCCGCCCACCCCACCCCCCCAGGTGGTGATCCAGGTGCTGGACGTCAATGACTGCCGGCCACAGTTCTCCAAGGCCCAGTTCAGCACAAGCGTGTATGAGAACGAGCCGGCAGGCACCTCAGTCATCACCATGATGGCCACCGACCAGGACGAGGGCCCCAATGGGGAGTTGGCCTACTCACTTGAGGGCCCTGGCGTGGGTAAGTAGCCCGCTCCCCACCCGTGATGCCTTGGGCGTGGGAGGAGCAGGCGGTGGTCTGCGCAGCCCCAGGCCAGGAGGAGGAGGAGGAGGGACGGGAGGGACGTCTCAGCCAGAGCCAGGCCCGGCTCTCCTGTTCCACCCGCCAGAGGCCTTCCACGTGGACATGGACTCAGGTCTGGTGACCACAAAGCGGCCGCTGCAGTCCTACGAGAGGTTCAACCTGACCGTGGTAGCCACGGATGGCGGACAGCCCCCACTCTGGGGCACCACCATGCTCCTGGTGGAGGTCATCGACGTCAACGATAACCGCCCTGTCTTCGTGCGCCCGCCCAACGGCACCGTCCTCCACATCAGAGAGGTACCACTGTCCCCCGGGCCTCCCGCCCACCACCATCTCCCTCCCGCAGTCACACCTGGAAGAGCAAAAGGGTTCCCCTGGGAAGGTGGGGAAACTGAGGCCACTATGCCAGTGCAAGGTCCTGGGCCCAAGTCTGACTGTCACTACTGTGACCTTGAGAAAGTGACTTCTCTGGGTGGTTTTTCATCCGCAAAACGGGACTAAGAATAGTAGATGCCCTAGCTCTTGCTCCTAGACGTCTGCCAAAAAAGGCGGCCTCCCCGGACACCCACTTCCCCTGTATTTGTGTCTCAAAATATACACACATGTTCCTTCCGTCTGTCTGCTGTTCCTGCTGATACCCGGCCTAGGGACTGGGGATGGGCATCCAAATAAGAAACAAGGGGAAGTGGCTGAGGTTCCAGAATTCCCCAATCCTTCTTCCATCCCTTGTTCTAAATTGCCTCATAAAGGCAGGGAGCATTCTTTTATCCCCTGCCCTGCCCCTCCTTCCTCTCAGCCCCCAGGCCCGACCTGCTCAGTGCTGGTCCACTCAGGAGTTCTCCCACCTGTTCTCTGTTCCCCCGAACTTCAGCATGCCTCCGCCTCTCAGAATGTCAGTATCAGGTCCTTGTCACTGTCCCCACTTTGAGGTCCCACAGGAGACATATCCCCCAGGGCTGAGCAGCAGGAAACTCTGTGCCCAGACCTTGTGAGTTGCTTTATCCAGTGCCCACGGCAGTGAGGGAATGGTCCTCTTTGCGCTGCCCACTGGGGAGCTCGGCGAGGCCAGCGCACGCTGAGTGACCCTGCAGGGGCTTAGTGCACAGACCTTGCCCCCCACCCCTCAGTTTCCATTTTCCTGTCACCCGTTTCTTTTTCTTTACCCTGATTTTTTTTTAACTTGTTCATTCTTGTTATAATTTATACGTTCTTGTAAGTGGCCTCAAATCTTTTTTGTGGAAGAGGCAAGATATAAATTAATAATATAGTTCTTTTCCACAACAAAGGCCCCATTTGCTATGTTTTCCCCTTCAAGACACCGTATTTTGAAAGATCCGTGTCTCCTGGGCGCCTGGGTGGCTCAGTTGGTTAAGCGACTGCCTTCGGCTCAGGTCATGATCCTGGAGTCCCAGGATCGGGTCCCGCATCGGGCTCCCTGCTCGGCGGGGAGCCTGCTTCTGCCTCTGACCCTCCCCTCTCTCATGTGCTCTCTGTCTCTCATTCTCTCTGTGTCAAATAAATAAGTAAAATCTTTAAAAAAAAAAAAAAAGAAAGATCCGTGTCTCCCAAACAGCCAGCATTTGTCATCACGCTTGCTATTAATTAGATGTAACTACCATTTGGAGTTTCTGATTGTCCTGATCAGTGAGATACAAAGTAAAGCCATGCTGAGCTGATAATTTTTCAAGTAAAGGCCAAGAAATGTGCTCTTTTCCTTGTGCCCTGTGCAGCCTTATTATGGGTTAGTATATGATGTCCATCAGATTTCTTGAGATCTTAGACTTAACTCAAGGGAATCAGGAGCCTGGGGCCCAGAGAGGTAGAGTGCATGTCTAAGTCACACGGTGAATTCGTAACAGACTAGAACCCAGCTGTTGTCTCTATCCACCATGTCATCCTACCCGCCTGTCCCTCATTTTCGGGTACCCCACTGGGTAGATGGTGGTGTCTGGGGATACCTAGGGCTCCTATGATTAGGGTAGCAGAGCACAAGACAGACCCAGGGACAGAGGGGTAGCTGTGGCCTCAGCCTTTGGATTCCCCTTCCGCCTTCCAGTGGGATCCAAGGGACGGGGGAAGCCCCTGGAAGGGCAGTAACCCTGAGAGAGTGTGAAGCATGGTGGTTGGAGACCAGGCAGGTCCACCGAGGGGCAGTGGAGTGGGGGTGGGGTGAAGGGATGTTCTAGCAGGTGCTCAAGACTCCAGGAGAGCAGCTAAGCCGGCAGACATTTCCTAAGGATGCTGGAAGGTGGCAAGGACAGTCTGCTGAGTGAGGAGAAAGAACAAGAGCGCCGTCAGGGCCTGGGAGCTGGGATTCTCCCAGACGCCCCAGGAGCCTCCCTGCCAACCCCCGCCACCCCCCACCGCAGGAGATCCCGCTGCGCTCCAATGTGTATGAGGTCTATGCCACAGACAAGGACGAGGGCCTCAATGGGGCTGTGCGCTACAGCTTCCTGAAGACGGCGGGCAACCGGGACTGGGAGTACTTCACCATCGACCCCATCAGCGGCCTCATCCAGACAGCTCAGCGCCTGGACCGCGAGAAACAGGCCCTGTACAGCGTAAGGGGGCGGGGCCCGGGTGAGGGGCGGGGCCGAGGGCGGGGCTTTCCTCCGGCCACAGGGCCACCCCCTCCCCACCTAGAATGCCTGCCAGGGTGGTGAGCTGGCTCCCCGGGGGTGCCCTCCTCTGACTATGTTCTTCTGTCCCCCAGCTCATCCTGGTGGCGAGCGACCTGGGCCAGCCAGTGCCATACGAGACCATGCAGCCGCTGCAAGTGGCCCTGGAGGACATCGACGACAACGAACCCCTCTTTGTGAGGCCTCCAGTGAGCTCACCCCCGCCCCGCCCCGCACCAGCCACACCCACACAGGGACTCACCCGCCCCTGTGCACCCTGCCGCTACGTGTGGTTACATTTGGAAACCCTGCACGCACCTCACGGAACAAATATTTACTGAGCAGTTGCTATTTCAAGGTACCACTCGGCAGTCAGCAAAGCCAACAGGCCGGCCTTGTGGAGAGGTAGCTCTCCTGATTGCATGCACGAGAGCACGCCCAGGAAACCTGAAATTCAGCTCTGCTGCACGGAGCTGGGCCTGAGCCCCTCCTGTTGACTCAGACTCCGCGATGTGCTGGGGTTTTTTCTTGTGTGCACATGGGATGTGAGGTTCCCCGGAGACCGTGTGAGTGCGAGTGTGCGCACATGCACATGTATATGACTGTGCCCCCTTGTTCAGACATCGGCTCAGGTGTTCTGTGAAGCTCTTTGCTTCACAGAACAGGCCAGGCCAGGCCCAACCCATGCTTCTTGATGTTCCAGAAGCTCTGCTCACCCCACGGGGCCTGGGCAGTGATTCCCTCAGCCCACAAAAGGCACTGCCTGGGGCCCTCCGACCTTGGCCTCCTGTGGCCCCCCTCTCCCCCCTGCAGAAAGGCAGCCCCCAGTACCAGTTGCTGACAGTGCCCGAGCACTCTCCACGTGGCACCCTCGTGGGCAACGTGACAGGCGCCATGGACGCAGACGAGGGCCCCAACGCCATCGTGTACTATTTCATTGCAGGTGGGGCCTGTGGGGGGCTCATGTCCTACCTACTGACCCTGGGGCTGGAGAGGACCCCACCATGCCCCACCCCGGCCCCACCCCCTCACCCTGTGCCGTGGTCCCGCCCGCAGCCGGCAACGCAGAGAAGAACTTCCATCTGCAGCCTGACGGGCGCCTGCTGGTGCTGCGGGACCTGGACCGGGAGCGGGAATCTGTCTTCTCCTTCATCGTCAAGGCCTCGAGCAACCGCAGCTGGACACCCCCGCGGGGGCCCTCCCCGGCCTTCGACCTGGTCACCGACCTCACCCTGCAAGAGGTGCGCGTCGTGCTAGAAGACATCAACGACCAGCCCCCGCGCTTCACCAAGGCCGAGTACACCGCAGGTGCCGGGGGCGGGGTCTGGGTCCCGGGGGCGGAGCCTGGGTCCCGGGAAGAGAGCGCCCCCTCTCTCCCCCGGCCTGCCACTTAGATCCGCCTGCCCATTCCGCAGGAGTGGCCACCGATGCCAAGGTGGGCTCAGAGTTGATCCAGGTGCTGGCCCTGGATGCAGACATTGGCAACAACAGCCTCGTCTTCTACAGCATCCTGGCCATCCACTACTTTCGGGCCCTCGCCAATGACTCTGAGGACGTGGGCCAGGTCTTCACCATGGGTAGGAGCCTCCACCCAAGACCTCTGTCACTGCATGGACTGTAGTCTGGAGGAGATGGGGTCTGTGTGGGCACCACAGGGTATGAGTGACTGGCCAGCCAGCCATGTGAATCCTTCCATTCACCCTCCCATCTAACCGTCATCCAGCCAGCCCCTTGTGAATCCTTTCTTCCATCTACCTTACCTTTCTAGTCTCTGATCCACGTCTCCATCTCTCCATCTACCCACCCGCTTTCTCCTTCCTTCCTTCCCTCCATCTTCTCATCCATCCGTTATTCATCCATCCATCCATCCATTCACCCACGCATGTGTCAGTCTGCCCCACCCCGGGCATCTGTCCATCCTTCCTCTCACTCATCCATCTGTCCACCCATCTACCCATCTGTCCATTCATCCATCCACATTCCCATCCTCCTCCTTTCCGTATGTCCACCTGTCTTCCCATTTGTGTACCTCTCCCTCTCCCGGGTCAGGCATTGTGCTAAGCACTGGGGGGCACATATGTACCTAAAGGTATGCATGTTGACTTGTGCATTTGCCTGTGTGGATAGCTGAGCCTCTTGGGTCAAGTTCAAGAAGGTGTCCTGGTGGGTGTCCCATGACCTTACTTCTAGACCCCACCCCTTCCCCACTCTTGCCTACAGGAGTCAGTCTAGACTCCTTCCTTGGCCTGCCTTTCAAGGTTCACCAGGTCTTCCTCCCAGTCCCTCTTCTGTTTCCACAGCCCGCCCACTACCTGTAAGGGCCCGCCCGGTGTCCCCCAAAGCTGAACGCCTAAGCACTCCTTCAGCCTTTTCTATACCGCCCTCCGTTGGCCTTCGCCCTTTGTCTTCACCTCCTGAAATACCACCTTGACCTTCACCTCTGCCTTCAGATATGCTCCCCATTACCATCCTCTGGAGCCTAATTCACAGGCCACCTCCTCCGGTCACACAACCAGATGCCATCCTTTGTCCTCTGATCTACTGCTGCTCTTAGTTTAGTAAATCAAGGCACAGAGAGGCTACATAGCTTGCTAAAGGTCACACAGCCAGAAAGTGGCAGATCTTGAACCCAGGTCTACGGTCTTCTAAGACAAGACTGCCACAGCACCTCGGGTCATCTGTGTAGTACGGCTGTGGAATTCTGAAGTGCATGTGTGTGTGACAGAGAGTCAGTGGGGGGGCTCAGACGTGTTCCCTGATCCCCCAGCATGGGACAGAGGAGTCCCAAACTTACCATCCTTAGGTCAGTGCAGCCCACAGCTGTGTTTGAACTTGCAGGGTTTAAGTAAAAACTTAGAAATCTCTAGAAGTACCAGTTTGGGCAGCAGCGGCTGCCTTCTCTGAGGATGAAAGATCAGCTGAGCCGACGCCAATGCCACTCCTCCCTCAGATGAACACTCACGTTCGCTCATCCCCACGCCTCTCTCCCGGGCCCTGTGGGCACTTACGGCCTGAGATGCTGCCTCCCCTCGGTGTGTCCAAATGCCCCTGGCCCTCACCCCTCCCCAGGGGGTTCAGGGGCACTGGCTGGTCCCTGAGCTGCACCTGCCCGTGGGCTCTTCCCACAGGGAGTGTGGATGGTATCCTGCGCACCTTCGACCTCTTCATGGCCTACAGCCCCGGCTACTTTGTGGTAGACATCGTGGCCCGGGACCTAGCAGGCCACAACGACACAGCCATCGTCGGCATCTACATCCTGAGGGATGACCAGCGTGTCAAGATCGTCATTAATGAGATCCCCGACCGCGTGCGTGGCTTTGAGGAGGAGTTCATCCGCCTGCTCTCCAACATCACTGGTGCCGTCGTCAACACTGATGATGTGCAGGTGCCCCATGGAACCGCCCCGGGTCTAGGGGCTGTGAGGGGAGGGGGACCAGGCCACAGGGACAGGGCATGGCAGAGAGATCAGGGGTCTGAAAGGGGGTCTGTGCCGCCTCTGTCATTCCCTAGCAACGTGGCCTCGGAAAAGTCCTTCCACGTCTCTGGCCCTCAGTAGCCTCACCTATAAAATGGGGCTAATAATAGTGCCCAGGCCCATGCAGTGAAGTGATTGGCATCATGCTTGGTCCTCAGGGAGCACTCAGCAGCGATGCGTTTATTGGCAGGGCAGGCCAGGAGGGGTTCCCCATCCCATTCCTTGCTCCTGCCACAGCCCACCATGCCCCCTCTCGCCTAGTTCCATGTGGACAAGAAGGGTCGGGTGAACTTCGCACAGACCGAGCTGCTCATCCATGTGGTGAACCGCGATACCAACCGCATCCTGGACGTGGACCGGTGGGTGGGGTCTGTGCTCAGACCGTCGGCCCGACCTCCCTGCCCTGGAGTTGGGGAGGGACCCCCCCAGGGACCCCCCCCAAAGGAGGCAGATAACACCATCAGGCTGGCTGTGGGGGGGTTCCCCCCTCAGCAGGGCCAGTAGAGAATAGTTTGGGGGTGTCCTCCACCCCTCTGAGCCTTACTCTCCCCCTCTGTAAAATGCCAAGTACTACATGGATGGCGAGGAGCAAGCAGGATCTTGTGTTGAGGGGTGGTGAACCCTATAAGATACAAAGCTATTCTAGCTGGGTGGGATCTGATCTTGCAAGGCTTGGTGGGGTTGAATTTGGGAGTCAGAGGCAAGAGCTCTGCAGACCTTTCTGCGTGGGACAAGCTCTTAAGGAATGGCTGAGGGGAGCTGAGGCCCTTGCCCCTTGCACAGGGTGATCCAGATGATTGACGAGAACAAGGAGCAGCTACGGAATCTCTTCCGGAACTACAACGTTCTGGATGTGCAGCCTGCCATCTCTGTCCGGCTGCCCGACGACATGTCCGCCCTGCAGGTAGTCCTGGTGGCACCCAGCCCCGCCACCCCTCTGCCCTGGGTGCTCTTGCCCACTCATGCCTGGCCCCACTCCCCCAGATGGCGATCATTGTCCTGGCCATTCTCCTCTTCTTGGCGGCCATGCTCTTCATCCTCATGAACTGGTACTACAGGACTGTGTGAGTGACCCCCACCTCCCTGCCCTGGGACAGGCTGACCAGCCCTGCTCCTGGGACAGTCACAGAGGTAGGCAGGGCCCTGAGATGCCAGCCCTGCCCAGCCTCCTTCACCAGCCCCTCTCTCTGCTTCCCTCCAGACACAAGAGGAAGCTCAAAGCCATTGTGGCTGGCTCAGCAGGTGAGCAAGGGCTGTGATGGGGGGTGGGGTGGGGGGGCTGAGAGGGCAGGAGGGGCCCCGAGGGGCCTAGAGTGCCTGCCTAGGCCTCACAAGGCTGGCTCGGCTCCCCCGGCCCAGCAGGGTGCACCCCTCCCCTCCATGCCCCAGCACTTCTCCCTACAGGGAACCGTGGTTTCATCGACATCATGGACATGCCCAACACCAACAAGTATTCCTTTGATGGGTAAGTGGGGTCCCTGAGCCCTCAGGGTGCACTTTGGGGAGGCCTGCCCAGGACCCAGTTGGAGTAGGTTCTCTACCACCCCTCAAGCTCTGAGGGACCAGACTAGCTAAAACTTGGGGTGGTGGTGCCCCCTAGTGGGCCAGTCACCCTTCTCCACACTCAGAAACTATTGGCTGAGCTGGGATCCATACCCTAATTGGGCCCCAGTGCCAGGGGACATAGACTTTGGATACCACATGCAGAGTGAGGCCGCTGGACCCAAGCTGATCCAGACTGACACGTCGCCCTGGTTCCTGCAGGATCCTAGTGTGGGGAGGGTGCACCCCTGAGGACCACAGGCAAGGGGCCTCCTTCTCATGGCCCTGAACCACCAGTCCCATGCTGGCCAGGGAAGAGGGCAGGGGTTAGTGGGGAAGCTACAAGAGCATCTGTGCACTCAGGCTGTCCCTCCTCACTCCAACCCTCCACCACCCCCAACATGCAGAGCCAACCCCGTGTGGCTGGATCCTTTCTGTCGGAACCTGGAGCTGGCTGCCCAGGCTGAGCATGAGGACGACCTGCCGGAGAACCTGAGTGAGATCGCAGACCTATGGAATAGCCCCACCCGCACCCATGTGAGCCGGGGCCAGAGCTGGGGGCTGGGGGACAGTCGTGAGGGATGGGGTGGAGGTAAAGCAGGTCTTGGCCACTGCTCGCCAAGGAGCTGGGTTCCGGGGGTGGGGGTGGGGGGATTGTATCCACTGCTCCGGGTGTGTATGTACACGTTTGTGCATGCAGTCTACCTCTGCTCCAGTTCATGTTCTCTCTCCCCAGGGAACTTTTGGGCGTGAACCGGCAGCAGTCAAGCCTGATGATGACCGGTACCTGCGGGCAGCCATCCAGGAGTATGACAACATTGCCAAGCTGGGCCAGATCATTCGGGAGGGACCCATCAAGGTGAGTCCTCCCTGCAGGCTCCTGCACCACACCCCCTCAGGGCCCTGCATCCAGACCTCTGACCGCACTAGGACTAGCTGCAGAGGATACAGGAATGGGGGAGGATCCTGGGAAACAACTTTTCCACCTCTAGGCTCAGCTAGAACTGGGCAAGAGTGACTGCGCAGAAAGAGGGGCCCGGGCACCGGGCTGATGGGGAGCTGCTTCAGCCTGCAGTGGTCTGGAGCCCACGTGGGTCTGGCTGGTCACTGTCACCAGCAAGCTCTGCCCCCAATCCTCTACCCTTGGATCAGGTGCCTGTGCACCCTAGACTACTAGCACCTTCCATCACCCCCATCAGAGTTAGTGAGGGGTGTGGCAAGCAGGGGAGGGCCTTGGTGGGGGGTTAACCCTCTCCCTCCCCCAGGGCTCGCTGCTCAAGGTGGTCCTGGAGGATTACCTGCGGCTCAAAAAGCTCTTTGCACAGCGGATGGTGCAAAAAGCCTCCTCCTGCCACTCCTCCATCTCTGAGGTAGCCGGGCGGGCCCGGAGCTGTGTGCTGTGCCCCAGCGCTGGGGGTGCTCATTCCCTCCCTCCCTCTCTCTCTCAATCTCTCTCCCCAGCCACCTTCATCCTTCTCAGTCTCTAGAGTTCAGCAGCCAGGGCCAAAGACAGCAATGGGTGGGGTCCAGGAAGTCTACTTGCTGGGCTCCACAATGGGCTTTCCCAGGGTGGGTACTGGGGAGTGTTTCTCAGACTTGAGGGGCCCAAGAAGATGCCCTGAAGGAGTGATGTCCTATAGGAAACTGGCTCAGGGTCAAATGGGTCTATATAGGTTTGTTTGCCTGCAGTAATGTCAACACTTTAAGAACTCAGACTTTATTTAAAAACCCAGATTTCCAATTGGGCCAACAATTCCCAAATGGAATAGGCCAGAGCTAACAGTTCCACACGGGACAAAAGTGCCACATGGTGAATTTCCACTATATCCTGTCACCCCTCCAACTTCACTTGTGGACACTCCCTACCTGGCCAGAGTGGATCCTGTTTGAGGACAGACTGGTAACAAATCCAGATCCCAAAACTGCATCACAGGATCTTTATAGACCATTAAATACACAGAATTCAAGATTCTCATGGGAAGCCCACGTTCTAAGAACACCACCCTAAGTGTCCGTGGTGCCCCCTTTGTACCCAGTTTGAGAAACACTGTTATCAGCTGACAGGCCTACTGCAGCTCGAGCCCTGAGTGCCTTGCAGTCACCTGTGTGCGGGAGGGAAGAAACAGTGACACAGCAGGTGTGATTCTGAGGCCAGCCACCTGCTCAGCCCTTGGGCATGGCCCTGAGCCTGGGCGGGTCCCAGAGCCGCGGGCGGATCCTGGCCTCTTGCAGCTGATCCAGACGGAGCGGGAGGAGGAGCCAGGGGAGCGCAGCCCCGCCCAGGGCAGCCTGCGCTTCCGCCACAAGCCGCCCACAGAGCTGAAGGGGCCCGACGGCAGCCACATGGTGCACGGCAGCACTGGCACGCTGCTGGCCACCGACCTTAACAGCCTGCCCGAGGACGACCAGAAGGGGCTGGGCCGCTCGCTGGAGACCCTGACCACGGCGGAAGCCAGTGCCTTCGAGCGCAACGCCCGCACGGAGTCGGCCAAATCCACGCCCCTGCACAAGCTTCGTGATGTGATCCTGGAGAGCCCCCTGGAGATCACAGAGCTATGACCAGACGGGGGGGCCTCGCTGGTGTCCCCCATCCTCCCGGGGCAGGGCAGAGCAGGACCACAGTGTGGGCCCCTCCCCAGGCCGGCCAGGGCTGTCCCACCTCGGGCTGGCCTGGTGGAGCCCGCTCTGGTTGCTCAGACTCCGCTTCTGCCAGACGCCCATTCAGCACCTGACATCTACCTTCATAAAATTTGTTATTTTTTTAAGAAAACCAAACAAAAATGATAAGCATCTAAGGACAAGGTAAGGAGGGTCACTGGGGACCCAGGAGTCTGAGGACGAACTCAGCCCAGGCTGAGCTCTAAAAAGGCCACGCAGGCCCTCTCCCTCTCCCCTCCCCACATCCCTGTCCATCCCCCACCCTCCCCCGCCCCACGCCTAGCACCAGGGGAGGGAGGCCCAGAGCTGGCTTACCCCACCTGGCCTTGATTCTGACTTCAGTTTAAGTCCCAATGCATTTCTAGCACATCCCCCGGCTGGATACCCAGCTGGGGGCCGTGAGTGATCCCTACCTCCCCACACGGACATGGTCAATGTCAGCGAACTGCGTTCTCTACATTCCACTGGCTTCCCAAACGTGCCGGCTCATAAAGAGAAAGGACTGGTGTTCCCTTGGGTTCTGAATGTAGAGTGTTTGTGTGTATTCCTTTTTTAAATTAAGTTATTCCCTCCACATTTTCCCCTTGATTTTAACTGGTACTCACTGAACGTTTCTGGAATGGTCTGCATCTTAAATAAGAAAAACAACTCACAAGGAGGCAATTCAATTCGTTGTGGCTCAGTAAACTACCCTCGGGGTTGGCCTGGGGCAAGGGGGAGGGGGCCTAGTCAATGGGGGGAATTCTCTTTGCCCACTTTGCTCGCTTTCTGCGGCCAAGAGGGGCCAGAGGACCCTGGACACCCACAGGTCCGTGGCCCTGCAGCAACTCAGAAACCAAACGCTGGCTGAAGTGTTACAGAAGCACTCAGGCTCAGGTCTGGTTAACAGACTTTATTTATTGTTAAATCACAGAAACTTTAGTGCAAAACGAATCAAAAAAGTCATTAAGTCCATTTAATAGCAACTGCATGTCTCGCTGTCTCCTGGCAACTAGAAGTGGGGCAGAAGAGGAGGCCCAATGGGAGAGACAGGCGGCAGCCAAGGCCCCGGGACAGCACCCCCAGCACCCCTCTACCTGACAGAGGCTTAGGAGCTTCTCATCCACATTTACATCCACATTTATCTGACGGCCAGAAAGACCAGCTAGGAAATGGGGGATGGAGGTGAGGGGCCGGGAGGCACTAGAGACGCACAAAGCAAGGCTCCAGCGGCTGGGTGGACACGAGAGCAAGCAGGCGGCCACTGCTGTCCACACACACACACACACATACATACACGCCAGGCCCACAGGACCTGCACGTGGAGCTAGCAGACGACATTCAGACAGGTTTCCCCCTCCCACCCAGATCCAAAGAACCCCGACCAAGGCATCACCAGGAAAGACAGCCCAAAGCTGAATTGGAGGGTGACCCGGGGACAGCGACCCCGAGACCCACCCAGGCCTCCTGAGCAGATGCCTCCCGAATCTCCCCTACGGTGAGAACTACGTGGTTTTAAAAAGCCTCTATTCTGAGCCTCTGATCTTTCATGTAACACTACCTTTGTTCTGCTTCTCTGGAGCGGCCCAGGAAGAGGGGAGGTCCCTGCTGAGGGATAAGCAGAGGGCTCAGAACAAGGCCCCAGCCAACAGGATGGAGAGCCTTCTGTCAAACAGCTCTGGCTCGCGCCAGCCCCCAGAGCCCCCCACCACCTCCTCCAGGGAACCACCACACAAGGGCAGGCTGAAAGCCCTCCAGTGCACGGTCCATCCTCACCCGTCTAGGCAAAGGAAACGGACAGTGAAGCAGCGGGGCAGCTGCAGGCCAGGCGCCTCCCGCACGGACAGCAATGCTACGGGGGACAGGAAGGAAGGGAGGGAAAGGGAACCTATTTTTATAACAGAGTCAACAGATGGGAGTGTTCACTGCCCCAGACACACAAGTAGGAAAAGATGCTGCAGTTTCTCCAAGATGGAACGTCCCCCTTCTAGTTCCACACGTGACGTTTGCAATGCTCCACAGCCTGACGGGAGAGAGGAAGCTGGACTTAGTCTTCATGTGACAAACTCTACTCCTGGCCTGTTCCTGCAGCAGACATCACCCAAAAATGGAACTTGTTCTCCTGTCCTAGTCAGCTGGACAGCACCCCACTTACAACTGGGGAGCATGTGGCCCCCGAGCGTCACCGACTCCTAAGGCAAGAGTCCAGAGCAGCAGCTGCAGAGCCCCTGAGTGTTTTACAGGTGAGCACCCATGCAGGAGGGCCCGGGACCCCTCCACCTGGTTACAGGCGGAGTCCCAGCGTTCAGCAGGCGGCATGGAGGCCCCCAAGGCAGAACTCACCCAAAAGAGTGCACCCCGGCTCAGGCCTTGAGAACAGTGGCCCCACAGGCCCCTTCACCCAGGATGGCAGCAGGGACCTACTCCTGCCGACTGTGCTATGCGCTGGGGCCGGCGGGGCAAGGAGCTGGACACGGCCAGGTGGGCATCACTGCCCCTTCCCCGCAGGAGCCCAAACTGATGGCATCCAGACCAGCGGCCACGCCCCACTGGTCATGAGGAACCCGCTGGAGTAAGAAGAAGCTGCGCAAAAGCACATTAAGTAGCTGGCTGGTCCACCCGTCCCCACCCGAGCGAGCAGTGTGGTGCGCACCACTGGGGGCGGCCCAGCCAGGGCGGCGCCACAGGCCCTGGAACCGCCGGGCAGGCACCACGCCTCAGGGCCACTCAAGAACAACGGCTCGGCCTTGGTGAAGACTCAGGCCAGGCTCCAGCCAAGACTGACCCCAGGGAGAGGAGGACTTGTGCAATCTCTAGGGTGGCCTCATGCGAATCCGATCCTGACCCTGTCAGAAGGGAACCGCAAAAACAAGGAAGCAGAAGCAAAAAAACACTAAAAAATACCCCCACCCTTACTTCTCAAAGGCAAGAATGTCATCAGTCCTCCTGCCTTTGCTGGGCGGCCTCAAATAAGCCTAGCCGCTGCTCTGGGCCTCCGTGTTTTCCCTGACACGAAGGCCAGCTAGAGCTCCCACCCCAGGCTTATCCCAGGAGCGGCGGCCGAGCTACTCACATTGCACTCGGCTGCTGCCTCCATGCTCCGGCACCAGTAGCTGGGGCCCCACACACACTTCTCGGTTCCCAAAAGAGGCTTATGGGCTGCAGGGCAGGCTCCAATTTTCTATGTGGTGAAAATGGGGAAGACTTAGATCTGCCCTACTGATCCTTTTCAAAACCAGAAATTATCAGCTTCTAGAAGCAGCTAGAACTAGAGCTCGGACATGCACTTCCAAAGTCAGTGCCGCTGAGGGAAGCCCTGTCCTCCTCCCACAGTCCATCCCCAGAGACTCTGGCAGAACCTCAGAGGAGTCCCTGCTCTATGCAGAACCAGCCGGGCCCCACGCTGCCCGGAAGCTTACCAAGCACACGAAGGCAGGGTCCATCACCTCCACCAGGACTTCTATTAGCACGGGCTCGTACTCAGTCACAAACTGATCACACTGTCAGGTAAAAGGCAGACGGGTCCAGGTTGAGGCGTGCCCATGCAGAGTGGAGGCATAAAAGAAGGGGCGCTACGCACGCTCTGCCAGCCCAGCACCCCCTTCCCAGATGCCCCCACCCACCCACACTCAGCCTCCCCTCAGCTGCTCCCATTACTGCCCCCTCGGCGGCTCCCCTTGAGCCAACAGACTCCTCTAAGAAATGGCTAGTTCTCCCTGAAAACTTCAATCGGGGGCACAATCGAGGAGCTACCCCAGCCTTTGCACTCTGCAGGCAGGTTTGGACCTTCTGGCCTAAAGCAGCCCAGGGCGTACCTGCTTCTGGTATGGCTCGGGCAGGAAGCTGCAGCCTTTCTCGAGAGCAGACAGGATCTCCTGCTTCGTGCTGTTTTTCTCCAGGTTGTTGTCCAAATAGGTCACCAGCTTCTTGCACACCTCACAGAAGCCACCGTCCCTGGGCTGAATCACATGGACTACACACAGGAGCACAGGCTCAGTGCCGGCAGGGCCCTCCCGAGCCCCAGGGGCCGGCCAGCCGCCCCCTCACCCCGCTCACCAGGCAGCACAGGCAGCCCCTGGCTGGAGCACAGATGGAGCATGCTGCACACGATCTCAGGGCTTGCCTCCTGCAGGAGGATCGACAGGATGGAGGCGCCGTAAGTGTCCACCACCTCCTGGCACTCTTCGGATAAGGATGTAGGCAACTTTGAGCACACTTTATCCAAAGCGTGAAGTATTTCTTCCTGAAACACAGAACAAGAGGACCCTACTAGAAGAGAGGCTGGAAATTCAGGGCTGGGAAAGAATCTCAGAATACTAACATGACCAGGAAACCAGCCCACAGCCAGGTGCTATTTCCTCCCCACAAAGACGAGACCTACAAAGCAGCCCAACCCCAGCCCAGAGGGACCCACCGGTGGGCGGCCGGTGTGCGGATTCCCAGAGCTGGTGTCCAATGCTGGCAAGGGCCAAGCCCACCTCTCTGCTGGTTCTGCCACTAGGGAACAGGAACACCCTAGCATTCTAGAAATGCACATACCTCAGTCCTGTTGTTGTCAATGAGCTTGACCACCTCCTTCACCACGTACTCGCACACCTCGCAGTAAACATTAGCCTTCGCCTGGACCATGTCCTTCTGTGGGAAGGGCAGGAGAGCACTTTAATGCTGAGACCCTCACCTCATGCCCCCTGGGTCCTGCTAGCAGCTCTAAAGGGGAAGGGACACCCTGTGGCCAGGGACAGGAGAATGTCACACACAGGGTGGCTTCCTCCCAGTGTCCAAGTTCCTGTCCCTGCTGGTTTTACGTGGTGGGAGACCCATCCCTTTGCCTAGTGCTCTACCACCACCACCTCCCACCACGTACCCCCAACCCCACAGAAAAACCAGGAATTCATACTTCAGGAAGACAGAAGCAATAAAACCTGCTTCGAAAACCCCAAAGAGCAGGCCACATGATGTATCTTATCTGGTCACCATCATTTCAGCGTTCCAGAGTCATTTTGGGAAGGTGGGTGGGGGTGCAGGGCAGAGTGAGGACTCACTACCTGTCCGCCGTTTACAAGACAGAGCTTTAAACACATTTCTGGTCTGCTCCTGTGTTTCACGTCTCACGAGTACCTGAGACTGCTTTCCCAGAGCCAGCCTCTAATAAAGTAATACTGCTAAACACACCCTTCTGTGACAGTAGACACATCTCCATCTCTGCTGTCCAGGAGAGCAGCACGGACCACACTTGAAACGTGGCCAGGGCAACCACGGAACTGAACGGTTTTAAATTCTGTGTGATTTTATTTAAACGTAGTAGTCACGTGCGGCTACAATGTAAGCTGTAACTCTCCTTCATCTCCTCTGGCTATCAATTCAGTCAGCAAAACAGGGCACTTCTGCCTCCCCAACTCCATCTGACTCCTTAACCGGGTGGTACAGACACCACACATGCTGAGGAAGGACAGCAGAGGGAGACAAGACCGCTAAAGGTCAGGTGACACGGAAGTTCCGGAATAAGAAGCACATGCGTGTGCCACGTGGTAAAACGTCATGGGGCCTGGGCCCTTTTAAGAACTAAAGCGGGAGCCACATGAACACCGGGACAAGTCTGTTGACTCCTCCAGGTGAACGGTTTCAGGACTCAGTCCCTAACACACTGCTGGGCCCGTAACAGGTGCTGAACGTGAACTGCTCGGGGAATACGGTGGCTCTTTACCAAATGAAGGGCCCTAGGGAAACCACACACACCCCCATGCTCGCAAGCAGCACACCGAGAGGCTTGTGTGTGAGCCCTGGGTGTCCTGGGAACATGAGGTTTGCGCTGCGGTGATGGTGGGCAGGGCGGAGGGGCAGAAACGTGTCAGAGGAGGTTGTAGACATGCTGCAGATGGAGGCTGATCCCATGGAGCAGACGGGTTCATAACCAAGGAAATAAACGTACTCAGGGCCGGGAGCGGGACACTGTACTTGCACAGGGACACCATACACTAATGAATGGTCTCAAACTCAAATCCCTTTAGGAGTCGGCAGGGAACCAAACAAGCATGTGCCTCACAGAATGTGGTACAATGTGGAGTGGCCTGGGCATGACACGGCCCTGGCCAGGACAACACGATGCCACCAGGTACCTTAATGGGCTCCACCAGTTCCAACGCAGGGATGATGTTCTCTGAGACCACTTTGGCAGGGATCAGAGTCTGCATGGGCATCTCCTTCACTTGGTCGCAGAACCCAACCAGGCCACAAATCTCCTTGGGTTGCTGAGAAGGCACAGAAACAGCAGTCAGATGCAGGCCCGCACCCACCATCCCCTCAGTCCCACCGTCTACACACAAAGGTCGGGGTGCTGGGGGAGCACCCTGGTCACAGCATCAAGACTGACTCCCAAAACAGCAAAGACTCCATGTTAAATCTCAAGGGACTCCTGTAAGTGCAGATGTACCAGTTTCACATGGGGAGGAGGCCACACAAAGCTCCGAAGGGAGAGCAGACAAAACCGCTGTCCCTGCTCTAGCCAGGAGCACCCCAGGGAAGTTAGACTTCTGGCACCTGTTTCCTTTTCACAGGCAATCACAGCCTCTCCGAGGACACCTGGTCTGCTCTAGAACCTGTTTCTCGGTCGAGCTGGTTCACTCTCAGGAGGAAATAAGCTGCATGTTCTTTCTAGAGAAGGAACCACCATGCCCACAAACTAACAGAAAGCCAAATGTCTTAGATCTTTCAGTGTTAGGACCGTTTTAAGAAAAAATGGTTGACTTTTTAAAAAAACCACATTCTATTTTTACGACTGCACAAACACAGTATACACAAAACCCCAATGCCCCCAACCGATGAATTCTTTCAGGTCACAGAAGCTCCAGACTGATCCCCTTTCCCATTCAGACACCAAACCACAGGGAACTAGGTAATTTGGACATCTTGACCATTTCACCATGATGATGGCCAAGAGTGAGAAAAGCATACATGCTCTGTATACTTTGTGAACCAAATACAACCAGCACCTAGCTCTGGGCCTGATGGCAATTGCCTCCCACCACCAAACCATAGAGCCAGCAGGATAGGACTGCTAACACGAGACCTGTTAATGCAAGAGAGCTAGACCATGGCTATTGTTCACCTTGTTTTAATATCGAGAAGTCTCTAAAATTAAGTAAGATTGAGGAAGTCTGAAAGTATCCTAAATATTCTGTCTCTGGCACACTTTAAGAATGGGGAGAAAACCAGAATGGGGCCAAAGACACAGCAAGCTTTTTAGAAAAAAGACAAAGACTCAGGAGGTGTGTGGCTGCTTTTGTCTCAAACTTTGTTCTACTTCCTCCTTGGGGCAGCCCGGGTGAAAATGCGGGCATTTCAGCCAAAGCCCTCTCCCATTAGACTTCAAAATACCTTTGAAAAATATTTATTCCCATAGAGAGATGCCAGTACTCAGAAGGGGGTACTAGCTCAGTTAAGTACAGTCTGGGAGCATGGTCCCAGTATTATGCAACCATTGGCCTGGCTTTTGAGCCATCTGATGTGGCTCCAGGAGCTGCAGGACCCCATCACCCAGAGGGGAAGAAGCCACAAATCAAGAGATTGTTTCCAACTCTCTGGATCCAACAGATGGGAACAGTCTGCTCACTATTTGGAAATGATTTGCTCATGCAGCAGAAGCATTTCTGGCGTCACAGAAAAGAGGACTAAAGACATGCAATGCTCCCTTGAGTCATGACAGAAACAAGGTGTCCCACCGGAAGTCAGGCCTACAGTTAAGGAGGCCGAGGCCTCTCCGGGGTCACCCGTGGTTCCCCATCATCACACTGGTGGCATGCCCATGGCCAGCTGAGCACTGGTTTTTACCCGGAGTCCAAGGCCCTGCTGGCTTCCCTTTCTGGTCCCTTGAAGGGGAGAGGAGAACCCCAGTACCTCAAGTATTAAATCACAGGAGAGAGATGCAGAAGCTCCCCCACCAGCCTATTAACACAGATCATGCCGTTAAAAAAATAAAAAATGAGCAAAATAACTACAACAAGCAGCAGACCACTACTACAAGCAAATTCCCCATCACATACCTGATCCTGCTGTTGAACAAAAAAACAGGAAATCGGAGATGAAAATAAGAGAAAGGAAACGACACAACAGTTAAGAAAAAATTAAAATAACAACCATCAGTTAACGAAGGTGTAAGTACGTCACCGGAAGTTCAGGGGAAACCTTACAGTCACAAATCAGCAACCTACCTTGTTCCTACTATTTCAAGGGGGCCCTGAAACCTCTTCTGGCCCTCAAGGGACAGACCACACTGTCCAGCTGGTGTGTGCCCTGTCCCCATGCCCCTGACACACCAAATCATACTCAAAACATTGGACAGCAGATCCCAGAAAATGCCAGGTGATGAGGAGCTCTCCATCCTCAGAAGCCTAAGCCCCACATGCCTGCAAGGTGAGAAGCAGCAAAGTGGAACATGACACAGGACTGCCCAAATCAGGGGTGTGTGCTAGAATATAAAATACACCCGGGGGGGGGGGGGCGGGGGGTCAGGGATCCTGCACCACATCCGCTGCTGCCTGGGCAGGCCTCAGGGCAACTTCCCCAGGTAGCCAGATGCTAGCCTGGAAGGCCGATTTGACAAAAGATCAAAAGCCTTACCCTTTGATTCAGCAATTCCAGTTCTAGTTATCTGTACTATGGGAGAAAAGGGGATCTGCACAGGCTTTTGAGTCCCAAGACAAACCCCAAAGCCACCTGAACAACCAAAGCAGATGGGTTACGGAAATTATGTTCTACCCAAACAGTAGACTACGCAATCACTTATAAATCATTTATAAGAATGTTTAACGACCAGTACATTCAGAAGCAAAATAATGCAAACTACAAAGTTTAAAGTAATATAAAACCGTACTACCTCACTGTTTTTTTTTTTTTTAAAACCACAAGTGATTTGTGATTTGGGAAGTATCATCCGTGTTTGCAAAAAACGTCTGTGTAGTCTATCTTTTAGGATGAGAAAATTTTTAGTTAGCTATGAGGAAGCAGTTAACCAAATCAAAATCAAAGGCTTTTTATTTCCTACTCTAGCACTCTAGCTGTGTGTCTCTGTAAGCTGCCTCTGAAGTATTTTTAGAACAAGGCATGGTGTAATCATCCCAAATAAGCTCTCTCGTGCCTGGACGGAGCCCCTGAGCAGTTCCAGCAAGGCCACAGGGTCAATCTTTTACTGTGCTGCTGTCAGCTCTCAGCTCCGCAACTCTGTCGTCGCAGGACAAAATGCGATAAGCATCACTGTGCCCCATTAGAACTTCACAGAAATAGGCAGTGGGCCACAGCCTGCTGACCGCTGGTTAGAGAACATACTCAACATAGTAGAAAGTCAGCAGGATGGAGAGACAGTACAACCCACCCCCTCAGCCCCCGCAGCTTAGATCTCAGGAAGCCAGGGCACGTTCCCAAGTAAGAATCCCTTCAGCCCACCCTGCTCTGAACCACGGTTTTCTGCACGGAGCTAGCTACCCACTGCCACCGCCTATATCTTCTACCCCTAACAACGGAGGGGTGCCCTCACCGCCTGGACGCGGCAGAGGCAAGTGCAGGAGTTACGGACTCCAGCAGCAGCCACGGCTAACACTGCTGCGGGGCAGGACCGACTCTTGGCAGGCAGGGCTCCCTGCACCAGTAAACTCAAGCCGCAATGCAGCAATTCTCAGGCCTGGCCTAGCTCCAGAGCAGACTATTCCCAAGGGTCCCTGGGTAAAAGCCAGATACCAGAAATCTGATGGCCAGCTCAATATACACAGGCCAACTAATAACCACCAGAAAGCCACCAGGGCCATCCTGGGGGTAGAGCTGCCTCAGCCTGTCCCCTGGCTGGGGAAGGTAAAGGGGGGCGGGGGGGGCGGTGCGGAAATGGGACTGAGTTGTGGGTAGAGTCTGCTGGTGGAACAAGGTTCATTGTGACCCAATTCATTATCTGAAGGGAGAAAAGGAAAACTAAACCATGTAACGCTCACAATCCCGGGAATTGCAAAGTTTGAGGCAAAGAATGCGAGCAGGGAACTTCCCATGGCACCTACCATATGCATCATCATCTGGACGGCGATGTCAGAATACTGGTTGATATAGTTCTTGCACTGGGGAGAGACAAACCAGTTGTTAGTGACACTAACCTCTGCGATCACACACCAAAAACCCAGCATATTCCCAACAATGGCACCACGTGACTGTCACATTTCCAAGAGTACCGTCTTACAAACATCTTGAGATAAAGATGGTAATTTGTTTTTCCTATACCTGATAGGAAAAGGTGTGCAAAGGGTGTGTTTTGAGAATGAGATGAGGTCCTCCAATCTCCTTTTACAGCCCAAACTTGCCCCGAGGTCACAGAGCAACCACTCAGGAGCAATGCGGATTTAATGCAGATTTAAGACATGCTGCTAGGAACCCTACGTGACTTTTCAAACCCACTCATGCATTCCTGGACAAGACTTTAAAGCTGAAATCCAGGAGGAATTCCTGCAGACCCTCACAGAATAGTTCTGGCCACATTGGAGTGCCTCCATGGTGAGAAAGCCAAGGGTAGTTAACAGCCCTCAGACAGGGCTGAATTGGGGAAGCCAAGTTAACCCAGCGATATACAAAGATACTTCAAGGAGGCCAAAAGATTCCCAGAGGAAGTCAACAGAGAAGAACCCAGAGCTCCCAGAACCAGCCATTCCTACCCAAGAAGGCTGCTCTAGATCCCAGACCCATGGAGTTATTACAACCAGCTTCCCTACACCAAGGTTTTTCCGTTACCAGGTACAAAACTTAGCATTTTACAGGTTTTAAACGTCAACTTCACACACATGTGGTTAATGTGAATAGGGTCCAAGAAGTGAAACCCTCTAAGAGACTAACAAAATGAGTTTCTTAGCCTGCAGGACTAACATTCACCAAAGTAAGGAAGGCGTCCCGAGTGAATCTCTTGCAAGCCCCTGCACGGCTTCCCATGCACAGCGCACACTTAGAATTATGACTATACAACAGCCAGGCTTTTAAAAACAAGCTTATAAAGGATTCTAGTGTTGTTTCTTATACGGTGACTAGGAGGAAAACGAATCCTCACAAAAGTGGTCTCCTTCCACTCTTTTATACCAAGTGTTTGGTTACATATACAAATTCAACTAACCAACAAAGTATTTAAGTACCCACCAACTATTCCAGTTGCTTTCTGGGAAAAAGAAAATGGGCGTTGTTTGAACCATCTCTTCCTCAAAGCCCTGGGGTTGGAACTTAAAACGGTACCTCAGTAATTGAAGTTTTCTTGAGTCCCCCGCTCCAATGTCCAGAGCCAAGCTCCCTGGTCCAGCACACCCTCCCATGCATGAAGAGAGAAGGCTTACCATGTCAGCCATGCCGGGCCCCAGGAGGTCACACTGCGCCTTGGCATGGTCCACCAAGGCCTCGACAAAGGTGGAGTTGGTCCTTACGGCATTCTGGATGTCCGTCACCATCTGGATGCAGTCCTGGCAGACGTCCCCACCAGCCTACCGGGGGGAAGGGGGGGGCGGGGGGGGGTGTTTCAGGCCGTAAACACAGCATACTCCTATGGTAACTAAAAGGATCCAAATTCCCAAGACAATTTCCTTATGTGTTCATGACCACAGCACTAGGGGGTGACTTACTGAACAGTTCTGTGTTTTGAAAGTTTTTTGTTTTTGTTTTTAAGTAATGGCTACATCCAACGTGGCGCTCGAACTCACAACCCCAAGATCAAGAGCTACACGCTCCATGGAGTGAGCCAACCAGAGGCCCCAGTTCTGTGTTTTTATAGGCTCTAAAATTATCAACAGGTTAAAATCAATTAGGCATTGATTTCAATAAAACTTAATTGGAACGCAGAGAAGTCTTTGCATACTTTAAATATCCCAAGTTCTTCAGAACCTCCATGGCACAACTATTTGAAGGGTGGCTCGGGTAACTGCAGGGTCAAATGAAGGAATAAGCCCCCAGTTTGAGAAAACACATACACATACACACACACACACACACACACACACACACACAGCCTCTCTCATGTCCCATCTCTACTCCAATCAGAAACAGGGCCCTCAGCGGCTGGGCCTACTGCCTTACCTTCTGCTGGGGCTCGCTGTGGGGGCCGTCCTGAGGGTACAGGAGGAGGGGGATGTTGGCCATAAAGGGAGCCACCACCTCAGCCACATCCATTTCCGGGATCTTATTGGACTCGAGCTGTTTCTGGTGATTCAGTTCTGCCAGATGCTTCTGAAGAGACTCGCAGAGATTGAGGGCAGAGCACACCTCCCCAGGACGGCTCTAGTGGGGAAGTAAGTCCAGCTGGAAATCCTCTTCCCAGAGGAAAACAAAACCACCACCCGGTGCCCCTGAATGAGTCCCTGTCCTTACCTCCTGACCTGACTCATATTCATGCCCTGCTCAAAAACCACCCAACCTGCTCCCCCTCCATCTCCACCTTAGCAAATGGCTCCCCCACCCGGCTCCCAGAAGCTCAAGCCAGAGACCTGGAAGACATTCCTCACTCCTCTCTCTGTTCCTCCCCTCCCTCAGCAGGTACAGCCCATTTCTCCTCTGAAACAGAACGTGCATCTGTCTACCTCCACTGCCCCATCACATCTCACATGGACTGTCCTGCCAGCTTCCCCTCTTCCAACTCCCAACTGGTGGGACCTAGTCCAAACCCTTTACAGAAGGTCACTTCTCCCCTTGAACCCTCCGAGGACTTCCTACTTGCACCTGCAATCCTTAAATAGCGCCTAAAAGGCCTTGCATGGTGTGACCCATGCCACCCTCGCCAAAACCTTGGTCCAGTCTTAGCACACTCCTGCACTGCTGGCCCTGTTTTTTGAACACCTCTTCTTTCTTAGGGTCTTTCTAAATTCCACAAACCCAGCTCCTTGTTTGTGGCTGAAAACCAGTGCAATAGCACGTGGTTTGTGCACAGTAGATGCTTATTTGAATGCAAGCAGAACACCCCTGTAGCTCAGTCCACTTAGGATAAAAACCACAGAAATGAAATAAATTGCATGCTCAAAGGGAGAGCAAAAGATCTGACATGAGTTAGCAAACAGGCACGTATAAATGTTATAGCTGTTTACAATTCCTTCAGTATTCTACATTTCCTGCAACTCTCCCATTTCCTGTACTCTCCCCCAACTGTGAAAGTTACAAGCAGAGTGTTCTGCTGGCCAAAGCCATCTTAGATGTCAAAATTATAGTAACAAGCTGTTGAGAAAATCCAAATCCACGAAAAGACTTTCCACTTTAATCATTCTGTTCTGGTCTGGCACCTCCCTGGGCCCCGGAAGTTCCCTAAAGAGTCTGTTCTCCACCACATACCATTTGTCCTTTAATCATGTCCAGGATGACCGGGAGGTAGGAGTCAACCATCTCTTTGCACGAGGCAGACAAGTTCGGATTAGGCAGCCAGTCACAGGTCTTCTCCAAGTACACGAGTATCTCTTGCTAAAGGGATACAGGCAAGGGTCGGATCAGGATGGACTTCTGCTCTGCACACGACTGAGAGCAGAGGACCTCCACAGCTCCCAGCAAACAGCGGCCTCAGGGAAGAGTCCTGGGAGAGGGCTAGTGGCTGGCCGTGGCTGCACTGGTCAAACAGGCAAAAAGCAGATATTCCTCAAAATGAAGCTGCTCTGGCTGCAGCCTCATGGGCACAGGGAATCCTGGCAGAGATGGCCAAAACAGACCTAAAGGTAGCGACCAGCGATACGAAAATCCCCATCGACCCCGGGCATTTAAACACCGAGGCCAGGGAACAGCAAGCTAGGTCCCACAGCCTGTTTCTGTAGAGCCTGTGGCTCAGGATGGTTTCTACATTTTTAAAGGATACGGGGAAGAAAGAAAAAAAAAATATGTGACAGAAAAAGTATGTGGCTCACAAGATCTGAACTACTTTCTACCTACACCATCCCTTGTTAGACCCCCAAAGCTGCGGACAGCTCGTTTAAGGAACAGATGTACATGACCACATGGTCCCTGCTCACACGTGGTCACTGCTCACACAAGGTCACACATACTCCCGGCAGCTCACCTCGGTGGCATTGTCTTTCAGCATGTCGCCTGCTGCAGTGATGACATCTTTGCATATGTCGCAGGGAAGGGATTTCTAAGAGGAAAGAACATGAGGGAGAGAGATCTGCATTTGCAGGACGTAACGCACACCATGCACAGCTGCAAAGCCCCCCGGCCTCTGTCCTCTTCTATCTAATCGGGGACGTCAGACACACTGGCACATCCTGGTTCCCCAACCTAGATGAAAAGTCCAGGGGAAGGATCAGGGTCAGGCAGGACTGACCAGAACACTCTGTGCTTCTAGGGATAGATACCCTTTCCTTCTTGTACCGTCTACACCTCAGCACACGTGGCACTGGCCAAATGTCAAAATGCTCACAACAGCTCCAGGAGGAAACTGAGGCTTGGAAAGGTGAAAATCAGAGCAGCAGAAATCAGAGAAAACCGGTCATCTGGGGTCAATTACTATCACAGAGTAAAAGGGGGTGCGGCAGAGAAGCCCAGCCGGACACTGGCACTGACTTCCGCACTCTACCTACCTTCCAGCTCCCAGGGGCCGCTCTGCTCTCGTGGAAGCCATACGTCACCACCCCAGAGCTTAGAAACAACATGCCTGTCCCCTGAGAAGCCTGGGCACCCCGGGCCCCATGTGGCCCAGGACATGGCGATTCTAGCTGCTTCTTGAGGCTCATGGGAAGCTCCCTTTTGAGGGCAACTGATTTTGAACCCGTGAAGAAGGAAGGACCTAACAAGTCTGGGTGAGATGAAGGAACACCTGTGAACTTAGCTGCGTTGGAAGAAATCAATTTGAACCTCTGCGCCTTATCAGGCTAATACCGGATGCAGGCAACCATGAAACTGCCCTATCAAAAGAGAAGAGCTAAAGTCCTCCCTTTGTCACATGCTGAATTTGAAAAGAGGAAGCCGTATTAAAAACAAGATGAGAAGCAAATTAGAAACCAAATCAGAAAGTAATTTTGGCCACAGAGGGTAGTGTTTCAGCGAATTCAGAAACTATTTCTAAAAGAACAGGGTCTTTAATTGTTCTTCTCTTAATGAAGCAGCACTAGTGGCCGCTGATGACAAGTTTTACACCTGGAATTCCACACAGTCAGGGGTGGCACATCCCGGAGCAAGCCACACGCATGTTGGGCAGTCAGCTGGTAGAGCCAACAAAGCTCAGGCGTCTCCTGAGGGTTCAGGTCGCAGGAAGAATGCACTTGAGCTTTGTCATCTCAGAGTATTCCCCATGAATGTAAGGAGCCCCACATTAATATGCTATATTTAACACCATTTAGATGAAAAATCAGTAGCATCAGCCTTGCTTCGGCAGCACATATACTAAAATTGGAACAATACAGAGAAGATTAGCATGGCCCCTATGCAAGGATGACATGCAAATTTGTGAAGTGTTCCATATTAAAAAAAAAATTCAGTAGCATCTTTTCCAGTTTGGCTATAGCTAGAAATAACATTTTAATAGCTACTAAACTCTAGGGTCTGAATTCGCGATCTGCCTGTCTGCGAGAGGCAAAGAATGAAAATACCAAAAAGCAGGGAAGGATTTCAGAAGTTTAGCATCCACTTTTTTTTAAGATGTATTTATTTATTTGAGAGAGTGAGCACATAGCAGCAGAGGGAGAAACTCAAGCAGACTCAGTGCTGAGTGCAGAGCCTGGGGCTCGATCTCATGACCCTGAGATCAAGACCTGAGCTGAAACCAAGACTCCGACGCTTAACTGACTGCACCACCCAGGTGCTCCTAGCATCTATTTTTTTGAGTGACCAAGGGATAGAGCTGTGCCAATGTACCCAGCCCCGGGAACGGAAGCTGCAAACCTCTGGTCCCTCACCTGGAGTGCAGAGGTGGGACGTGCACAGTGGCCCAGAAGGCAGCATGGAGTGCACACAGTGGTGGCTATGGGCGGACCTCAGCCTCTCACTGCCAAAGAGAGACTCCCTGACCTTGGGGGAATAGAACCTTAATCTCTCTGAGACTCCGTTTCCACCGTGCTAAAATGGATCCACCCTGCAACAGATCCTGCCTCCCTCGCAGGGTCACCGTGAGGAGCAAACGAAGGGAGGCAAAAGAAAGCGCTTTGTAAATGGCAACAGCTACAGACGACATAAGGAGATTGAGTACGGTCCCAACGGCACTTACCACCGTCGGCTTGTTCCAGACGGTCTGCACGCAGTGCTTCAGGGCCCCACAATCAGCTGCCGTCTTCACGTTCTGACACCACACTGCTGAGCCTCTGGTGCATTCTTTCAGGCCCAGGACAGGGCTGGCTAGAGCTAAAAGAAAAACCATCATGAGAAGGCGTCCCACCTCACTCACCTACCCAGGGTGAAGCACCAGCCCGGGCACTGAGCTGGACAGCAGCTCAGCCCCTCACCCAGCTGCGTGGCACACAAACCACACGGAGGCATTGGGTCAAGAAGCTCAGTGATGTCTCAGTCTAAGTCACAGGGCTGGGAGGGACCAGGGACTACCTGCTTTGCTTTTTTCCTCTCAAACTATCTTTAAAGAGTATGAGGCCTTTTTATCTTTACAGCCTTAAAAATCTTCCATGAATAAATCATGCAAGAAAACACTGACATATTTAATTATAAAAAATTTTTAACTTCTGAAGAATGACAGTCAGGTTTTTTTAATCTGTAGGGAAAACAAGATTCATATTCTCATTACAAAAACAATGACTCTCAATATTCTAGTAAAAGAGCCCTTTTATAAATCTAGCTTTGTGAATATGTGCACATAAGTCTACTAACAAAAAAACCCTCCATAATCCACTTTGGTATCACCCAGTGAATACGTGTCCACTCAAAACCGGGTGCACAGCATGGCATGTGCTGTGATAAGAAAGGACTCAGGCAGAAGTCACATGCGCAGAAATGGGACTAGGGAAAAACACAAGAAAGATACAAAGTCCCCTAGGACCAAAGAAACGCCAGTTACAGCAAGAAGGTGCCATATTTTGAAAGTTAAATAGCCAAGGGGGGAAAAAAGTGACAAGTTTGTAGCAGAATATGCATTTGTACAGTCGATAAGTGTGACTGGTAAGGACTTCTTAATGTATTTCAAAAACTGGGAAAAAAAATCTCTCCTCAAAAAAGTAATCCACTTCTAGGGGCACCTTGGAGGCTCAGTCCTCGACTCTTGATCTCAGCTCAAGTCTTGATCTCAGGGTCTTGATCTCAGGGTCATGAGTTTAAGCCCCACATTGGGCTCCACACTGGGTGTGGAGCCTACTTTAAAAAACAAAAGTAATCTACTTCTAGAAATGGATTATAAGGAAATACAGCATTCCAAGAGGTAAAATATGACATGTATAAATATATTAAGTGTAATTCACAATACTAAAAATAAAAGTAGATGTAACCTGAATGGCCAAAAACAGAGGGGGGAAAAACTAATGATTCTTACTAAAAAGATTATGTAGCTGTAAAGTATAAAAACATTATATATCAAATAGAAAAAAATTCAAGAATATGAAATTATATAGAAGTTGCACAAAAAACAAATACCTCCCAAAATTTAAAGGTTGTTTGTGAATCTCTTTAAAATATTCTATAAACTGCCTTAAGGGTACCTATGTTTCTTACAAGGGGTCTACAGTAACCTTGACTTTGGCACCTCACCTCTAAGCCAACAATTCAGCTAGAAAACAACAGATTCCATCCGGCTACAATAAGATGGGTGACAGCGCAGAAAGCCGACTCCAGCAACAGCTCAGTAGGATAGAACCACCTTCTACTGTGAAAAGGAAACACGAGGCCCAAGTCTCAGGAGAAAACCCACCCACGAACTAGACTGACAACCTCAGGAGTCATGTGGCTCTTTGCTTCAATTTGTAAGCCAATGAGAAGGCACAGTGATTCCATAGACATGAGGAATCACACACACACAGTATACAAAGCATGGAGGTTGGCAGGTGCTCTCACTCCAGGAGAGGGAAGGCAGTGAAACGCAGTCATTACTAGCTTTTCGGCCAAAACTATATTCCACAAACTATTCACACAAGGACTGAGTCACAGGTCTGCAGAAAGCTCAAGCCAGATGATCTGCACCCTTTCAGACACTGGCAAATGAATTATTAATCTGCTACCCAAGTTACTGCCTTTGATGCCCCTTTGCAGCAAAAACCGCATCTGTAACCAGTTCACAAACCAAATGAACTAGCCACATTCCAAGAGCCATTGGCCTGGACTCTGGCTTCCAGGGGAAAACATGCAGCAGATTCAATAGTACATACTAATCCCCAGATGGTTCATAGAAGTTTAGTACCTATAATGTAGCCAAGCTAGGCTGCGGCCAGCCCTCAGCTGCAGGGGTGCGGAAAGGGGAGGGGGCAAAATTTGTGTCACAAGGGTAAGGGCTCTTGGAAAGTGTGCGGGGGTCACAGAGACAGCACACACAGCAAACAGGCTCCAGCAGCACCTCCCAGGCTCCTTCCACGCACCGGGCCCCAGGGAGGGAATCCTGAAAAGCACCCAAGATACACCAACTAGTTCTACCTCCAATTGGGAGAAAAGAGCCAGAAAAATAACAGGAAGCTACAAAATGAGTCTCTAGGCAAAAGAATGCACAGAGATACACAGGGTGGCCAGAAAGAGGTTAGGCATCAGCAGACCAGAGCCAGGACAGGATTCAGAGAGCAAGGCAGGGCCAGGGAGCAGCCCTCTCTACATAAGGCCTGACCACCATTCTCCATTCTCACAAATGTGCAGTGAACTAGAACTTTGATCCGGGGTTTTTCTCCAACCATCCCAGTCAGGAATTGGCTATAAGGGCCAAAATCTATCAGGTTTCGGGAACAGGATGCACGATCATAGGCCCAAGAAGCAAGAATACTTTGTAGCTTATTTACTCCTTCAAGGAACTTGAAACAGTAATCATGTGCAATAATGACTTTGTTACCAGCTTTGGCCAACTGTTAGGGACTAAAAATAGTCTTGGGCAGCTGGTTATCTGAGACTGGTCCAGCTAACAAAAACCCAAGTCCTTCCACAATCCCAATAGTTACTGTTACTCCACGGCCCTCCTCAGAACTTTCACAAGTAGAAGGTGTGTATATGTATGTACAGTGGCCAATCTGGTAGACCAAGGAGTCCTCAAAGTCAAGCCTAAAACATTTCATGGACACTGAGAAATGAAACTGAACTCCCAGCTCCTAGAAATTAAATTCTCAGTAACACACTCCCATGTTCCTCCAACTTAAAGCCACATTTTTAAAGGTGCATATTATAAAAATAGTCTGTGGTATATACAACAAATCTGATGTCCTAAAATGACCCAATGTCTATTAACAGAAACAACTGTGCGTCCTCGGGATCGGTAATGTGAGGCTGAAACGCAAGCACGGGTGATGCTAGTGAGCTACCTGGGGAGGGTTCAGGTGCTTATTTCAGGACCTGATGCCCTGTGAGGGAACCAAACAGTGGGGTCGGAACACTCTGAGACACGAATCCTTTTCCCAGAAAATGTATTTCTACACAACACCCTCACATCATTTCAGGGAGCTCTCAGGCACTACCCCTGCCCAGGGATCCCCCCTGGGGACTGAAGGCACTAAAAGCAAGCATGGTTTTTCTCCACCCAAGAAGGAAAACAACTATGATGAAGGCACGATTACCAAACTCCACTGACTGGGACAAGAACACTGTGCTCAGGCAGCCGAACAAAGTGAACAGACTTGGGCTGACTCCACGGTGGGAGGGACAGACCCTGAAGAAACTGTGGTATGTTAATAGAAAACAGGGGCCCTGGAGCAGCAAAATTAATAGCTGTGTGGGGGAGCGAGCAGAGTCTTCTTCAAAAAGAAATCTGAACTGGCCCCAGAAAGACAGAAATACAGAAGACTGGCTGAGAGGGGGAAAGGGAATTCCTGAACATTCCAAAGGAGAGAAATCTTTGTCTTCTCAGGAGCCAGGCTGCAAAGACAGACCTCAGGCCTGATGAGACCTCATGTGGCACGCTCATCCCTATGTGAAAGCTCACTCTGTGGGCAATGGCTCATGCTAGTGTCTTAAAAACCCAGGTGTGATGTGGCAGAAGAACTGTAAAGGAGGTAGGGAATTCAGATGATGGGGCACCTAACTCAAATGGAAAGCTCATACCAAAAATTCCAAGCCAGCAGCAGCAGCAGCAGGACTGAAAAAGAAGCTAAAAGAAAGATTCCAAAAGAACAGACAGCTAGAAAAATGAAACTCACAAGGTTAAACTTAAATGTGAACACCAGGGGCGCCTGGGTGGCTCAGTCAGCTGAATGTCTATCTTTGGCTCAGGTTGTGATCCCGGGGTCTGGGATCGAACCCCACTTCGGGCTGAGCCAGGCTCTCTGCTGAGCAGAGCGCCTGCTTCTCCCCCTGCCTGCCGCTCCCCCTGCTTGTACTCGCACTCTCTCTCCCTCTCCCCCCGCCCCCCCGTCAAAAAGTAAGTGAAATCTTAAAAAAAAAAAAAAAATATATGAACACGCAGCAGGGCTCAGGCCACAGAAGGAGAGAACACACCTGTGTGCTCTGCTTGCCATGAGTCAGTGACAAGAACAGCAGGTCGGGAAGGTGAGGGCACGTGACACCATTCCCGAGTCCCCTAGAATACTGGAGGTGTTTAGCTGGGAGAGACAATGTTTGAGAAACACAGCCATCTTCATAGGGAAAGGATGCCTTCCACCTATCACATGGGAGCGGATCTGCTGTCAGATCCAGACCTCAGAGCAATGCGTAGAGGTGAAGGGAAACAAACCACAGCTCGAAGTAGGGGCCATCCACAGGGTTACAAAGAGGGAATGAGCTGCCTCATTAGAGGATAACCTCTCCAAAAGCAGAAGCAACCACGCAGAAACAAAATGCCCAACTATAAGGAATTCTACATAAGAGACATCTTGCATGGTGAGCAGGGCTAGAAGTCGTCTTAGGAGCTACACATCTTCACTCCTGTAACAATGAGGCAAATGACGTTTTCAGTGTGTGTACACAACCAACATATAAAAATTACCCTAAGCCACTTTCTGATGAGTTATGCCTCAAAAGATGTTCCCAGCAAAGCTTTCATCTCTACTCTCATTCTCCCACACTCTGCCCCCAAACACCAACTTCCTTCTTTTTGAGGCAATATGCTGAACTCTAAGAAAGTTCTTACAAAACATGAGCCTGACCCCCTGGAGAGTTCTAATTAAATATGTTAAGATACAAACACTCCTCAGGGCAAGGCCTCTCAGTTCCAAGGCCTGCCATTTGAGCCCTCAATGACAACACCGAGGTAAACTGAGATTACAGAAATAATCCCTTCAGACACACTAAAACCCTACAGGCAGGTTTCCTTTTATTAAAGGAAGACAGGCTTTGTGTTGTTTTCTAAGACACAGAACTTCAATTGTATTTCCTTAGCAGAGGGATAGGGGCAATGTGTTCCCTTTTTACTCCCCAGGCCTAGAAGAAAATAGACATGTTCTAACGACCCACATGTAGGTCATTTATAAAAAAATGGGCTGTAATGGAATTTTAATTTACTGAGAACGGATGCCATGAGCTAGACCAGAAAGGGGCTTTGCAGCAGCTCTAGTCTCTAGATCAAAAAAAAAACCTCAGTGGGCCTGGAAGGCAGGGCGAACTCACTAGAGCCACGTTGTGTTTTTAGGTGTGATGACTTCCTGCAAAAAGAAACTAAATCTTGAGCTTAGAAAATGAGACATCTAAGGTACCTGACCCACCGTTTAAATTAAATGTTTTTCAGATGTGGGACACTGAAAAACAAAACAAAACAAAAGATCTGCCTCCAAGTCCCACCCAAATAAATGACCTTCAGCCAATCACTGTCCTGAGCTTATTCTTCATCTGTAAAATGAAGATGCAGCTACTGGGGTCACTGGAATGTTGCTGAGAATCAAGATGCTGCTGGAGTGGAGGGGGGTGGGAGGGATGGGTTGGCTGGGTGATGGACACTGGGGAGGGTATGTACTATGGTGAGCACTGTGAATTGTGTAAGACTCATGAATCACAGACCTGTACCCCTGAAACAAATACGTTATATGTTAATTTTTTTAAAATGCTCAATCTCTCATTAAAAAAAAAAAATCAAGATGACATCGTTATGTACTTTCAACTGCCAGAATATGACCTCTCTTAGCCATCATGCCTTTACCAGCGTCTCTCTGGCATTTTTTTTTTTTTAAAGATTTTTATTTATTTATTTGACAGAGAGAGACAGCGAGAGAGGGAACACAAGCAAGGGGAGTGTGAGAGGGAGAAGCAGGCTTCCCGCAGAGCGAGGAGCCCGATGCGGGGCTCGATCCCAGGACCCTGGGATCATGACCTGAGCCGAAGGCAGACGCTTAACGATTGAGCCACTCAGGCGCCCCTCTGGCATTTTCATTTATCCACATATTTCAACTCCCATACCAGACTGGCTTTGAAATCAGTCAAAGGCTCAGATCATAGCTCACCAATTCTAGTCAGGTGACCTTACAACTTGTCTTCAAATCTGCAAAATGGGCCTATTACTAGTACTCCTAGAAGTTTATAAAAATTAACCAGAATTTGTAAAACACGGGGCAGGGCTACAGAAGTCAAATAGGCGCCATCATCAGCATTGTCGTCACCACCTGGAGTAGCAACAACAGGACCTTTCTCTGATCCACTTCCTTGCCCAAAATAGGAGCTTGCACAAATAGCAGAATCCAGGCTGTTGTGTTTGTTTACTCTGCATTTTTTTTTTTTTTTAAAGATTTTATTTACTTGACAGAGAGAGACACAGAGAAAGAGGAAACACAAGCGGGGGCAGTGGGACAGGGAGAAGCAGGCTTGCCGCGGAGCAGGGAGCCCGATGCAGGGCTCGATCCCAGGACCCTGGGATCATGACCTGAGCCGAAGGCAGACGCTTAACGAATGAGCCACCCAGGCGCCCCTGTTTACTCTGCACTTCATCAAGTACTTAACTGGCAGCTCAAAGACCTAAAGAGTTATCACCCAAATCCTCAGAAGCCGTTGATTAGTCACAGAGAGGGAAACACAGGCTCCACTGTTAGAAGCCCAGGAGTAGACAACTATGTACGCAGGTACTAAACAAGATGTTTGCAGGAGCAGGAATGAGATGTGCCCAGCAAGGCATTTAAAATACCACAGATGAAATGCTCTCAATAATTCATGACATGGGAACTATGGGCTAAGATCTTTTCTTCCGATCCTGATATAGTTACGGCAACTGGAACCCACCTTTTTTAGAAAAGCCCCCTCAAAACCTCTCCTTTTCTGGAAGGTTGAGGAGGCGTTGCGACAAAATGATGGCTGCCCTGAGTGCGGGGGAGTAGACTGGCCTGAAACCCCTGCTCTGCAAGCTAATAAAGCCAAGACCTGGACAATTACTTATGCCACAATTATCTACAAAATATGGAAAAAGAGTGCCCCTTTCTCAGGAATTCTGTGACAATCAATGAGAAAGCAAAGAAAGGACAGAGTGCCTGGTGCCGACAAAGCTCAGTTAACTGTGCATCTAATTGTTAATGATGGACTTGAGGGGACGACCACCAATGGAAGGCATTCACGTTCTGATTTTTATATTGTGGTACAATTTTTTCCCATGTTACCTTCAAAGTCAGAAACAAGTTAAACGTTACCACCAGTTTCAGGGAACAATTTCTGCCCAAGGAGGCAGAACCTGAAACTGTATCGTATAGGGTTAATGAGGCTGAAACTACCAGGAGATTTAAAGCTTGTTTTCCCAGAACTGTTTCTCCCTAATCAGCTGTTGTTTCTTTTCAGACTCCACTAACAAAATCCACTAGCTGTCCCGGCAGAGGCTTGAGCTGAAGGTCACTGATAAGGTTCCAACCCATGAACAAGCAAGGCCCTGCATTCCTTACCTGAGATAGGAGCCCAAGACCCCATCCAGTTTATAGGAGCTCTCGGAGCATGCACATAGCCCCTCTCCTTAAGATGATGTCAGGACCCCAATTTTGCCTCGTTTTAATTTTACATCCCCACCCCAAAATGGACTGGGATAGGTCACATATATGTTTGCTCAATGCACATGCTCCACCTTTCCTCATGAACAGTCCTGTTTCCCCGCCCTTTTCATCAATATACATATGTAATCTCAACCCCTATGATTATAAAACTTGTTCTCTCCCCCTTCAGGGAGGAGGATCTGAGGCTTGCCCTCTTGTCTCCTTGTTTGGCTGGCTGGCTGGCTCTCAAAGAAACCCTTCCCTTGCTGAAACCTGATGTCTCAGAGACTGGCTTTGTTGCACACCCAACAGAGGAACCTGGGTTTGGTTATGAGACCGCAAGTTGTTCCCTATATTCATTCTCCACGCCTTTCAAAGGAGCAGAACCACAGATTTTTAGTTATACACATGGCTGCCAAGATTTAAAAACTACATTTCCCAGTCTCCCTTGTAGCAGGGTCTGGCCATGAAACCACAGTCTGGCCTTGAATGACAAATGTGCCGGCTGGATCTTTAGCACTCATGAAGAAAGGGGCTAGACCTCAAGGATGCAGTCTCTCGGAGCTTCTGGAAGTAGAACCACCACACTAGCCCTGGACTGTCCGGCTCCTGAACGTCCTGTGGAAGGATAGGGACGGTACTATCATTATGTAAGCCACTACTACCTAATCTCTGTTGTCCGCAGTCAAATCTAAGCCTAACTAAATACCAGCTTAATCATCTACCTCACTCACCTGAAGAGTCCCCAAACAACAAGTCTTTTTAAGGCTTACCTCCACTGAGGATATTCTAAAGCCTACATACACAACTTAATTACTGAAGGTTTTCAAAAACACTCTCAGAATGAAGGGGACAACCTTCCCAAGAAGATGTATCTTACGCTCCATTTGTTAACACAATCAGTCTTATTATTTTAGCCATTGTATTTCCTTGTAAATATCTTAGATAACATATGCTAAATACTGTACAGAGTCTAATTACCAAAAAAAAAAGGGTAAGAGAAAATACAACCAGCTTCGCAGCACCAATGATCAGAGCAGACATTCCACAGGGCAATGGATCTGCCGCCTGGGTAACGGAGCACCATGGCAACAGGCAGGCTGCTAGGAAACCAAATGAAGCTGACCCCGGGAAGGGCGGCATCTACCTCAGGCTCCCTGCACTCAGACATTTCTCAGAATTCATGCGCTTAGGTTCTGCGGAAGATAAAGCAATACACTCAACACTGACTGCTCCATCCAAAAGCTGGCTTCTACGGCAAGGAGCACCTGCCTCTTCTTTAGAGGATCCTGCTTTGGGAAGCATTCTGCAGAGCAGAATAAAAACACTGCTCATTTAATCATTCAGAATAGCATATGCTCCAAGGCAGCCTGCCTTGATCTGAAGGAAGTAAGATCCAAAAATTCCTCTTATACAAAAGAAATCTGTACCGATAAAGCTCACTTGGTGGACATCCCATCACCTCTGGCCCCAATAGGCTATTAGTTCTGTTATCTAAGACAAAGGTTCTTCCCTATTTCCCCTCTCCCTCCTTAATTCTTCCCTCCTCTTGCTCCTTAATTTTTCTCACAAGCAAGATCATTCCAGGACAAAAAACTGATCAGGATGCCTGGGTGGCTCAGTCGGTTGAGCCTCTGCCTTCGGCTCAGGTCATGATCCCAGGGTCCTGGGACTGAATCCCAATTCGGGCTCCCTTCTCCCTCTGCCTGCAGCTCTCCCTGCTTGTGCGTGCTCTCTCGCTGACAAAATCTTTAAAAAAAAAAAAAAAATAGGACAAAATACTGATCTACATGGAGAAGGCAAGAGAGTGGTCAGGCAAATCAGCTTGTGCAATCGTAACTGAAACACTGAGGGACAAGAATGCAATCCCCGGGCGCCTAGGTGGCTCAGTCGGTTAAGCGACTGCCTTCGGCTCAGGTCATGATCCTGGAGTCCCGGGATCGAGTCCCGCATCGGGCTCCCTGCTCAGCAGGGAGTCTGCTTCTCCCTCTGACCCTCCTCCCTCTCCTGCTCTCTCTCTCATTCTCTCTCTCAAATAAATAAATAAAATCTTTAAAAAAAAAAAATAATAATGCAATCCTCATAGCTTGCACAAGAGTGATGCAATGTGGCATAATTAATTTTGGGAAAAGAAATTCCTATCTAGTTCATTCAAGAGCACTCCAATCCAACATAAACTTACAGCAAAGGTCTTCTTCCAAGTGTCAATCAGGTGATGATCAGAGATGAACTTCAATCACCTTAGGTAAGACGCTGCCACAACTGGACAATGAAGAAATGAGCCCCTGGCCGGACTGCCCAGGGTCCAGTCAGGTGAACAGGTCCAGACAGAGGTCAAGAATCCTAGTCCCAGCCCAGGTGCTGCAGAGGAGTCAATTCAGTCAGCTAGAAGCCGGCATGGGCTCTACCCCATCCCTGCTAACAGGCTGGGTGGTCTCAGCATACTTGTAGAAGGCAATAATTTGCTAAAAAAAGATCTCAGCCAAACCCCACTAATACGGAAGTTCAGGGCTCTGGGCCTGTCCCACAGGATCATTAACTAAAAAGTTTCAGATACATGCAAATGTGTCAACTATATATGTCACTTTTGACTCACCTTAGTCAATAATAGGAATACAGCCCTTCGTTTGAAATACCAAAATCTAAACTTTAGACCATGGCAAAGATTTGGGCAGGATATTAGGATGCTCCAGCATTCTGATTCCATTGCTCTCACCTCAGAGGGCTGCTGTGAGGATTAAATCAACGTGAAGCAAAAAGCACTCAGAACAGTAATAATTAAGTGGCAATTATGATGCCTGTAGCTCCTGCAAAGCAGCTATTACCAGTGGTTCTCAAAGTGTGGTCCAGAGATTCCTTCAGGGCGTCTAGGAGGTCAAACTTCTCCTAACAGTACTACCAAGGCACTAGCTGCCTTTCTCACTCACTCACTCCCACACGTGCAGTGTGGAGTTTTTCCGGAGGCGTATGGCACGTGGCACAGCAGCAGCAAGCAGACGCAGCAGAGACTCGAGCCAGGTGTTAGAAAAACTGCAAAAATCTCAAACAAGCCGTTCTTCTCACTTAATATGTCTGTGTTTAAGGGAAGTTATTTTTCACTAAAATTATAATGTTAACATGTTTACCACTTCTAAAAGATTATTTTTTAAAATTGTCAGCTTAATTGGTAAGAGGTAAGTATCGATAGCTAGGGCCCACATAAACAAAAGCTCTTTGGGGTCCCTCAACTCACAAGTATATAGGGATGCAGAGACTAGAAAGCTTCAAAGCCACCATTTACAAACAGCCAATTTCTAGAACCCAACGGAAGGGAAATAACTTCTCAAATTACAGCTGGTTCCCTTTTCAGATTTCCCACAAATCACAGCCACCAGAGTAAGTTCTGTCAGGCTCCTATGTCTCTACCGCCTACAAAAAACCCTCTCCAACAGATTTGCACGTCCCTCTAATCGGGATGTAAACTATTGTAACGGTCAACACTTCACCTGAGCTCAAAGTCACTGCTGATTTGTCAACTCCAGGACATAAACTCCTAGAACGACTTCCAGTAAATAAAAGAAACTGCTTTTTTTATTTGTGATCAAGACTTGGCACTATCCACACTGAAGTTTCAGGCCCAGTAACCCTGCTGGGCTGGAGTCCACTTGGCAGCACCTCACACCACCGTTTAGCAACACTGAGCGCCTGTTCTGGGCCGAGCAGAATCACACACGCTGCAGACAGACCAACTGCAAATACACATAGCACAGAATGCCAGGTAGTGGTGAGTGCCATGAAGACAAATGAAGCAAAGTCAAAGGAAGAACAAGACTAGGGCAGGATGACATGGCCATTTAGACAGAGCAGTGGGGAATTCTGATAAGGCAACAACTGAGCAGACAACTGAGTGGAGGGAGGAAGCCACAGGGATCATCTCAAGAGGAAAATGTTCCAGAAAGGTGGAACACAAAACGCAAAGGTTCTGAGCAAACAACAGGGCGCCAGAGGCTGGACATGTGAGGAAGAGGGAGAACAGCTCTGAAAGGCAGCCAAAAGCAGGGTAACATGCAACCCCACAAGATAAACCTTGGGTTTTAATCCTCGTGAGATGGGAAGCCCTCTGGTATCAATGCCCACACTTGCAGGAGAGCATCCCATCACCACTGGTAATGGAGTTTTTTTCCTCTATTGTAATTAAGCGTCATCACAAAGACTGGCCAAAAACACTTGCTATAGTATCTCCTTCAATCTAATTTATGAAATTTCCCTTAAAGTAAATAATTTCTTTTCAAAATCAGTTATCTGTCCAAATATGGCCAGGATTCAATTTTAAAATTTAGAAGTGTCATTAGGATTCATTTCAGTTTTTCTGAAAAAGAGATGTTCAATGAGGTTAACTAAATTGACGCATGCATACAATGGAATCCTCTGCCAACTGTTTTTTCAACAGCTGGGAGGTAGGAGGAGATTAAAATAGACAACTAAATGCAATGTGGTACTCGATTGGATCCTGGAACAGAAACGTGAGATCAGTGGGAACACTGGTAAAGGCCCCATCAAGTCTGCAGCACAGTTAACACTGTCCCAATGTTCACTCCTTAATTTTGGCAAATATACAGTGGATATATAAGATGTTAACAGTAGAGGAAGCTGGGTGAAGTATACAGGAACTCACCACACTATCTTTTTAATTTTTCTGTAAATCTAAAATTATTCCGAAATTTAAAACATAGGTCTATCCATACTAGCATGAAATGGCTTCTAAGGCATAAATAAAAGAATAATGCAAACCTATTTACTCTTTTATAAAATTGGCAAAGTATTTAAAGTCTGACAACATCAAAGGTTATTGATTAACTATATACCTGTATATCATAGGACTACAAAACCCCAAAAAATTTGAGACAGGAATTCGGCAATTCCTAAAGTAAAATATGCATTCTCTACAGCTCAGCAATTCCATTCCTAGGTATATCCCCTATAGAAACGTCTGTTCAGGGGCGCCTGGGTGGTTCAGTCGTTGAGCGTCTGCCTTCGGCTCAGGTCATGATCCCGGGGTCCTGGGATCGAGCCCCGCATCAGGCTCTCTGCTCAGCGGGAAGCCTGCTTCTCCCTCTCCCGCTCCCCCTGCTTGTGTTCCCTCTCTCGCTGTGTCTCTCTCTCAAATTAAAAAAAAAAAAAAAGAAATGTCTGTTCATGTGCACAAGAACATTTATAGAAGCAGTTTAAGAGAAAAACAAAACTAGAAATAATCTAAATGCCTAGCAACAAAGTATGACATAAATGAAATACTAGAGTGAAAATGAAAGCTCTACATGGTCTTGACATCAATGAACCTCATTAGCCAAAAGAAAAAAATTAACCCGAGAATACATACAATATTTGTAAAATGTTTAAAATACCCAATACCATACCATACATACTGTTGAAGGTCACACTTCCATGTTTGAGAATAAAGACCTGCAAGGGAATGATAAACACCAACCCCAGGAAGGTGGTTATTTACAAAGGGAGGTGCGGGCGCCTGGGTGGCTCAGATGGTTAAGCGTCTGCCTTCGGCTCAGGTCATGATCCCAGGGTCCTGGGATCGAGTCCCGCATCGGGCTCTCTGCTCCTTGGGAGCCTGCTTCTCCCTCTGCCTCTCTCTCTGTGTCTCTCATGAATAAATAAATAAAATCTTTAAAAAAAAAAAAAAAACAAAGGGAGGTGCTTGTTAGGCCCTGTTTCTTAACCAAGTGTTGCATACAGGAGTGCTCATTATAATTATTCTCCCACTTTTCTGGAGGTCTACGATGTTCCACATGTGAAAAAAGACCAAGCTGGTGTAAAAGGCCACCATTTGTGATTAAGAAAAGAGAGAAGGAGGAAATCCCACACACTGTCAATTATATGTTGCTCTGGAAGGCTCCCAAAGGAGCTGGTACCAGGCTGTCTCTGGGAAAGGTCTGGGGGACAGTGGTGGGAAGGAAACACACTTCTGCCCTAATTTTTACACTGCTGGACTTATTCACAGTGTGCAGCCATTATCTCAACAGTTCAGCCCCATTTCTGGATGGGGAAACCAGATGAGGGGACGTAAACAGGTATACCACGGTTAGTAACAACAGACCTAAAAGAGGAATACTCAAGATTACTAGGACAGGGCCCCGATCTGCTGGGCTGCTGATAAAGGCTGATCTAGTTCTAAACCAAGTCTGGCTAACTAGAATAGAGACTCCCACCCCCTCCTAACTGCTGCCTGCCTCTCCTGGTTGGTTTTCCTGACCCAGGAATTACACACAGCGCACACATTTATAAGTCAATTTAATGGTTTTATTAAATTTAAGACCTTTAAAATGAAAGAAGCCAAGGGATATCACAAAATCAAGGGCAGAGGAGAGTCGCTTGTGCAGGTACAACAAGGACATTGACAAACATGATACGGTTTATCCATGGTATCGCAGCCAACCTTACAGGACCTACTACCTATGCCCTTCTATACAGCAAAATACTAAAGCCTCACAGCAACCTTATTAGATTGGAATAATCAGTAACCCTACTTTGCAGATGAGAAAGGACAGTGTTAACTTGCCCAGATCATACAGCTATCAGTGACATAATAAAATTCTTTTCCAGTTTCCTCTCAAAGAAATTATAAATTGCGTAAGAAATTACAATTGCAAGGTGCCTGGGTGGCTCAGTCATTAAGCGTCTGCCTTCGGCTCAGGTCATGATCCCAGGATCCTGGGATTGAGCCCCACCATCGGGCTCCCTGCTCCGCGGGAAGCCTGCTTCTCCCTCTCCCACTCCCCCTGCTTGTGTCCCTCCTCTCGCTGTCTCTCTCTGTCAAGTAAATAAATAAAATCTTTAAAAAAAAAAAATTACAGTTGCATTACAAATTGCATAAGAGAACATGGAGCGTACATAGGTTATTTTTCAGTACACAAATTGTTACCCAGAACATAATTCTGGTTATTTTCTGAACTTCACAGGAAAACAACAACAAAGAAGTAAAGCAACTAGTACTTCTGCAACAACCAAATTCTTCATCCCAATCACTGTATTTTTCACCATTATTTTAAAATTATTTGGGGGGGAAGGGAAAGGCAGGGTAATATAATTAGTATTCTCTTCTGATTTAAAGAAAATTCAGTCCTTCCTGGTGGAAGAACCAAACAGGAGCCAGAAAGCAAGGCTTTACTAAGCCTGGCATCCAGTAATCTAGAATGCCCATGCTAGAAGACTGTCTCCAAAAGCTGTGGCACACACTTGCCCAGGTGGCATGGTCTTGGCTTAGGGGGCTTCCCATGCCTCATTAGGTGCTTTCCCCAGCCAGGAGCAACCCTGTCCGTCCTCCCTCTTCCCCATCTAGTCAAGCCCCAGCCTGGCCATTCTCGTTTCACAAACCAAGAAAATGGAGGAACAACTTCTCCCTTCCCTGATCTAGAAAAATCCAGACCACTCAACCCAATATACTTCCACTCATAGAACCACTTGTAGAATGTACTGGATACAACTTGTCAAATCCAACTAAAGCACTTACCAAATCCTTGATTGGTTAATACAAATAAACCCTTCATGAATTACATTAATGTTTTCAGAATAAAACTGATTATTGATTGAAAATTAAGAAGTGGGATTTATCCAAAACTCCTGTTGGGTGAGAACTGAAGTTCTGCTGATATTCAGCAGGTTGCACCATAAATCCATGTATTGAATCATCATAAAAATAAGCTATCAAATGAATATATATGTATATGTAATACATTCTAGCATCCCCAGAGAGCTTACCTGCCTCAGTGTTGGGCACACACCATCTTAGCTACCACACAAGTGACAGTAACAGGGCACCTAAGCTTCACTGAGCACATACCACATCCCAGGTACCATGCCACATGCTTTACACGTATCACCTCATTAACACTGGCCCTGCCTTTTTCCACGACAGGAGTCACCCAACAGTATGCCCTTACCATATGATTTCATTTGCAAAAAGTTCAAAAACAGTTATTTTTACATCTGCGGTGCTAGAAGCTAATAAAGTGGTTTACTCTGCGGCAAGTGTAACAGGGTAGTGAATGGGTGAAGCACAGGGGCTTCTGGATGCTGGTAATGCTCTCTATTCCTTGACCTTGGGGGCTGCTTACAGTGGTGATGTTCACTCTGTGATAATCAAGTTGTACATTTAAAATGTGCATGTTGGGGCACCTGGGTGGCTCAGTCGGTTAAGCGTCTGCCTTCAGCTCAGGTCATGATCCCAGGGTCCTGGGATTGAGCCCCACGTCGGGCTCCCTGCTCAGCGGAGAGTCTGCTTCTCCCTCTCCCTCTGCTCCTTCCCATGCTTGTGCATGCACACGCGTACTCTCTCTCTCAAATAGATAAAATAAAATCTTTAAAAAAATAAATAAAATAAAATAAAATGTGCACATTTTCGGTATGTAAATTACAACCCAGTCAGTTTGTAAAACCTAAGTGTTGATGGAAGGCTATGGAAAGAGCAAGCACTGTCAGTAGTCCTGGGTTCTGATCCTGACTTCCCCAGTAAATGGCCTATGATTTGGGAGAGTCACTTCTGGGGGTACATCAGTGCCCTCACTCCTTACAAAGAGATTAGATTAGATGCTCTCCAATTTTCTCAGTATACCATTACTTTCCTTTCTTCATCAGGTGGGAGAAAGGGAGGGACCACTGATGAATCAAAACAAAAAAAACAAAAACAAACACAAACAAAAAAACCCCTCAAAACCAAGTATCTCTATAATCACCAGGACATCATTAAAATGCACAAGAGGGCACCTGGGTGGCTCAGTCGGTTAAGCGGCTGCCTTCGGCTCAGGTCGTGATCCCAAGGTCCTGGGATGGAGCCCCCCCATCGGGCTCCCTGCTCAGCAGGAAGCCTGCTTCTCCCTCTGCCTGCCTTCCCCCTGCTTGTGCTTGCTCTCTCCCCCCACCCTGTGTCAAATAAAACCTTTAAAATAAAATTAAGTTAAAATTAAAACATACATACACACACACACACACACACCCCCCAAAGCCTTTCCAGGTTCAGGATGACATTCTGTAGCCATGTTGGAACGGCAAGTTCGAAGCACCTCTCAGAGTGGAGGATGGCTGCAGTCACTATGCACCTTCACTAACTCAGTATCATTAGAAATTCATAACCTTGGGATAATCCCCAAGGCCGGGCAGCAAGATTAGAACAAGGCCTATAATTGTAACATACTCCCATTTACTCAAATGTTCAGGGAAGGGAAGAGAGTCTCTTGGTTAACCAAATATTCTTTTTTTTTTTATTTTTTTAATTGTTATGTTAATCACCATACATTACATCATTAGTTTTTTATGTTAACCAAATATTCTGATTAACCATATTCCCAACTATACCAGCGGAGGATTTTACATTTCAAAAGAAACAAGTCCCCTTCCGGTGATCTGAGTGATTCAGAATTCCTAAGGGTCTTGTGAGGAGTGACTCACTGCCAATAAGGACAACTGTTCGATACAGAACAAAAAATTGTTCTCAACCAGTGCAGAAAATTTAGAGACTAGTATTAGTTTATTCTACAGACCATGGAATAGCAAGTATTATCAACCCCAGTGAGAAATAATTTCTTCACTGACTATAAAATCGAAAATCTTTATAAGCAGATCCACCTTCCACAGCAGACAAGTAAAACAAGTTTAAGAGCGTGGTTTAAAGTCAAGACATTCTTGGGAGGTGCTCTAACATGAGAAAAACATCTTAAATCTATTTCATTTTTAAGTAGCCTATATCTTTGGTTTTCCATCAACTCCACTTTATTACTATTTATTAAAATCTGAATCGCTGCATGATAGAATGGAAGCTAGCCCCTAATTACAGTTAACTAGAGAAACAGAAATTGAGGTTGGCCCTAACGATCAGATTTATTTCCTTTCCGTAAGCTGTAATACCTGACAATAACCCAGACTTAGGATCTTCTCCGTATAGAAATTAAAATCTGGCTCCACTATAAAACGATGTAAGTTTGATAAGTACTCAACCACACTCACTTTCCTTTACCATGATGATTTAAAAGAGGTTAAGATTTGAAGGCATGAATTTGGGGCACAGTAACTGAGAAAGGTCACAGTAACACGGGGAGGGCAGGAGGGATCCTTCTAATTCCAGGAAGGCAATGCAGCTGGTTCCCAAGTGTTGCCTTCATAGCCTGCAACGATTTTAATAACCATCAGTACTATTTCAGGGCAACAAAAAAGTGTAAGGATACGCCTATGCACAGCTTCTCACGTACTTATATTTTCCAAGATAAAGGCCGCTGCTAAAACGGGCCAGCGGCTGTGCAAGACCTTTTAAAGGAGATGAAACGTGAACTTCATTGCAAAATCATCCGCACAAAACCCCGTATCATCTTCAAGATGTAGGATCGAGAAAATACGTAAGTAAAGATAAACATCAACAGAGATGACATACTTATGTGCTTTCTGCAACTTCAACATTCTTAAAAACTAAGGCAATTCAGGCCAAAGTGCGTCCCGCTGGATGGGGCTCCAGTCCATCTCGATCACGTGCGCCCGGCCCAAGCATAACACAGGTGCAGGAGGGGTCACCCTAGAGGCCCACCCCCAGAGCTGTGGGGAGGCACCGGGCGGCACCAACTCGAACCCTGAGGGAAATGCTACTTCTCCAGTCCCGCCCTCCTAGCCCACTCGCCCCGACCCCAGCCCTGAGCCGCCGGCCGGGGGGACTTTTAGGCGGCCAGTCTCCCACCCTCCTCCCACAGTCCGTCCGCCGCCCCACCGGTATCTGCGCAGCGCGCGCCTGCGCACTGAGCGCCCCTCGTCAACCCCAACGGGGAGCGGAGGGGCGAGGCCCGGGACGCTCCGCTCCGGGTCGGGTGGGCTGCGTACTGCGGGGAATCCTTTCCCCACACTGGAGGGTCTCAGGGCTTACCCGCGCCCAGAAGGCTGGCCAGGAGGACGAGAGCGTACATGGCGACGCCCGACTCCGCAGTCTGCAATGCAGAGCGTCAGCTGATCCTCTGTGGCTATAAACCTGCCCCGCCCCGAAGCTTTGCACTGCGCAGGCGCAAGCCCCGCCCCGGCCAGGCCCGCCAGAGCTCTCCCCGCAGCCTGACTCAGCTCCCCGCAGGGCGTCTGAGCGGCTGGCGGCGGAGAGGAGGGAGGAGGAAGCGACGGGGTGGGGGTGGGAAACGTGTGGTGCAAGGGGAGAATTCGTCCAAAAAGAAAAGTAGTAATTAAATAAGTCAACATTAAAACGTAAAAATATGTATAAATATCTTTTAAGCCTCACATTTTTTTTCTATGAGGTACCCTTTTCTGTTATTATAGAAGTTATATAGAAATAATATTGTAAGGGCGTCTGGGTGGCTCAGTCGTTAAGCGTCTACCTTCGGCTCAGGTCATGATCTCAGGGTCCTGGAATCGAGCCCCGCATCAGGCTCCCCGCTCCGCGGGAAGCCTGCTTCTCCCTCTCCCACTCGCCCTGCTTGTGTTCCCTCTCTCGCTGTGTCTCTCTCTGTCAAATAAATAAATAAAATCTTTAAAAAAAAAAAAGAAAATAAAGAAATAACATTGTATGATTATTTCTATTCCATTTTTTAGGTGAGAATCCAAACTAAGAAAGGTTAACGATTTTATCTAAGTTCTCAAGGTCATTATTCAAGCTCACCACCCTGCACACGTTGTCTCCTAAATGATGTTTATATAGTTACCTAGGTCAGGCCAGCGTGTAGCTTCACTCTCGGCCCTGATTTTCCCTGTTAACAATTCATATCCACAATCACTTCTCATGACCCACAAACAAGTTTTCAGTATTAAATACAGTCCCTCCCGAGGTCCTAACCATGGTTTGTCCTGGGGTTGGACAAAGTGGAGGGTAAGATGGGGAAGAATAAGTGGCTCCGCCATTGGAGAAGTGAAGCTGGAATTTGAGAACCTGGTTGTGCGCCAGCCAGAGGCCTTGCTGGAGAAGGAAGTGGCCCCACACTGTGCAGCCCTCAACCCTCATCTCCTTCCAGAATAAGAAAGGCCCAGATGGCCCACACAAAACCCACTTGCCCTCTACCTGTGGAGAACCCAGTCTGGCTCTGAGCAGAGGTCTGACCCCACCCCTGCCCCTTCCCAAGGGCAAGTACCTCCTAGCCCAAGGGAAGGATAGGAGGGAAATCTCAGCCTATTAGGGCAGGTTCTTCAATGTCAGTTAGTCCCGTTCCATCATTATACCAAAGGGGAAGTTGGGACCAGGAGAGGGAAAGACATTTATCCAAGGGCACGCCTGACCAGAGAGGGGCAAACCCAGGGTTCCATCTGCCTCCAACCATGTGTACTCCTCCTTTAGGAACTGGAACCTGCCACAGACAGGTCTCAGGGCCTTTGGTTCACCTCTTCTACCACTATCCCCACACTGTGGTTCTTACTTCCCAGTGGGGAGCTGACAGGGAAGTGTGCACCACAGTGGGCGACACAAGAGGGCTGAGTAAAGTTGGGACAAGATATGATCTAAACTGGGTGCCTCGCTTGTTGGCCTCAGTGGCCAGATGGCTGCATGGCTGCCCCAGTGGCAGGCATTCTAGGTCCAGGCACAAGCACAGGGCCGATCACCCCAACAGCCAGATAAAGGCAGGGGAGGTGGGGCTCTAGGACACAGCCCTGTCTCTCAGCTCCAGCAAAGCATCCCTGTGTACCATACAGAAATGACAAGACTCCACGCCAAAAGGTAGCTTAGAGACTTTCTGATCATATGCTCTCGCTTTGGTGGAGTTACTGAGCTCTCAGAGCTGTTTAATGACAGAGTGAGCCAACCACAATTCTTTTTTAATACCCCCCTTTCTCATAACCAGAGGGATAAGTCAATGTTTTTGAGATGCACTTTTGCTACCTTCATTTGCATACCTGGAACACAAAAAATATGATCCTCCATCCATCTCCCTCCCTGTAAGGACAGAATTGTAATGAAGAATATAAAAAACAGTAAGTGGATTATTGTCATTTTTTACCAAGTCAGTAGATGCTTAAATCTCTTAAAATACCTTCTTAGCCATCTGTGTGCATAGGCAACAAAGATCTATGAGACTGTTTGGACCCTTTGACCCTATAATACCATTCTAGCTATATACCCCCCCCCCCAGGGAAATAATCCAAAGCTTAGAAATCTTTTATCCAAAGTGGTTACAGAAGGACCCTTTATAACAGCGGATACTGGAAAGATCCCAAATGCCAAACAATGATGGCTAACTAAGGAAACTGGCCCAGACAAAACACTGATACGAGAAGTGCCTTTGAAACATGAGATAGAAGGAGAAAGCACTGGTATGCAACAGGCCTCGGAGGTAGGTGGGTTACAGGAAAATACCGGCAGAGCAAGGCCCAAGTCTCATTGTCCACTTCAAGCCCTGCCACTGACTTCCCAGAGGGGAATGCGGAGCTGGTGAGGGAGCTTCAGGATCCCCCAGTCCAGATGTGCACAGGGGCAGCAAAGCCCTCCTGTCCTGTCTCCCTTCAAAGTGGTGGGACTTTTGGTGAGGAGAGGACCAGAGAATTGGAGGTGGGAAGAGAGCCTGCTGACTTGGGTTAACTCATCTTTGCGCTATTTCACTCATTACAATGTCCATGTGTTACTTGATACTTTTTAAAGAAAAAGATTATGGGAAATTTTTAAAGAACAAAGAAAATCCCCTTCACTTCCTCCCTCCCGTGAGCTCAAGTTTTCAGTAAACTGAAAAGATCTTTATCCTCAGAAATGTGAGCCATACTGGAAATCCCAGCAGTGATCCTGATGGTTTTTCCAGTTCTGGGTCCCAATTCTTCATGAGGCCCCACTTCTAGTGCCTGAGATCTCTTGAGACCCCCACCTGCCAGATCCACTTGGATTCCACGTTTGGTGCCAGAGGGCTTCCCTCTGTTACTGTTTCTCCACCTGAAAGGGTCCATGGCCAGAACAGCTGATTTAACAGAGGCATCCACCGTGAAGGCCCAGCTCACCCACTTGGCTCCCCAAACAGCCACCCTGGAACCTCATCCTGCCTTGGAAGCCTCTCGCACCACCACCTCTGTGTCTCAAACAACCAAGTCAGGCTTCTCTCCCTCCAGCATCTCCCTCATCAAGACCTCCAGCCTTCAGTTTCCCCTGGGCCCTTCAGGCAGACACTCAAGTATCAGCCCTTCCCAAGGACCCCTCTCCCCCTCATACTTCAGTCACCCACCCACCAATTCCCAGCCTCTGATTTCTTCTCTTCTATCCCCACCTGAGATATCAGCTGGAGAATCAACCATCCCAGCTAGGCTCACAAAGCCCTCTGTGCTACTGGGCACCTGTGGTGTCCCCCCATGGGGTCGAGCCTGCTATTGTCTCCTAGTATCCTTCACCTCTTTTTCCTTGATTTTGATGGTTAATAGTCAACCACCCCCCCCCCATTTCTGGCTAGGTACATGGCCACCCAGAATAAAGACTACATTTCCCAATCTCCCTTGCAACCATAGGACCTGTTTCTGGCCAATGTGATAAAGGCACAAGTGCCCATTTTGTGAACTCTAGGTACTGTCCTTGAAGAGACACATCCAGTGCAAATATTTACCAACAGATATGCCAGGACACTGGCCAGAGTGCTGGGGGAATGCCATGGAAGGTCCCAACTGAGCCAGGGGATGAGTTGGGGGGATGGGGAGGTGGGCATCAGGGAGTCATCAGCTATTACCAGCTGGTGGAGAAGTATTTCAATGATTTTACTACTGAAAAAGCTCTACTGATTTGTACCAGTTAAATCCTACGAACTCTCTTCTTCATGCTACCTGGATTGCAGACATGACGGCAGGAGCTCAAGAACCCATCATGGACCATGAGGTAGAAGCCTTGTTAAGGATGACAAAGCAAGAAGATAAGAGCCTAGGTCCATCTCAGATCTGTACCTCTGAAACAAATAATGCAATATATGTTAAGAAAAAAAAAAAAACAAACGAAGAAGAAGAAGGTAGCGGGAGGGGAAGAATGAAGCGGGGGATATCAGAGGGGTAGACGAACCATGAGAGACGATGGACTCTGAAAAACAAACTGAGGGTTCTAGAGGGGAGGGGGGTGGGAGGATGGGTTAGCCTGGTGATGGGTATTGAGGAGGGCACATTCTGCATGGAGCACTGGGTGTTATACGCAAACAATGAATTATGGAACGCTACATCTAAAACTAATGATGTAATGTGTGGGGATTAACATAAGAATAAAAAAATAATAAAAAAAAAGAAATAGCATTGAAATCACAATGGTTATAGTTGAAGACAATACTAGGAAAACAGTTCCATTTTAAGAAATGATTTTACATCATTAAATCCATCTATATGTACTGTGTTACAACTTGACTGTAATGTAGTTTTGGCATAAGCACATTTACTGTTAATTACCAGCTACATTTTTAATCTTCAATAACTAGACTTGAAAATAAAGAAATTGGGTAAGGAAAAAAAAAAAAGCCTAGGTCCTTGGTGATTACATCTGTTCTACGTAGTCCACCTCCAGACTTTATTTATGTAAACACACCCAATCTTGTTTAAGCTTTCATCGTCTCAAGTTTCTGTTACATTCTAGATCTTGTCAACAATGCTCAAGCCCCTACCTCATCTTTATTTTCATGCTCATTTCCTATCTTACCTCTTCCTTCTATCTCTGAGGAGGAAATGCCTTTTCTTCTCTGTAGGAGACTAAACGTTAGCTGCTAAACCCTCCTATACGTTTGCCAATCAGCTCCTGTGACCTCATTCTTGTTCCTCACCCTTGTCTTAGCAATTGTTAAATATTTTTAATGTCATCCCTCTAGCACTCTGCTCCATCAGGTATGCTTTCCTTTTTTCTATCTTCAGTCTCCTGCCTTGCCACTGACTCTTCGTCCTCAGATTACAAGTATACCCAAGGCTCTCCCATCCAAAAGAAATCTTGTCTCGCTCCTGATTTTCACTTCAGCTCTGTGCTTTTTCTCACTTCCCCTCCACTACTCTTTGAAACAGTCGCCTACACTCACCATGTCCCCAACTCTCCCTCCAGACTAACTCTAACCCAGCCCAGCCCTCCACTGAATGGCTTTCTGAAAGCAGATTGTAAATTCCTACTTGGAAGGTCCCCCTCCTCATTTCCTTTGGCCTCTGACACTGTTGGTCTGTTTCTCCTTCCTTCATCTCCCCCACTTGGCATCCGTGACATAGTACCACCCCTCAGGGATGCTGAACATCTAGCCCATGGTCCCCATGCCCACTTTTTTTTTTTTAAGATTTTATTTATTTATTTGAGAGAGAGAGGGAGGGAGAGTGAGCACAAGCAGGGGGAGTGGCAGAGAGCGAGGGAGAGGGAGAAGCAGACTCCCCGCTGAGCGGGGAGCCCGATGCAGGGCTCGATCCCAGGACCCTGGGATCATGACCCGAGCCGAAGGCAGACGCTTAACGACTGAGCCACCCAGGCGTCCCTCTGCCCCACTCTTTCAGGGCAGCCTAAATAAGCCAGGCAGTTTCACAACTCTGTGGCCTTTCCTTACCTCAAATTGTTTGCCCTAGTGAACCTTCATTTAAACCTTCATAACCCAGTTAAAATGATACTCTAAGAGGGAAGATTCTCCTATGGTTTAGGAGACGGTCAAGATTCCCTTCCTCACTGCTCCCACTGTACTTCGTTTGCCTGTCGAGTAGCCGTCTTGGTGGTGTTTAAGCAGTATCTTTATGGAGCACCTAGCGTTTACCAAGCACTGTACTAGGGGCTGAGGAGACTGAATGGAAAGACCTCCCAAGGAGCCCGATGTTGCCTTACCCCCTCTGGGGAAGCCAGAGTGGCATTGGGAACCTCAAGGCCCTGCCACCCTCTGGGCTGGGTCTGAGCACAGTTTCCGGCAGCCAGTCTATTCTGGAGGCTAGCAGGCCCCCGGGACATGGCCAGGCCCCAGAACTCTGCCCACAGTCCTCACGGTGCCCTGCACCTGGCTGAGCCAATCAGATGCTCTCTTGGGGAGCTCAGACAAGGGCTGCTAAGAGCTGGTGCTGGTGAGTCAGCAGTGGGCAGCAGAGCCCACGGGGAATGCTGAGTCACTGGAAGAAAAATTGACAAATCTGGGAGGTCACAGACTTTGGAGAATCTGCTGAGAGCCGTGAACACTCCTGCCCAAAACTGCTCAGACACAACATTTTGCATTGTTTTCAGGAGATTCTCAGACCTTTGCCATCCATCTGTGATTACAGAATGAGAACTTCAGTAAACCCAAAGAGAGGAAGTGACTTAGCCAGTCACAAGGCCGGGAAATAACAGAACTGGGACCAGATCCAGCTCTCTGGAATTCCAACCCTCGCCATTTACCAGCTTAATCTCTCTGTTCGGAGCACCCACCAAAGCCTCCCTTTTATTTCAAGGACCAGCTGCATTCCACCTCCAGGGAAGCTCCCTGCTCCCGCTAGCCTCGGGTATCCTTTTCCTCGTCCAGCTTCTAGAGCACCCTTGGCCCTTGCTCTGGGCCAGGCTTGGAGAGTGAACAATAACAAGGATGAGATTAGACTGAGTAGCTTCTGAACTTGAAAGGGAAAGCCAGAACTGGGCTATTATCAAGTTGACTACAATAGCTTATCTTTAAAAAAGTAAAGTTTCCTGGGATGCTTGAGTGGCGCAGTTGGTTGAGCACCCGACTCTTGGTTTCGGCTCAGGTCATGATCTCAAGCCCCGCGCTCAGTGCGGAGTCTGCTTAAGACTCTCTCTGCCCCTCCGCCCTGAGTGCATGTGTGCTCTCGCTCTCTCTCTCTCTCTGTCTCTCTAAAATAAATAAATAAATCTAAAAAAAAAGAAAAAGAAAAAGAAAGGTAAAGCTTCCTAAGGAACTTGGAATTTAGCCGGGGAGGGAGAGAAGAATCAAAAAGGCAAACTGGCATTAAATAATAATGGCAGTAACAACAACATTTGGCATTAATTGGCCGTCTGTTATATGCCAGGCTCTCTACTGATCACTCTACATATGTGATCTCAAATCTTTTTTTTTTTTAAAGATTTTATTTATTTATTTGACAGAGAGAGACACAGCGAGAGAGGGAACACAAGCAGGGGGAGTGGGAGAGGGAGAAGCAGGCTCCCCGCAGAGCAGGGAGCCTGATGTGGGACTCGATCCCAGGACCCTGGGATCATGACCTGAGCCGAAGGCAGTCGCTTAACCGACTGAGCCACCCAGGCGCCCATGATCTCAAATCTTTAAGTCAAGAATTAATTGTGCCCATTTTACAGATAGAGAAACTGAGTCTTGGGAGGCTGACGTGCCTAGGATAGCCCCGATCCCGGCAGAACCAAGATACAAGCCCAGGAAAGTTTGGGGCTGATGTCTATGTCACACTGCCTCCACTAAGAACACCCAGAACTGTCCCAGTGCCTTGGCTAGACACTCACGTTCACATCCAGGGCAGACAGACACCAACTACGGAGATGCAGCCGGGTTGTCAGGGCCTGATGCCATCAGCCAACCACCCTTCCATGTTCAGGTGCCACACGCCCCGGGACAGACTCCGTAACTTGCCGACCGGCCTGATGGCAGAGGACGATGTGCTGCTTGGCCGGGCAGGTGATCACATTCAGGTAACAGGGCTCTTTCTCAAGGTGAAGACTGTTGGTCTGGTTTGTGTATCAGACTCACGAGTTTGTCCATGAGCCTCATCAACTCCAGGCCCTGAAAATTTCAAACTTCTCACCACCATCACTTCGAGACTGTAACACTGTGCAGCCAGTTGGAAGAAGCTGTGCCCACAGAAGGAATCACTGTGACTCTGGGAGGCATAAGCCTGTTTCAAGGTCAAATTTGCCTCTTCAACCACAAATTCAACTAATCCATATTCATGGCCAGGAACTGGGTATATGACAGCACAGATGTCTTTCCATCCTCGGGAGTTGGCAATCTGGGTAGAGATTCAGACGGGCAAACACCCGCCTGTTCTGAGAGAAGACAATGGCTGGAAATTCTGAGCAATCTCTTTTCCCCTCCTCTCCATGGAGGATGACAAAGGTATGCTTTGTAATGACACTTCAGTTTGAGACCCAAGGGGCGCCTGGGGGGCTCAGTCGGTTAAGCGTCTGCCTTCGGCTCAGGTCGTGATCCCAGGGTCCTGGGATCGAGCCCCACATCGGGCTCCCTGCTCGGCGGGGAGTCTGCTTCTCCCTCTGACCCTCCCCCCTCTCATGCTCTCTCTCTCTCTCTCTCATTCTCGCTCTCTCTCTCAAATAAATAAAAATCTTTTTAAAAAATAAATAAGGGCGCCTGGGTGGCTCAGTCGTTAAGCGTCTGCCTTCTT
>NC_138374.1:49107478-49168223 GCF_054177405.1 Leptonychotes weddellii | reverse complement strand
GGGTCCTGGGATCGAGCCCCACATCGGGCTCCCTGCTCGGCGGGGAGTCTGCTTCTCCCTCTGACCCTCCCCCCTCTCATGCTCTCTCTCTCTCTCTCTCATTCTCGCTCTCTCTCTCAAATAAATAAAAATCTTTTTAAAAAATAAATAAGGGCGCCTGGGTGGCTCAGTCGTTAAGCGTCTGCCTTCTTCTCAGGTCGTGATCCCAGGGTCCTGGGATGGAGCCCCACATCGGGCTCCCTGCTCGGCGGGAAGCCTGCTTCTCCCCCTCCCACTCCCCCTGCTTGTGTTCCCCCTCTCGCTGTCTCTCTCTCTGTCAAATTAAAAAAAATTTAAAAATAAAAAATAAATAAATAAATTGTTTCAGTTTTGTCATCGACGGTTCTCAACAGGCCTGCACCCCAGCCTTTGAGGGGGTTCTAGCCCCTCCCTGGAGCAGGGAGCAGGGCTTGAACAGGGCAGGCTTCCCCTTCAAAGCCTTGTCGCACAAAACTAGAGCAACGGTAGAAAGGTTAGTGGTGGCTGGGGAGGTGGGGGTTGAAAGGTGGAGCACAGAGAATTTTGAGGGCAGTGAAACTGTTCGGTATGATACTCTAATGGTGGATACATGACATCCTGCATTTGTTAAAAGGGCACCACAGAGAGTGAACCCTGATGTAAACTGTGGACTTTAGTTAATAATAGTGTATCAATATCTGTTCGTTCATTCATTGTAGCAAAGGTACCACACTAATGCAAGACAGTAATGGGAAAGTGGGAGGGGAGGGAAGGGGCATATGGGAACTCTATTATGGGCTCGAGTTTCTATAAACCTACAACTGCTCTAAAAAATGAAGTTTATTTATTTATTTATTTTTAATTTATTTTTATTTTTTAAGACTTTTTTTTTTTTAAGATTTTATTTATTTATTTGAGACAGACAGAATGAGAGAGACAGAGAGCACATGAGAGGGGGGAGGGTCAGAGGGAGAAGCAGGCTCCCTGCCGAGCAGGGAGCCCGATGCAGGACTCGATCCAGGGACTCCAGGATCATGACCTGAGCCGAAGGCAGTCGCTTAACCAACTGAGCCACCCAGGCGCCCCTATTTTTTAAGACTTTTTAATGTGCTTTTTAAAAAATTTTATTTATTTGAGAGAGACAGAGCGAGCGAGAAAGCAAGTATGAGCAGGGGAGGAGCAGATGGAGAGGGAGAAGCAGGCTCCCCGCTGAGCAGAGAGTCTGACATGGGGCTCAATCCCAGGACCCCAGGACCATGACCCGAGCCAAAGGCAGACACTTAACCAACTGAGTCACCCAGGCACCCTGAAGTCTACTAATTTAAAACAAAATAAAACAAACGAACAAAAAACCGTGCCATAGAGACCACACCATACAAGGCCTCCTGGATTCTGGTGCTAGGGATGCCTGATTTGCCCCCAAAGAGAATTAATGGCTCATGGCCCTGTGACACACTGGGATCTCCAGGGGTTCCAGTGGCACTAAAGCAATGTCGAAATTAGTAGCAATATAAAGTGGAAAATCTAAGTACAGAGAAGTTGTTTAACAGGCTCCGTTTGTGTGAAAAAAGACCATTTGTCCATATTTTTCATATTTGCATAAAATATCTCTGGTGGAATGGAAATTTTTAACTAAATCTCCTTTAGAATTCATTGTGAAACCACATAAAGGCATTTCCTATTAAAAAAAAAATTGGTTCTTTTTTTTTTTTTTTTTTAACGGAGGCTTCACATCCAACATGGTGCTTGAACTCACAACCCAGAGATCAAGAGTCCCACATTCTACTGACTGAGCAGGCCAGGCACTTGGGTCCATCTTAAAAAAATAAAGAAGATCGGAGTGCCTGGGTGGCTCAGTCGGTTGAGCATCCCACTAGAGATTTCGGCTCAGATCATGACCCCAAGGGTTTTGAGATGGAGCCACTTGGGGCTCACCACTGAGTGGAAAGTCTGCTTGAGATTTTCTCCCTCTGCCCCTTCTCCCCCAAAATAAATAAATACATATTTTTAAAACATAAAGAAAGAAGATTAAAACTATTATAAAAAGTGGCCAACATCATTAGTTATCAGAAAAGAAGCTCAACATCATGAGTCATCAGGGAAATGGAAATCAAAACCACGAGATGCCCCTACACACTCACTAGGATGGCAGTGTTACCAAACAGACAGATAGTAACCAGTGTTGGGGAGGATGTGGGGAAATGGGAACCCTCTTATACTGCTGGTTGGGAATGGAAAGTGGCGCAGCCGCTGTGGAAGACAGGCTGGCAGTTCCTCGAAGGGTTAAACGGAGTTACTGTATGATCCAAGTATACACGCGTGGGAATTGAAAACACAGGTCCACCCAAAAGCGTGTACGTGCATGTTCGTGGCATTATTCGTGGTAGCCCCAAAGTGGGGACGACCCCAGTGCTACCACCTGCTGGATGGATGAACAAGTTGTGGTACATCCATACAGTACGCTATGACTCAGCAATAAAAAGGAAGGACCCACAGACACGGGCTACAGCACGGATGAACTTTGAAAACATCATGCCAAGTGAAAGAAGCCATTCAAAAAAGGCCAATCAAAAAAACCATACGTATTGTATGGCTCCACTTATAGGAAATGTCCAGAGTAAGCAAATCCACAGAGGTCAGTGATTGCCAGAGGCTAAAGAGGATAGCAGAATTGGGGACGACAGCTAAAGAGTGCAGGCTCTCTTTGGCAAGTCACATGTCCTGAAAATGCTCTAGAGTTGGTGGTGGTGATGATTGCGCAGTTCTGTGCATATACTACCAGCCCGTGAATTGTATCTACTATATACCATAACTATGTAAATCATATGGTATGTGAATTATATCTTAAAGCTGTTTTCTAAAAATATTTTTTAATATTTTGAGAAAATACTTTCCTTTAACAGGGAAAAAAAAAATGCCTAAACAATCTTGGCCCTAAAATGTCCAGGAGAAGAGAAGCCAAGGTCCAAGTCCCAGCTCCATCACTTACCCTACCAACCGCGAGAGCCTGGGCAAGTTGTCAAGCCTCAGTGTTCTCATCCAGAAAATGGGGAGAATGGATGCAGCCTCGTGCCAGGGCTGCAGTGAGAATGGGATGAGATGGGGCACGTGGAGCACCCCACACAGGCCTGGCCCGTGTCAGCACGGTGCAAACAGAGCTAGGAGCAGGAGGATGTTACATGTGGGGGATGGTGCGGGGTTTTGCTTCCTTATTATTTATTAAGAGCAAGAGGAGGAGGCTTCCTCAAGTGGACAAAGAAAGTGGGGAAACTGCCCCAGAGCCTGCATGTTGTCCCCCACCCCCGTTCCCCCACAGTTGGCCCCATATCTGCCCCCAAGATTCTGGATCCTCCCAGTACTTAAAGCTACAATCCCACCGGATGTAACCACCCCACAGCCCCATCACCATGGTCACCAACCTCCTCCACCCCATGCTGGTGGCAGGCCTAGGGGCCTGCAGTGGCTGGAGTGGCTGGGGATGTCAATGCCAAGGGAAGGAGAGGTCCCCAGTCCACTGCCACCAACCCTCCCCTGCCAGGTGCTGATGAGCAGGCTTTCCCGCTTCCTCTTGTCTGTCTACAGACTGCAGGTGCTCCCGCGGCTCCCCGCAGCCCCCATCCCAGTCAGCCCAGCAGGTGGTAAGAGAGTTGTCTGACTACAGCCAGACTCAAGATGGTGGGAGCCTACCCCCTGCTTCCCCAAGGGGCTTTTCCTGGTCTAGGAACCCTGATAGGGCTCAGGAGACCTGGGTCCTGCTTCCCGCTCATCACAACTGAGCTGCAGGACCCCGGGCAAGACACTGCACCTCCCTGCTGTGCTGTCGCCCTCACCGTGGGACAGTGGGATGGTGAGAGGCTGGGGTACAGGCTGTCCGGGCCCCATCCAGGTCCTGACCTCTGCGGTGACGCAGTGACTTGGAAGACCAGTGCTCCCCCAGTAGTAGGAGATCCCCAGGAGGCTGGACATTCACCCGGACTCTCTCTGGCCCTGGAAGGAGTGAGAGGAGGGCCTGTGACCCTATTGCGTGCGGGGCTCTAAGCCCTCTGCACACCCCGTCTCATGGAAACCTCTGTGGCCTGCAAGCGCATGTGGCTAGGAGATCAGGATCCTCCAGGCCCTGAAGTTGGACAGCCTGGGCTCAATCCCAGCTCCACTATGAACTAGCAGATGACCTGGGCAAGGGATTTAAGTTCTCTGTGTTCCACTTCCTCATTTGCAAAATGGAGCTAATAATAGTGCCTTCCTTACAGAGATGTGAGGATCAAATGAGTAAATACATGTAATATGATTAGAACAGTGACTGGCACCTACTAAATGCGAATTAAGATCGGCTGCTATTATCATTCCCATTTTATTTTTTTTAAGATTTATTTATTTATTTGAGAGAGGGGGAGCGGGGGGGATGGAGGGGAGGAAGGAGAGGGAGTGAGAATATCAAGTGGACTCCCCGCTGAGCACAGAGCCCTACCTGGGGTTCCATCCCACGACCATGAGATCATGACCTAAGCCGAAATCAAGAGTCAGGTGCTTAACTGACTGAGCCACCCAGGTGCCCCTATTCCTGTTTTAGAAGGAACCTGGGGCACGGAAAATTTAGGTGACTCGCCCAAGGACACAGGAGATGGTGGGGCCACGCTTTCAGCCCAGATCTGTCTGACTCTCAAGCCCGCGTTGTTCACCACCCAGTGCTGGGTTCCCTAGAACAAATCCTGAAATGAGCAGAGTGGTGGGTGCTGATGGCTTCGGGAATAGTACTAAAAAATAATAATAACAGGCTTTCTTTCCTGATTACCAAAGCAGTATATGTTCACTATCAATAATTGAGAAAATGTGGAAAAGCATAAGGAAGAGGAGGTAAAAAAAAAATCCTTTTCCTCTATGGCTTTATAAAAACCTCATCTGAGAGCTATAGAAAGGGAAAGGACCTTTACTCATTTTAAGGAAGGCCTCACTTCGGGGGCCCGGAAGGGTCAGTACCTACTCTCCTGGGGCAAACGCAGCCCCTCCTGGGCCTTCTTCACGCCCACCCTGGGCCTCCAGGCCCCCACATGGAGTCACAGCCTTGGGGAACTTCACTCTAAGCCTCAGCCTGCAGCTGCCTGGGTTACATGCTTGGATAGGAAGTCCCGCCACAGGGCTCAGCCCTCCATAAAACTGTGCATCTGGGCTGCTGAGGAGGCCTGGGGTCATATGCTAAGCCACAGATCTTGGCCTAGTGTCACCACTTCCAGAAAATGAGAGACAATCAAAACTACCTTTCCCTTGGGTTTCTGGCCTCTGGCCATCAGCAAAAGGCTCAGTAGAGCCCCGGGCCATGGGAGCCTTGTGTGTGTGGCAAGCACAGGGCAGACTGAGGAGACCCTGCCCTGAAGCACCAAAACCAGTTAAGATAGAATTTACAATTCCTCAGAGAGCCCCCTAGGGCAATGGTCTTCTTGTAGAGAAGGGGAAACTGAGGCCCAGAGGAACAAGTGATTCCTCCAAGGTCACCCAGTAAGGGGCTCTACAGCTAGAGCAGAACCCCAGTTTCCTGACTCCCTGGACAATTCTTTTTCCAGTGCTTGGGACTTTGCCTTAGATCTAAATCTGTTAAACAAAATTAATTTGGGATTTCATTTCATCTCTAGAGCCTAAGGAACCTTGCCCAAGGAAAGAGGAGGAGTGATTATCAAGTTTGGATCTGGAAGTTTACAGATACTAGGCCTCACAGCAAGGCAGGAAGCTGCCATGTGTCTCAGCCGGTCACAGCTGGTATTTCTGGAAAAGGCTTTGCATGGGCGGGTCGGGGCCTGCAGGTGTGTTGGGGGATAGGTGCCCCATGAGTCAGCTGATCTGGCATCATTCCCGCAATTTCTCTTCCTCATTCAGACTGACACTGGAGTATAGCCTTCTGTGGGCCTTCAGAGGTGAGCTGTGGGTGGGTCCTACCACCTCCAGTGGATGGATCAGCAGAGGCGAGGCTGTCTGTCTGACCGGGACCCTTGGGAAAGTGATCAGGAACATCTGGTCAACCCCCCTCACTAGGGTCCCAAGCTTTATGGTGGGTTAGAGGGTCAGTGAACGTGGGGTTAGGGGCCCACTGGGCATGGGGTCCCACACCTGATGGGAAAGAGAAATTGAAGTGCCTCTCCTGGGAAAACTCCATCCCAGCAGGGAGTGGCACAGAGTCATGTGACCTAGGAAAGTGGAACAGACACCGTGCAAGCCCAACGGGCCCTTTGAGATCTCGAGACCAATCTAGATTATTGCCTCTCTGATACCAATGGGGAACCAGTCACGTGGAGAGGTTGAGAGCCCTGCCCAAGGTCACGCCCCAGAAGATAAGGGATTCAGACCTAGAATCCCAACTCTCAGCCCAGTGTGCCCTATGCCACTCAGATCCCTCCTACCTGAATTTCTCCCACTGCTGCAACACACACACACACACACACACACACACACACCTCTATCTGGAAGCTCGCCAAAACTCCTGCTAGCACTGGGTTTGAACACTGTGTCCTCCTCTGGACTGGTATGTGCCTTTGTGCGGGGGAGCTTCCTAGTCCTGCAGCCCCCGTGGGCAGCCAGGCTCTGCACATAGTAGGGCTTTGGGTACCCTGTGGGTCTACACTCTCCATGTGAGAACCTCAGCAGCATGCCTTCAGAGGTCAGCCTGACACAGAGCAGGGCCTCAAGCGGAGAAACTGAGGCTAGAGGAGCTTCTGTGGGGGAAGAACAGGTTGAGCAGGGCTGAGCCAGGGCTCCTGGGCCTGTTGACTGCTCTTTCCTTGTTGCCTCTCCCCTGCCTTATGAACTGGACCATTCAGATCATAATTGAGCAATATTACTGATTAAGGAAATGCCCTGGAGTGGTAAGCTTGGGCTGTGGGAAGCTCAAAGAGCACCAGGAACGACAGCCACGCTGGGGTCCTGAGTCACTAGTCCTGAGGACCTTGAGTCTTTGGAGACCCCAAACCTTGGGTACAAAGACCCCAAACCTTGAAGGTACAAAGCAGGGTAGCCTAAGCTGAGTCTGACAGTGGGGTCTCTCAGGAACCCAGCATACCAGCCCTTCCAAAGCCCATCCCCTCCTCAGTTCCAGCTTTACAGCTCCCTGAAAGTGAGGCAAGGCTGGGCTAACTTGACAAGTAATCCCCAGAGAGGTTCAGTGACTTGTCAAGTGGCAAGGTCACACAGCTGCTTAATGGTGGGATTGGGCCTTAAGTCCCCAGACCTCTGCTCCTTGTATCAGGCCTGGTACCAGTCACCTTTCCAAAGAAGTGTACCAGGCTCTATTACCTGGAGGGAGCCCAGTATTTCCTGAACTCAACCACCGCTCACCACGTCCACAGGTGCCACCCTAGTCCAGGCCACCTTGCACTCACAGGATGGCTTCAGTGGCCTTGGGGGTCTCCCAGCTCCCATCCCCTGTTCCCCTCCTCTCTATCATCCATGCCAGGAATGTGGCTACATTTGTGTAGATGTCATAAAAGTCTCTTAAAGCGGGGCGCCTGGGTGGCTCAGTCATTGGGCGTCTGCCTTCGGCACGGGTCATGATTCCAGGTCCTGGGATCGAGCCCCGCGTCGGGCTCCCTGCTCGGCGGGAAGCCTGCTTCTCCCTCTCCCACTCCCCCTGCTTGTGTTCCCTCTCTCGCTGTGTCTCTCTCTGTCAAATAAATAAATAAAATCTTTAAAAAAAAAAAAAAATCTCTTAAAGCTTCTGTGCCCACGACCCTGGTATACGCAAGGACGTCCACTCGGCTGAGATCCACATGTCTTGCTTTCTCAAGTCCCCGTTCCTGGGTATCCTTCTCACACTCCTCACCCCGCACCCGACCGAGTCCTCTGCGGAGCACTGCCCCTGTGGAGTCCCCTGTGGAGTTCAGAAGCAAAGAGGTAGTCATGGGCACGCATGCTTACTTGAATTTAAATAGTGAAGTCAGTATTTGAGCTTTAAACATTCCAACGACCATTAGTCGGGGCCAACCTGTTGTTTGTTTAAAAGGAAGATAATTTTGATCTGTAAGTTACATTGAGGAGTGGAAATTTTTTAGTAAGGACAAATCATATGAAGCAATTCAAATGCTCCCCTGAATATCACACAGAAGTCATAGATGTTTAGGAGTTAGTTATAGCAGCAGTTTTTACATTTCCAAAGATTATTTATTTATTTATTTTGAAAGATTTTATTTATTTGAGAGAGAGAGAGCACAAGCAGGGGGAGTGGCAGGCAGGGGGAGAAGCAGGTTCCCCACTAAGCAGGGAGCCTCATATGGGCCCTGGGATCATGACCTGAGCTGAAGGCAGGTGCTTAACCGACTGAGCCACCCAGGGATCCCTGAAAAAATATTTTTAAAACATCTACAACGTATAGCAAGGGACAAAATGCATCATTTGCAAGTTTAAATTTTTTTTAAATTTATGGTATGAAAAATTTCGAAGTGGTGTGTGTGTGTGTGTGTGTGTGTGTGTGTGTGTTTTAAGATCTACGCCCAACATGCAGCTTAAACTCACAACCTTGAGATTAGGAGTTGCATGTTCTCCTGACTGAGCCAGGCTGGCACATCCTTCAAATGTGTTTTTATTAAAGAGTGCCTGTTGAGGGGCACCTGGGTGACTCAGTCGGTTAAACGTCTGCCTTCGGCTCAGGTCATGATCCCAGAGTTCTGGGATCGAGCCCCACGTCAGGCTCCCTGCTCAGAGGGAGCCTGCTTCTCCCTCTCCTCCCCACTTGTGCTCTCCCTCGCTGTCTCAGTCACTATCTGTCTCTCTCTCTCAAATAAATAAATAAAAAATCTTAAAAAAATAAAGAGTGCCTGTTGGGAAAAAGAGTGATCACTGCCCTGTTAAAGCAATCTTTTAAAAACATCCATCAGATCACAGTGTCTATCTGCTCAAAATTCCCCTGTGGTTTCTTGTTGCTGTTCTTCCTCCAACACACCCAGCTCATTCCCCCCACTGGGAGGCGGTTGCCCTTTGTTCTTCTCTCTGCCTAGAACATTCCTCCCCCACATACTCATTCTGGAGTCTGCTCTCCGACAAACCCAACCAAAATGGCTTCCACGCTCACCAAAATGGCTTCCACGCTCCATGTTGGCACTTTCCTCTTGGCCTTATCTTTGGAGTTGTAGCGCATGTTTACTTTCTGCCAGCATACTTACATGTAAGTGTGAGGGAGGCAGAGACAATCTTGCCGTATCTCCAGCCCTGAGTAAGGGCCCAGCACATAGTAGGTGCTCTGGAAACATTCCCCAGAAACAGAGGTGAAGCAGTGACGGTTTGGATCTAGTTGGAGCCACAGACGAGCATTATTTGAAGAATGAGCCAGTGAATAAATGAAGGAGCAAAAGAACGTGGGTCCATGGCCTGGAATGTCTGCACTCTTTCCCCAGTCTGACAAACTCCTTACCCATCCTTCGTGACCCAGCTCCAGCATTACCCAGCTTTCTGAGAGGAGAGCACATCTCCCATGATGCGTGGGACAGCCTCAGCTGGGCTCCAGTGCCTGCACCTGCTGATTGGGAGCCCGAGCATGCCTGGATCCCAAGCTCCCAGAGCGTGGTAATCCTCAGTAAATGCTGCATGGACAAACGGGTGGTGGCAAGAAAGGAGGGACCCATTATGCTACCCTGCCACTCACTCAACCAACACTTTGAGCCCCTACTATATGCCAGGCACCAAGCCCCCAAATCTCAGCCTCCATGATGTGGAAACAATCCATACCCCTTATATTTTAATTTTTTTACCCACTTACTTATATATCTTGTCAACGAAAACTGTAGTTTTTAAATGATTCTCAAAAGCATACTCAAGGGGCGCCTGGGTGGCTCAGTTGGTTAAGCGACTGCCTTCGGCTCAGGTCATGATCCTGGAGTCCCGGGATCGAGTCCCGCATCAGGCTCCCTGCTCGGCAGGGAGTCTGCTTCTCCCTCTGACCCTCCCCCCTCTCATGTGCTCTCTCTCTCTCAAATAAATAAATAAAATCTTTAAAAAAAAAAAAAAAAAAAAAGCATACTCAATTGGGGGAAAAAATTGGAAAATATGGGAAGAAAAATATGAAGAAGACAAATACACTTCTCCTATAACTCTGTGCCCCATTGGCCCACAACCAGCTCCAGGCAACTTGACCTCTCATCCTTCCCTGGTCCCCAGGTGAGCACCTCACCTCTGGATTTTTAACAGGTTGGAATGGGGGCCTGTGGGGACAGGGCTCTAGAAAGACAGAGGTGAAGTGGGACAGTTTGCACCCAGTTAGGGCAGTAGATGTATTCCATTCCCTGAAAGGCCATGTGGGTGGTTGACTCCCCAGGAAGCCAGGCCTTGCCCAGTGAAGTTCTAGAAGCACTTGGAGGTGGGTCCTGAGGCTTCCAGAAGGAGGCCAGTCCCTGCCCAGGGCTATGCTTCCTTCGACAACAATTCTCATTGTTCTCTCCCTATCTCTGAAACACTTTATCTGGGTCCAGGGACAACAGGACGCATGGAGGGACAAGTGAGGCCTTCTTCCTGGGCTGGGAGGCAGTGGTGGGCTGGGTTTGACACAGATGGTCATTTCCTCCACCGCTTTTGCTGAGGGTCCGCCCTTGCACACACTGCAGGCGGGGGCTGGATGTTGGGAGGAGGGTATGGCAGGGCCCTGCCTTCAAGAGATTCTCAAGAAGCCCCATGTGGGCCAAGAGATGACCATCTTATACATTGTCTCGGCCCCATCCACCTCCCACCCCATCTCTGGGGACTCCCTAAATCTCAGGGGCCACGGTCATCTTCACTGTCACCTCCCCAGCCTCCACAAATAGCTTCACATAGACCATCCCATCTGATACTACCAAGGTCATACAGTCTTAAATTTGTCATCTTTTTTTTTTTTAATTTTATTATGTTATGTTAGTCACCATACAATACATCATTAGTTTTTGATTGTCATCTTTTTTTTTTTTAAGATTTTATTTATTTGAGGGAGAGAGAGAGCACGAGCAGAGGAGAGAGGCAAAGGGAGAGGGAGAAGCAGACTCCCTTCTGAGCAGGGAGCCCACCAGGACCCTGGGATCATGATCTGAGCCAAAGGCAGACACTTAACCGACAGAACCACCCAGATGCCCCTTATCTTTTTGTTTGTTTGTTTGTTTTTCAACAGACATTAGGGAACAATTTCATTAGTCATCATCCACGCTCATGGCACAATCTTCGTTGCAAGCTTTATAGTTGTGAAACATGGGAGGATCTGTGAAAACAGAGCCTGGGCTGCCATGACTGTCACTGAATTCCAAGGGCCCAGAACAGTGTCTGGCACGAAGGAGCTCAACATTTTTGGTTGAATAAATGAGTCTTGGAGAAATGAAAAAGATTTGCCAGGCCAGAAAGCTAGGTGGAGATGGGGTTGAACCCAGGTCTCCAGGCTGATAGTACAGAGCTGGGTCCACTACACCTCACACCACCACACTCTGCTGCTACCTTATTGCTCAGTAATTCTTGCTGTCTCTCTACTGCCCACAGGACCAGGGCAAAACCATCTCCCTGGCAGTCAACACTCAATTCTCCTCCCCTCGTTGCTCACTGCTCTCCAGAGTGCCCCCTTCACTTTCAGCCCCTGTGCCCACAACCTGCAAGCCCACCTTTCCCATTCACTCCCTGTCCAAGCCCTCCATCCAGCAAAGGGGATGCCCTCACACTTATAGTCCTTTGCCGCCATCTTGTCTCTACCAGTACCATTTCCAGGAGGAGGCCTCCGTCAACCCTCGTGGAATATGTGACTAAATGAATGGGCTAATGAATGAATGCATACATGCCTGAATGAGTGAGTGAATCCAGGGGTCCTGGGGCTGTTTCCCTGGACCTTCAGTAAGAACCTTTCGGTCTCTGGGCAGGCCAAGGAGGAAGAAGGTCACATGCAGCTTCTCTACAATGGTTTGCAAGAAAGGGAAAGACAAAACCGCCTGGAAGCCAGCAAGCCCCTCCTCCTTCTCCCAGGAGAGGAAGCCCTCGAGGAGAGCAATTGCTATGGTGCTGGGGAAGGCACCAGGACAGAGCCTTCACAAAGCAGGAGAGCATTTCCAGCCAGATCCCTGGGGAAACTTGGAGAAAAAGGTTTGGTGCTGTCCCAGAGAGGAAACAGAATAACAATCTTCAAGGTCAGGTGCTTTGTCTTTCCAGCCACATGGGAAGGAAGACAGGAACTGGAGGAAGAATATGGAGGCCCAGCGAGGTCAAGTGGCTTCCCCAGGTCACACAGCCACTCCCAGGGTCGGTCATGATTTGAACCCAGGGTACCTGCTCTGTCCGCTAAATCATAGGGAGGGAGGACGGAGGTGGGGGGGAACTGAGTTTGCAGGGCAAAGATTCAGAAAAGGAAACAGTCTCATTCAAAAATGAAATAGAAAATTGCCTCTCAAGGTGGGCCCATGCATGGCTGGTGTAGCGGAGACAGGTCTGCCCTTTCAGAGAGCATTTTGGCAGTGAGCACCAAGGACCTAAAAAGTGTTTCTTCCCTTTAGCCCACTAATTCAACTGCTGGGAATTGATCCGAAGCCTAGAGGCAGAAGAGCATGATGACAAAGATGCTCATTACAGTGTCGGTCATAATAGCAGAAGGTTGGAGATGAGCCAAACCTCTGACAGGAAGAAGATGATTAAGAAAATCGAGACAGTCATAGAATATTGCACAGCCACTAACAGTGCCATTTGAGAAGACTTTGTCACAGTGGGGGACATGCTTACATTAAAATGCGAGGTGGAGAAAAAAACAGGGTGTGCAATTTTTAATGCCAAGTGACAACAGCTACCTAAAAAAGACATGGGAAAAAAAAAAAACAAAACAGAAGGAAATGAGCTGAAGTGGTCCTGCAATAGCCTTTGTGGGATAGAACCAAGGGGAACTTGGGTTCTTTATTCTGCTTTTCTGAATTTTCTAATAACTCTGTATTACTTGCAATTTTTTAAAAAAAGGAAAATATTGGGCGCCTGGGTGGCTCAGTCGTTAAGCGTCTGCCTTCGGCTCAGGTCATGATCCCAGGGTCCTGGGATCGAGCCCCACATTGGGCTCCCTGCTCAGCGGGGAAGCCTGCTTCTCCCTCTCCCACTCCCCCTGCTTGTGTTTCCTCTCTCACTGTGTCTCTCTCTGTCAAATAAATAAAATCTTTAAAAAAAAAAAAAAGAAAATATTTTAGACATTCTTCTGATTATAAAATTATACATTCTGTTGGTAAAAAAAATGTTAACAATATATATGTATGAAAGTCCAAAGCAAAGAAACTCTGTAATTCTGCTCAGAGATAACTGGTGTTAATATCCTCTCAGTCACCTACACACACGCACACAAATACAAACATACACATACTCATACATATTTATACCTACACGCATGTCCACACATACACACAGACATGCACATATTCATACACATACATATGTACACAATTATACATACATATACACATACACCCCTATATACATACACGCATATACGTGCATATGGATACACATGCAAATTCACACGTGTATATTTACTTTTATGCAAAAATGGAACCATACCCAAACACCATTTTGAAGCTTGTTTTTTTTCATGTAATATATCCATCTCTCCATGTCAACATCCATAGATCAGAGTCATCCTTTTTTTCAACTTTTTTTTTAAGTAGGCTCCATGCCCAAAGTGGGGCTCAAGCTCATGACCCCAAGATCAAGAGTCACATGCTCCACCGACGGAGCCAGCCGGGTGCCCCCAGACTCGACCTTTTTGATGACTGTTTTAATGTTCCACAGTGGGATGTGGAATAATTTATTTTTGCCACAAATCCTTGATTTCTGGATCTTTATGCTGTTTCCAATTATTTTAACCATAACAAATAACATACTTTACGTTATATCTTCGCACATGCATTTTTCCTAGAAGTGGAATTGCTAGGGCAAATAGAATGTATTTTTTAATGTTTTTAATCTGTATTACCAAATTCCCTCTAGAAGACTGGATGGGTACGATTTTAAGAGGAGTGCCCACTTCCCCACGTTTTTGCGGCGTTAAGCATTTCATCTTTGCCCATGATGTGCGTGGGAAGGCGTTTCATTGTTGGTTTAATTTGTCTCTTTATCTTGGTGGGATTCCTTTTCACGTGTTTGCGGGTCTTTTAGATTTCTTTTGTGAATCGCCTGCTCGTGGACATCTTTTGATTCTTACTTCTTTATTACATCTTTATTGCCTTAATAATTGGAATCATAATATAAATCTTAAAAAGAAGAAGGAAAACATACCCGTCTTTACCCTGTGATCTCTGAATCTGGAGACAGAGAAATGTGCAAAAGGTAAATACTGGAAATTTGCAGGAAAGGTGATGTGAGGGGTAGAGCCCTGGAGTGAGCAGTAAGAGTTCCAACTCCCGTGCTGCTTTGCCCCCAACCTGCTGTGGGGGCTCCATGTCCTCCTTGAGTCACTGGCTTTCAACTTCATGCAGACCACTCCCAACCCCACCCCATGATAGACAGTGCTTCTCAGTCCTGGCTGCACTTTAGACAAATCTGAGGAACTCTTAAAAAATAATAATAATAATACAACCATTCCCTGGGCCCACCCTAGAGATCCTGATTCAATGCTTTAAAAAGCTGCCGTATGACTTACATGCAGCCAGGGTGGAGGACACACAGCAAAGGAGGGCTGCTCTGCCTAAAAAGAGGCCGACCACAAACCCCACTCAGTCCCCTCTCCAGCCATCCCTGAAGCCCCTCCTGGGAGCACAGGATCTCCAAAAATCTGTGGCAATTCTTTGATGTAGCAACTCGACAACTATAGATCAGAGTAGTATGCGGCCACCAAAAATAACAAGGTAGCCTGCCTGTGCCAATTGGGAAAATTTCCCACCATGCATTTTTAAGTGAGAAAGGCAAGTACTGAACAGCACATGTTGTATATGATCCTTGTGTTTAAAAAAAAAAAAAAAAAGCCTACATATGGGGCGCGTGGGTGGCTCAGTCCCTTAAGCAGCAGACTCTTGATTTGGGTTCTGGTCTTGATCTTGGGGTGGAGGGATGGAGTCCCGCTTCCTGCCCCGCACTCAGCCAGGGGAGTCTGCTGGAGAGTCTCTCTCCTTCTCCCTTTACCCCTAACCCCACTCGTGCGTGCGCTCTCTCTAAAAATAAATAGTCTTTAAAAATAAACATAAAAGCCTACATATGTGCAATATACAAAAGTGTATGCATGTTTGCACACGCATGCAAAAAAAAATACGATGCACATCAAACCTTCAGGATGTACATCCTTACTACAATTTGTAGTTATGCATTTACTTGTTTTCCCGTTTATTTGTTAACCTACCTTCACTACACAGTAAGCCGCTCCCAGAAGCAGGAACCATGTCTATTCACCAACACACCTATGGAGCCGAGAACACCCCCTAGCACATGATGGGGCCTCAGGAAATATTTGTAAAAAGAGAGACCAAAGGGAAAGCGAAAGGAGAGAGAGAAAGACAAAAAGAAAGAGAAAGGGAGAGAAAGAGACACTTGTTGAGAGGAACAAAGGAAGAAATAAGAAAATTAGAGTTGGAATTTCACTTTTACCACTTTAATTGGCTGCATACTTAAAAAAAAAAAAAATAGTGTGATTGTGGAACAAAAGCCAGAGACGGAAAATCCCTGGGCTCCAGTGCACGACGGCTGAACGCCTCACCACCCGGTGCCCGCCACCGAGCCCAGGAGGACCACCTGCGCCAGCCGCCCCACGGGGCTCTCCCCGCGCCTCCACCTCCCCCGAGGTAAGCGTTACCCCGACTTTTCTAGGGCACGTTGCGGGGCGACAGGGACTGGGGTGAGGGCTCTGAGGGAAGCCTCCCCCGCCGTCGGGCCCGGTTCGCTCCGCGGACACCCCTCTCCCCCCGCAGCTTGCGCAAGGCCGTCCCGCGCCGAAACCCTCATCCCCTTTCGAAATGCAGTTTCCTGCAATCCCAGCGGACCAGAGTGCAGGCTCTCCAAAGAGAGAAGCGAAAGAGGATCCGAAAGCACGCGCCCAACGCTTTCACGTTCAGGGCCGCGCCTGCGGGAGGGGCGGGGCGGCCCCGGGAGGCCCCCGCCGAGGAGAGCGGCGGCGGCGGGCGGCGACCCAGCGCGGCCACACGGCGGCGCCCATGCTGCGCGGAGACGCTCGGGCGCCTGCCCACGGCTCACTTGGCGCTTCACTCCTTTCCAGAGTGTTTACTGATTTCCCGAACGCACGTACACCCCTCCCTCGTCCAGCCTTTGGGGCCACCTCCTCCCAGAAGCCACCCCCCCCACTCCCAGCTCATCAGGAATTCTCCGGCGCTCCTCCTGCTGGAGCCGGTATCCTCTCTGCCGCGCTCTGCCGCCTGTGACACCTGGGGAACGTCGCTCCCTTTTCCCTGGGCCTCAGTCTCCTGGTCTGTGAAATGGGGCTGACGCGAGGTCTGCAGAAGTGCTGAGAACTGCCTGGCACCTAGCACCTTGTACCCGAGAGACGAAGGAGGCGGGAGGCCTGAATTCCACCCCCTCCCCACCTCTCCCCTGCTCAGAGGCCCTGCCACCAACCTGCTGCTTCCCTGGCCCGGTCACCCCTTTGTTTGGTTTCGGTTTCAAACTCGTCCCTTAAGTAAAGGAGTCGGAGAAGCTCAGGAATTTTATATTAGTGCTGGAAATAGTAATGAGGCCTGCCCCAGGGACTCTGACCTCATGGGAAGAAGGCTGCTTTGTGTATTCCTCAGGCCTGTGGTCGAGACCCATGGTCCCAGAGTCCTTGGGGCCCTGCCTTGTCCTGAATCCTGCCTCTCTCCCTTCAACCCCTTTCCCTCCCTCCTGCAGCACCCCTGCCTCTGCATCCCATCCCTCTCAATGTGGCTCTTCTCTGACCTGGCCCTTGCACTCCCCATCTCCCGCTCCCAGAGACCCCACTTGATTCAGCAGGAGATCTTCCTGCTGTTCCTCTTTCTTTACACTGGCCAGGAGCCAGGTATGAGACCACTGGGCCATTGCCCTCCCCAAGAGGTTGCCTGTGTTCGGCCGTCTGAGCCTCCCACAGCCCCCGAAATGTATCTGAACCTTGTTCTCTGGGCTACCCATGCTGCTTCCCACAGCTCCTCTTCCCCGGTCCCTCCGCAAAGAAAATTCCCTCCAGCTCCAATGGGGTCACCCACACCTTCCAGCTTACTCCATTCATTGGCCTCATCCATCAGTCCCTAGATATTATTAACCACAGCCACCAGCCCTGTGTCAGGCCTGTGGGGAGACAAGAGAGAACTAGAACTGTCCTGCCTTCTGTGAGTTCACAGCTCTAGTGGGGAGATAGACCCATGGATAGGGAGAGTAAAGAGAAATACTCTGATGGGTGACTACAGGGCTGCCAGGGCACTTGACCTAGATTTAAAAGGGTCAGGGAGGCCTTCCTGGAGGAAGCGGTATCTAAGGTGAGACCTGGAAGGTAAGTTACCAGGCCAGCACATCAGGTAGGAAAGGGTTTGGGGGCAGAAGGAATAGCATGGACAAAGGCCCTGAGGAGAGAGAGAATATGGTATATACAGGGCCCTGAAAGATGAGGCTGGACCTGGGGGAGGCCACCCTGAGGACAGGAGCAGTTTTGGAGTTTGGAAAGTCCTTCAAGGCCCTGACATTCCATAGCTTCTTGAAGATAAGCTCATACAGATGCTGTTTAGCAGATGTGCCTGGATTCACCAGCAAGCACCTGGCACCAGGCCAGGCCCCTCCCCATGGGGCCAGCCCAGGGCTGTGGACACAGCAGAGGTTACCAAGGCAGCCAGCCTGAATTCCCAGGTTGCTGGCTGGGGGACCCTCCCCTGGCCCCAGCCTGGCCTCAGCCACCCTCTGCGATGGACTGAATGTTCGTGTCCACCCCAAATTCATATGTTGAAATCCTAACCCCCAATGACATGACATTAGGAGGTGGGACCTTTGGGAGGTAAGTAGGTCATCAGGGTGGAGCCCTCATGATTGGAACTAGTGCTCTTATGAAAGGGACCCCAGAGAGCCCCCTTGCTCTTTTTCTGCCATGTGAGGGTACAATGAGAAGTCAACAGTCTGCAACTTGGAAGAGGGTCTGCTGGTGGGATTTGTTGGGCATTCACCTATTGAGATGCACATAAATTTACTATACCTTTCTTTCTCCTTTACATATTAGTTGGGGCATTATACTGGGTTTTTTAAAATTATATGTATAGATAAGTTTGATTATCTGTGCGGAATATTTTATAGTGAAGTCCCTGAGACCCTTTCGGGACGGTACTAAGAGAGTGCCTGTCTCACCACGAGGACATTTGATGATGCAGAAGCCATGGCCGGCAAAAGGGCTAGAACCTCAGCAGGAAGCAAAGCAGTGGCCCCAAACTGTGGAGGTCACCGCTGTATCCTGCAAAGACACATACTCACAGCGACAAAAAATGCCAGTGTCATTTAAGAGTGTCCTTGGCGAAACAGTAAAAATGATAAATTTCGTTGAATCTCAGCCCTCGAGTGCCCAACTTGTAATATCCCGTGTGATGAGATGGCCCATGTGTCTGGGGCACTTGGGCTGATATCTACATGGACGGCTGTAGGGAAATGCACTTGTGAGCTTGTCTGAGTTGAAGGCAAACCAGCCTCTCGGTCCACAGAACACCATTTTTACTTGAAAAAGAGACTGACAGACAAACTGTGGGTGTTCAGACTTTGCCATCCGGCAGGCAGTTTTTCAAAAGGGAGCAAAGGGAGCCTGTCACTTCAAGGAAAAAGAGTTGACCACATTTGTTGTCAATGATGAATTTAGGCTGTAAAGCAGAAGTTAGAATTTTGGAAAGCTTGTATCTACCACCGTGATCTTGACAGCTTGCTAACATTTAAAAAGTTTTCTGATGGGATGAGTGACGATGTTAACAAATGTGATTTTTTTACATTGTTTAATGATGTGTTATCTTTTGGAAGATCTGCACCATTCAGCAAACCAAAAATTTCCAAATGATGGATGCATGATACTCCAAAAAGATTCATTTCAAGTCCAAGATAGACCCATGCGTTTTAAAATAAGAGTGTACTGGAGCACCTGGGTGGGTCAGTCGGTTAACCTACCTGCTCCTGATTTTGGCTCAGGTCATGATCTCAGGGGCCTGGGATGGAGTCCCACATTGAACTCCATTGTCAGCAGGGAGTCTGCTTGGGAATTCTCGCTCGCCCTCTTCCCCTCCCCCCTTGCATTCTCTCTCTCTCAAAAAGATAAATAAATCTTTAAAAAAAAATAAAATAAGAGTGTATGAAATATGCATGGATGTAGTTTCAGATTCCACATTGCAACTAATCTTTAAGAAACTACCACTTGGGTCGCCTGGGTGGCTCAGTCGGTTAAGCGTCTGCCTTTGGCTCAGGTCATGATCCCGGGGTCCTGGGATCGAGCCCCGAATAGGGCTTCTTGCTCGGCGGGAAGCCTGCTTCTCCCTCTCCCACTCCTCCGCTTGTGTTCCCTCTCTCGCTGTGTCTCTCTCTGTCAAATAAATAAACAAAATCTTAAAAAAAAAACCAAACCACTCCTCTCTTTTCTGACTACATATCTGTGAGGGCAGAATTTCTTCAGTCAGAGCAACATATCACAACGGACGGTGCAGAAGCAGAGACAATGATCCAGCAGTCTTCTATTAAGACAGTCATTAGGGCGCCTGGGTGGCTCAGTTGGTTAAGCAACTGCCTTCGGCTCAGGTCATGATCCTGGAGTCCCGGGATCGAGTCCCGCATCGGGCTACCTGCTCAGCAGGGAGTCTGCTTCTCCCTCTCCCGCTCCCCCGTCTTGTGCTCTTTCTCTCTCTCACTCTCTCTCTCAAATAAATAAATAAAATCTTAAAAAAAAAGACAGTCATTAAAGAGCTTTGCAAAAGTGAAGAACAATGCCAATCTTCTCACTAAATTTGTTGGACGTTGTGGAAATGTAGACGGTTTTGGCAAAAGTGTGTTCATTTTTCATACATATATTTTGTTTTATGGATATATTTCATAAAAATATTTTGTTTTGTTTGTAAGAAACCCATTACCTGCATGGGCTTATTGTTATTCTCAGATGAATTAATAGGTATTTTGGTCCTTAGTAATTCTTAAGACTGTTGAGGTGTCCCAACACAAAAAGTTTGAGAACCACTAATCGATGCATCTAATTTGAAAATTGCAAGGGAGCATTTGAAAATGTTTGTTTTGGAAAAGGACGCATAGGGCCCCCACTTCACACCCACTGGGATGGCTGTAATAAAAATCAGTGTTGGCAGGGACTCGGAACACTTGGAACCCTCACCATCCACTGCGGGCAGGAATGTAAAATGGTACAGCTGCTGTGGGAAAAAGTCTGGCAGTTTCTGAAATTGTTAAACAGAAGAGAAACAATCCCACTCCTAAATATATATATACCCAAGAGAAATGAAGACATGTATTCAACATAAAAATCCATGCGCAAATGTTCACAACAGCATTACTTATAATAGCCGAGAATAGCAACAGTCTGAATGTTCATCAGTTCATGAATGCATAAGTAAAATGTGGTATATCCATACAGGAGGAGATGATTTTACAATAAAGAGGAATGAAGTTCTAATCCGTGCTACACCATGGATGAACTCTGAAAACATTGTGCTATGTGACAGAAGCCAGTCACAAAGACTATATACGGGACGATAGCCTTTATAGGAAATGTCCAGAATGGACAAATCTATACAGATAGCAGATTAGTGGTTGCCTAGAGCTGGGGGTGGGGTGGAAATGGAGGAAGTGACAGTTAAGGGGTTGGGGGGGGGGTTCTTTTTGAAGCCATGAAAGTGTTCCAAAATTTGACTTCATTTGCACACCTGTATTAATATACTAAAAAATACTGGATGATATGCTTTGAATGGGTGGAGTGTTCACAGTATAGGAATTACAACTCAATAAAGCTGTTGAAAAATAATCTACTTTTTAAAAAGGTGAGGTTGTATATGGGAAGTGTTGTGTGGGTGAGTGTTGAGAACCCTGCCCTCTGGCGGCCAACTGCAGCATAGCATCTGGAAAGCAAGGAAACTGGCACTTGCTATCCCGGGACTGACCACAAGAGGACATAAGAACACAACAGTTGCCGCTAACCCTTGAGAAACTGGGCTCCTAATCTGACACCTCACACTCAGCCGGGTGCCCAGGCACTGGGACCGGGGACCAGGAAGAGCTAGGCTGGGGCAAGCGTGACCTTATAGAGCTGCCCACAGTAATGATGCCTGAAGTGCCCCATCAGCAGGCTAAGCTATCTCCTCCGGCTTCCACATAAGCTTCCGCATAAGCCCCTAGGGAGGCGCACACCCCAGACCCCTAAACCCAGAGGGGCTGAAAAGGATGCAGAATTGGGCAGCAAAAACCTAGAAAGTTGTTGGATGCCAACTCTGGCCACTACTGCCTTGGCTCTGGGAAAATCCGATGTATACAAAATTCCTAGTTCCAAAAGCATTCACTCAGGAGCGCCTGGGTGGCTCAGTCGTCCTCGGCTCAGGTCATGATCCCAGGGTCCCGGGATCGAGCCCCACATCGGGCTCCCTGCTCAGCGAGGAAGCCTGCTTCTCCCTCTCCCACTCCCCCTGCTTGTGTTCCCTCTCTCGCTGTCTCTCTCTCTCTGTCAAATAAATAAATAAAATCTTTTTTTAAAAAAGCATGATTCAAAAAAAGCATTAGCTCATTCATTTAATGGAGAAAAAAAAAGTCTGAGCACCTGCAAAGTGCTAGATATTATACTAGTCACTGAAGTCACAGTGTTGAGCAAGAAAGCCCTAGGCCCTGCCCACATGGGGTTCCCAATCTAGTGGGGTGGATACACCAGCAGCAAAATCCACCAAATTAAAAAAGAAGAACCAGCAGTTGCTTAGGGGCTGTGAAGGAGGACAGGTGCCCTTAGGACACGTGGGAGAGGGGCCTTGTTTATCCTGGGAGTCAAGAAAGAAATGTAAAGGGGTGCCTGGCTGGCTCAGTCGGTGGAGCACGTGACTCTTGATCTTGGGGTTGTGAGTTTGAGCCCCATGTTGGGTGTAGAGATTACTTAAAAATAAAATCTTTCAAAAAGAAAGAAAGAAATGTAAAGAAGGTTTAGGAGTTCACCAGGTGATCACGGGAAAAGGAGAGTTTCAGGCAAAGCAATCAGTCTGTGCAAAACCTTGGAGGTGAGAAAAAGCATGGCATCCTCCAGGAGCTGAAGGTGGCCATTTCCTTGGAGTATTAGCCAGCCGTGAAGAGGAACGAAGCAGTCATGCATGCTACAACATGGATGAACCTCAAAAAATTATGCTAAGTGCAAGAGGTCAGTCACAGAAGGTCACACAGTATATGATTCCATTTTTATGAAACATCCAGGCTAGGCAAATCCATGAAGACAGAAAGCAGATTGCAGGGATGAGGCGGAGCGGCGGGGAGGGACTGCTTCATGCGTGTGGGGTTTCCCTCCGTGGTGTTGGAAGTGTTTTGCAACAACATAGAGGTGATGGGTACACAACCTTGTGAATGTACTAAATGCCACAGACAGTGCGCACTTGGAAACGACTGAGCCTATGTTATGTGAATTTCACCCGGAAAAAAGAGTCCGGGGTGTGGAGCTTAGCGAACTAGAGGGAGACGGGCCAGGAAGGGGAGGGCAGGGCAGGAGCCAGATTCTGCTCGCCTGGGAAGGCAGGGAGGCGTAGGTGTTTGCTCAGGGATGAGGAAGCCATTGAAGCTTGAGTGGGGACAGGCTCCGTGTGATCACTCTGACTGCTGGGCAAGAAGAGATGACGTAAGGAGCCAACAGGTCCGAGCTGATGATACGGGGTGGTGGCAGAGGAGGGGGCCATATCGCCAGGACCTCACTGGAGTCAGGAGCCCTGAGCCCGGGTGGGTGGGTCAGCTCACAGTGAGTCGCAGAGAATCCTCCAGGTCTGCCCATTCCCCACTCGGCCTGGACATCTGTCCTGTGCTTCATTAGGGAGAGTGACAGGAACTCAGCCCCTTCCACGCAGCCCACTCTGTCACAGGGCTGTTCTGATGGGACAAGAACTTCCTTGTTTTGAGCTGAAATCTGCACCTTCTGCATGTTGGTGCCGCTCTGTCCTCTGGGCAGCCTGCACGCTTTCCCACAACAGTCCCTGTGTAAGTCAGAGACCGAGTTCCCAGTGACTCCCCGACATCCCCTTGAATACGTCCTGGTCCCACTTATTGCTCTTTGTCTGACCTATCACATCACTTTGCCCCCCTGGACACGTTCCTATCAATGTCTCTCTTAAGGGGCAGTGTCCAGAACTGTACCCAGCCCACCTGGTTTTATGGGACACGGGAGATGCGGGGCCGAGAGCACCTGCCACCTCCTTTGCTCGGCACACCATGCTCCTATTAATACAGCCAGGGAGCCCATCTAGAAGCCACCTCACACTGCTGACTGATCAGAGTTGATGCCAATTCAAGCCCTCAAAACTTTTCGTACCTTCTCAATCAAGCCATGATACCCTGTCCCGTAGTTCTGAGTTGATTTTGTGGAGATTTTGGACTTACATTCACCTTGCTAAGCCTGGGCCCACTTTCTGGTAAGGAAGCAGATGGCTTGGTTCTGGTCTAGGTCTGACCCCCAGCTATGTGACCTTGGGCAAATCACTGACCTTTTCTAGGATGGTCCAATAGCCACCAAGCCAGAGAATCTGACTAGTATCTGACTCAGCCTCTCCCTTGCTGTGTGACTTTGGATAAATAGCCTCATCTTCCTGAGCCCTGGTTTCCCCACCTGTAAAGCAGATGATAACAGCGGTCATCCCTCGAGTGTCAGGACCGAATGCGATATGGGGTACCGAGTCCAAGCACATATGCCGGCTCAGGACTGGGTTCAGTTCCTTCACAGGCTGAAGGATTTTGAATGACCTTGGGCAAGTTGTGTCACCCCTCAGGAATAGATGATGGATAAGGATCGTGCGTCCATCAACAAACACTTCTCTGAGCCCACCATTCTCATTATGGGCAGGTATGCCAGGAGAAGGACTCAGGCTCTATTCCAGGTTGCCAGTCTGCCAGTGAATCTGGACACAGGGTTGGATAGATGGTCATGTGGCCACCACACAGGGCCCCTGGGGAGGCTCAGAAAAAAAATCCTGAGGACCCAGCCCCAAACTCTTTGGCTGTCAGTCCTCTCTCAAGGCCATGATGTGCTGTAGCTGCTGAGTGTGGGGTGTGTGGATCGGTGTTCCTGGCAAGCCTGCCTGGGGAGGGAGGAGATTGCCCAGATGCTCACCATCCCTGGTGGGGGAAATGTGTGGCTGTTTCAGTTTGGCCTGCTCACTCTCCTCTCTCCCTCCCTCCCCACGTCCCCACTGCCCCAACTTCCATTTGCAGAGCCCCTTACACATTTTTCCAAAGCATCAACCTTATGAGTTAGTTTGGGCCAGGCAGTTGAAAAACAATACCATGGATTCAATGTTCATTCTTGGAAACAAGGAAAGAAGGAAAGAAATATCATCCCTAGTCCTGCTCCTGAGAGAGAACCACTGACAATATTCTGGAAGATATCCTAGTTTTTTTGTGTGTGTGCATCTCATTTTTAAAATTGATATATATATTTTTTTATGCAGTGGGGTTGTTTTTGTATATACTGATTCCCATTTAAGACAGAGAAACTGAGGCAGAAAGGGTCCAGTGACTGACAGGAGGAGTCAGAGGATAGAGTGGGGCATGGAGCCCTGCTCCTGTCCAGAACTCTTAACTCCAAGGACCACCTGGGCCACCCTCCGTGGGGACCTTGAGGCAGTGCGGGGCCCACATGGAACAGGCTCCCACTGCCCACTCTCCAGAGTAGGTAGGACCCAGTCCTTTGTCAGTCCTACAGAGTGATGGAGATCCAGGTTCCCACAGGAGTGCCTCCTGGGCCCATCCCCTGCCCCTCCTGGACACACACCCTCTCAGAGCTGCTCATGGGGGCCTAAGCTAAGTGTCCCTGATTTTTTCCTTAATGCTCAAAACCAGGAAAAAAAATAGTTCAAAAGTCACCCCAAATCCCAGCCCTCTATAAATTATACAGTAAGAAGTGAAAATTTCCATTTTGCTCAACTTCCTGTCCCCTGTCCTTACCCCATTCTTTTATATATATATAATTTTATTTATTTATTTTAGAGAGAGACAGAGAGAGTGAGAGAGAGAGAGCACGAGCAGGGTGAGGGGCAGAGAGAGAAGCAGACACCCCGCTGAGCAGGGAGCCCGATGTGGGGCTCAATTCTGGAACTCCAGGATCATGACCTGAGCCGAAGGCAGACGCTTACCCAACTGAGCCACCCAGGCACCCTTTATTTATTTATTTATTATTTTTTGTTGTTGTTATAGATTTTATTTATTTATTTTTTATTTGTCAGAGAGAGAGAGCATAAGCAGGGGGAGAGGCAGCTGGAGAGGGAGAAGCAGACTCCCTGTTGAGCAGGGAGCCCGATGCAGCACTCGATCCCAGGACCCTGGGATCATGACTCGAGCTGAAGGCAGACGCTTAACGACTGAGCCACCCAGGGGCCCCTACACCCAGCTTTACATGTGAGTTTATAGGAAGTACTCAGCAGAAGACATTTTCCCTTTCTTTTTTTTTTTTTTTTTTTAAGATTTTATTTATTTATTTGACAGAGAGAGTCACAGCGAGAGAGGGAACACAAGCAGGGGGAGTGGCAGAGGGAGAAGCAGGCTCCCCGCCGAGCAGGGAGCCCGATGCGGGGCTCGATCCCAGGACCCTGGGATCATGACCTGAGCCGAAGGCAGCCGCTTAACGACTGAGCCACCCAGGCGCCCCGACATTTTCCCTTTCTTTGCATAGATGGGATTATGCTATTAATATTGATCTGCATTTTTTTCACTCAGTAATCTATCATGGACATTTTTTCAGGTCCGTATTTATAGAGTACGGCATAGAATCCCACTACACAGGTACACGTTATTTTTGGTATGACAGTGTTGCCGCATTTACATCTAGATTTGTAACTACATACTTGCACCAACCTCTCACAGATGTTTCCAGGCTTGCTCTATTTCTGTGTGACTCATGCCAGAAGTGGGATCTGGTTAATTCCATGGAGAGGGTACATGGATATAACATTTTAGTACCTGCTGTCAAATTACTCCCCTAAGAGGTTGTACCCGCCGCACCCACGTGGAAGATGTGCATGCATGTCCCCAGGGTCCCCCAGCACTGGGCTCCATCGGTCTTTGAATGCCTGCTCCTCTCTCTCCTTCATAAAACCCGAGGCCACCCTGGTGGGATGGAGGAGGCTGAGCAAGGTGGTGTGGCTGATTACACAATGCCCCCTCCGGGATGTCCATGCCACAGTCCCCAGGCCCTGTGGATGGTACCTCACAGGCAGAAGGGCTTTGCAGAGGTGATGAGGGTTAGAGACCTTGAGACGGAGGGACAGTCCTGGATGGTCTGGTTGGGCCCCATCTCACCATGTGAGTCTCGAACAGCAAGGAACCTTTCCTGGCTTTGGTCAGAGCAAGAAGTGACTGTGAAGGAGGGTCGGAGACCTGCGAAGCTGCTGGCTTGGAAGACGGATGTGGTTTCTCCCCTGGGGCCTCCAGACGAGGAGGCAGCCCGGCAGCCACCTTGATTTTAGCCAGGGAGCCCCAGGTGGGACTTCTGGCCATGGGACGGTACAGCGATGACTTCGCCTTGTTTGAAGCCACTCAGATGGTGATCAGTTATGATGGCAGCACCAGCAAACGAAATCGGTGGGAAGCCCAGAGCCACCAGTGGCCCCCGCCAGCCTCACCAGCTCCAAGGTCCTCCTCCGGGGAAGAGCCCTTTGCATACTCTGGTCTCCTGCAGACCACTCCCAGAACACACCAGGTTCCTTCCTGTGTCTGTGCTGATTCCACCCCCCGCCCCGCCCCAGGCCCTGCTTCCTCCCTTTGAACGGGATCCTTCACCTCCCTCCCCACCCGCTCCCCACCCACAAGGCTTCCAGAGCCCAGTCAGACTGCAGAGAGCTCCTCTTCCCTATGACAGAGTTCACTTCGGCTCACCTGTATCTCTAGGGAGAGCCCAGAAACTGAGCAAGTTCGTGGGCAGAGGCAGGAGGGCGTTCCCAGCCTAAGGACAAGGCGTTCATACAAGGGTGTGAAGGTTAGAATGTGCGGCTTCCTTCTGAGGAGCTACCAGGGGTCGCAGATATGATGGGCTGGTCTTCGGTCTTGGTCTGTTCAGGCTGCTCTCACAAAATCCCATACGCTGGGGGCGCTTAACAGAGATTTCACATGAATGGGGTCATACAATCCACACTGTTTTTATTTCATGCCTTTCTTCCTCAGCAAGGATGGGAATGTCTTCCCATGTCAACGTTTATAAATCCACATTGTCCTTTTTATTTATTTTTTTTTTTAAAAAAAGATTTTATTTATTTATTTGACAGAGAGAGACAGCGAGAGCAGGAACACAAGCAGGGGGAGCGGGAGAGGGAGAAGCAGGCTTCTTGCCGAGCAGAGAGCCCGATGCGGGACTCGATCCCAGGACCCTGGGATCATGACCTGAGCCGAAGGCAGACGCTTAACAACTGAGCCACCCAGGCGCCCACACATTGTCCTTTTTAAGAACTGCATAATTTTCCATGGATACATATCATGTATTTTCCTAATCCCAGTTCAGGACACAAAAAATACTGTATAAAATCCTTTTGCCGGGGCGCCTGGGTGGCTCAGTTGGTTAAGTGTCTGCCTTCAGCTCAGGTCATGATCCCAGTGTCCTGGTATCGAGCCACAAGTCGGGCTCCCTGCTCAGCAGGGAGTCTGCTTCTCCCTCTCCCTCTGCCCCCTCCAATAAATAAAATCTTAAAAAAAAAAAAATCCTTTTGCAGACATCTTTGTGCACTTAACCAGTAATCTCTTGGAACAAATTCCTAATAATGGAATTGTTGGATCTAAGGCATATCCCCATGCCCTCTTCTTCCTCACTCCCTCTTCTGAGCCTCTCTCTACAGTAAGCAAAAGAAAAACTTAAAAATTTTTCATCCACATGTGCCCCAGCCACACCCAGTTCCCCTTCCTGGAGGCAATTAACATTATCATTTTCTAGAGAATTCTGCCCAGGGATAACCCAAATATATATTCCTCCCCAGCCCATCTTTCACACAAATGGTAGCCGACTATGTGCACTATTCTACCTTTCTAGAACATTTTGAACCCCAGGCTTCTTAAGAAAAATAAAACGGAACACATTCTAAGCTCTATAAATAGGCTTCAAAATATTATCCCAAGTTTTTGTTTGTTTTCGTTTTTGAAATCAGGCCCCACGTTGGGACAAACGTGAAATAACCAGCATTAGAATTTTAAATCTTCTTTCTTGCCTAGATTGTCTCTGGACAAGTGGCTCTCAGATGGCCGGGCTGAGGAACCAGCAGGTGAGGCAGGGCTGGGGGGCAGAGGCCACCCTGGGTGGGGCTGGCGCTCCCACAGAGACTCGGGACAGTCCCTCTCGTGGCCACTGGCTTGACTGCAGAGCTACCTGCAGAAGGGAGTGTGGCCCTGACACCAGCGTCCTGCCAAGTCCATGTCTGTAGCTGCCCCTGCTCTCCAAGGGGAGATGCCATCCCTCACCTCCCAACCTTGGCCGTGGATTATTTTTAGCCATCCCAGTCACCACTTAGCCTGGCAGCCCTGTCATTTGGGAGCCTGACCACTTCTGTGCCACAAGTCCCCAGCAGACACTCAGACCTCGAGATGGCCCCTTTGACGTGCACTCGGGGGATGCCCTGTAGCCAGAAGTCTCTTTTGCAAATTAAAGTCAGGGCCCAGTGCTATGGAATCAAAACTGGGGTAAGGGAGGGTGTTGAGACCTCTGGATTTTCTGCACCTGCCTCTTCTCTACCACTGAACTGGACTCAGTTATCTTGGAAATACGCTTGTGCTGTCTCTTGTCAAAGGAGATGGGTTGGTGCTGAGCGTGGGGCTGGCTTTACAATAGCGAGGCTAGGGGAGCAGCAGGGGAGGTTGCTCAGGCTCGGGGTAACCTTTGGTAAAGGTTTCCCCTCCTGGTGCGTGTGGGGATGCCAACTTTCCTGGCCAGCCTGGCTTGGCAGCAATGACAGGGTTGCATGCTTTCCTGCCTCAAGGAAGACTCGAGACCCTTTGTGTGCCTGCCATGCTCTTTCCCTGAAACTCTGCTTCCACCATGCCAACCCCCGAACATCCACAAGATAAGCCCCAGCTCCTCCGGACGAAGGGAATCTAATATACTGCTGAGGACTTAAGAGTACCCGACACAGTTAAAGTTGGTTTGCTTTTGGCAGATTTTTGTTTCTTTAATGAGTATTAGCGCCTCAATATACACAGAAACCCTGACAAAAGAACAAAAGAAGGCTTCGTAACAAAATAAAATCAGAAACTGATTGAACTTATTTGCTGCATTGTCCTTCACTTACTGGTGGCTGAGAAATAGGTCCTTTTTTCTGGCGTCATCTGCTCTACTTGGTGAAGGTTTTGTGGTGTTATGCTCACAACAACCTTGGGAAGGAAGCATGCTTCACTGGGGGTCACAGATGAGGAAAGGGAAGCTCAGATTTGGGCCAGGAGCTTTGCCCAGGCCAGAGCCCCTTCGGAGCACATTATCTAAAGTAGTCTCCCTCCATCCCCCCACCCCAAGCACCCAACCATGAATGCTTCTCTGTCCCTTGCCCTGGGTTATATTTCTCCATAGCCCTACGCTCTACTTGTTAGCACAGCACACCACATTCCTCTTCGTTCCATTATGTGATTTGACTGTGGCCTGTGGCTCCCATGAACTAAAGCCTACGAGGTCATGAGCTAGCTGTCGGCTTTGATCACAGCCGCACCCCAGCACCCAGAACAGGGACAGCCCCCTGTAGGCACTCAACACATTTTGTTGGATAAATTCAGGGCCAAAGCCTAGATTCAGACACAAGTCTGCCTGCTTCCAAAGTGGGTGCTTTTTTGATCCCCCTGCCCTGCCAAAGAAAGCAAGGCTCTGGGGCGCCTGGGTGGATCAGGTCGTTAAGCGCCTGCCTTCGGCTCAGGTCATGATCCCAGGGTCCTGGGATCGAGCCCCGCATCGGGCTCCCTGCTCTGTGGGAAGCCTGCTTCTCCCTCTCCCACTCCCCCTGCTTGTGTTCTCTCTCTCGCTGTGTCTCTCTCTGTCAAATAAATAAAATCTTAAAAAAAAAAAAGAAAGAAAGAAAGAAAGGCTCAAGGAGTTTCCATGATGGAGGGAGCCAGCCGGAGGCGCTCAGGATGGGAACCCGGGTTCCCCAATCCCAGGCTTTCCTGGTGGGTTTCCCAGTGAGAGAAGCTGGGAAAGACATTGCCAACCACCCATGCTCCTTCCTCCCACCTTCTGCCTGGAAAGTTTCAAGCAAAGGGATTTGAGTGTTCAGCGGGTACCTGGGGTCTTTCTGAGCATGGTGTAGAGCCCATTCAAAGTGCTCTAGCAGGGTGGGGGTTACTAATCTGACTACCCTGGTAGGGTAGTCAGTCCCTTTCCTCATCTGTGACCCCCAGTGAAGCATGCTTACCTCCCAAGGATGTTGTGAGCATCAAATAACACCACAAAACCTTCACCAAGTAGAGCAGATGACGCCAGAAAAAAGGACCTATTTCTCAGCCACCAGTAAGTGAAGGACAATGTAGCAAATAAGTTCAATCAATTTCTGATTTTATTGTATTATGAAGCCTTCTTTTGTTCTTTTGTTAGGTTTCTGTGTATACTGAGGCGCTAATACTCATTAAATAAACAAAAATCTGCCAGTCAGATTAGTCAGATTAGTACCCCCTCCACGGCCAAAGAGACAGACTCATGGCCAGTCAGATGGACCTTTGTGCTCCTCAGCAGCCCCTGGAAGGAATTCTTGTTACCATAGAAACTGGGCCCCTTGGCTTCCTTCTGAAGAAATCTCTGGACAGCATCCCATCAGCCCACAAACCCCCACTTCCCAAGCTGACCCTAGAGAGAGACACCAAGTGGGCTGAGCCCTCCAGGGCTTCAGGGCTGACCTACTGACCCAGTTTCTGATCAAATTCCCATGGGGCGCCTGGCCGGCTCAGTGGGTAGAGCATGAGACTTGATCTTGGGGTTGTGAGTTCGAGCCCCATGTTAGGTGTAAAGATTACTTAAAAAGCAAGCAAGCAAGCAAGAAAGAAAGAAAGGAAGAGAGAAAGAAAGAAAAAAGATCCAGGGACACCTGGATGGCTCAGTCATTTAAGTGCCTGACTCTTGATTTCATCTTAGGTCATGATCTCAGGGTTGTAAGATTGAGCCCCACATCAGGCTCCCTACTCAGCCAGGAGTCTGCTTGAGATTCTCTCCCTCTCCCTCTGCTCCTCCCCACCCCCATGAATGCGCTCGAGCCTGTGCCCTCTCTTTCTCTCCCTCTCTCTCTCTAAAATTAATAAATAAATCTAAAAAAAAAAAAAAGATCCGAAGAAAGGAGAGAATGACAGGCATTGGTGTCTGGACCCGTGTTCAAGGCTGGAAAATAGAGGACTGCAGAGCTGCTGATCCAGAGCACGGGGCCTGAGGATAAAGGGCTGTCCCCTCCACTGTATCTTTCACATAATGACCATGGTGATTCAGTAAGCACTATCAACCTCTGTGCAGGGCGCTGTGCTAAATACCCATGATGCAGAGCCTGCTACTGCCCCATCTTCCAGATGAGGCATCCTGCATCCCATGCTGACTGCCTCGCTCTGGAGCACTTAATGCATGTCAGTCTTGCCACCAGCATGCAAGCTCTCCAGTTCAGGGACAGTGTATCACTTCTACCTCTGTCTCCCCAGCACCAAGCATAGGGCTGGACACCTAACAGGTGCCTGGCAAATATTTGTTGAATGAATGATTATAAATTGCACAGCTCTCTTGCAGTATAATTTTTATTTCTTCTCTCCTTTTTCCCTACCCTTGACTCCTATCTCAGTGCCTCTATTTCCTCAACATCCTGGAAGGCTTTGGAATCTCTAGGCTTACTAAGGGTGGAGCTGTAGCTTAACATAATGTCGTAATGGCTAAGAATGCAACCTTGAGAGCCGGACTGTCTGGGTTCGAATCTTGGCTCTGCTATTGACTAGTTGGGTGACCTGTTTTCTCCCCTGTAAAACGAGGATAACAATGGTGGTGTTGATATTAATGATGAAGGTGTATCAGACACCTCTTAGGGGTGATGTCGGATGCCCTTGGCCTCTGCTATTATTCATTCTAACCAGTGCAATGGCAACAAGCTCTGCATGGACTATGAACAGCCTCGCTTGGGGGCAACCTGACAGCCCCTGGTCTCATGTCCAAGTTGCATGCTCTGGCCTCCTGTCCTGGGGCTTCTCTGAGGCCAACAAAGCATGGGATGCCACAGGGCTCTGCTTGGTGTCTACTCCTGCATAACCAAGAAGTGTTTGCTTAATGGGGGAAGCCCGTTGGAGTAGACATTGCCAATGGGAGCCAGGAGCTAGTGGATAAATTCTGCCTCCTTTTTACCCTGGTCCAACTGTCCTGAGGTGCATTTTATGTGCCTTCTTGAAGGATATTCCCAGGGGATAGGACATTCATTCATCTGCTCTAGAGGTAGTAAGTTGGATCACACACCTTTATTATCAACTCTGCCTCCTTGCCTGCTCCACTCTTTGTCCCTCCCTCCTGCTCCCTGTGGCTACTCCCAACAAAGCAGGAGGCATCAGCCTTTGGCTTCTTAGGCTTTGCTTGATAAGAATCCAGGTGAGACAACCATCATCTTCCTCTAAGAGTTTGTGAGAAGGTGAAATTAGCTCATTAATGTGAAGGGCTTAGATAAGGGTCTGCTACTAGTGAGCCTTCTGTCTCACCATTGCTGGGGTCCCCCCCTTGCTCCCTTCCCCATGTCTGGTCAATCACGAGGCCCCACTCACTCCACCTCCTAAAGTAATCTTGACAAGACCCACCTCTCTCCATCCCCACAGCCACTCTCTTGTCCAAGCCACCATCAGCTCTTTGCCTGGACCCAAACTGGGTGCTAATCCAGCCTTCCCCGGCTCAGCCCTCCTCTTTGCATCTACAGTGACCTCCCTAAAGAAAAAATCTGGTTGTGCCCCTCTTCTGCTTGAAATCCTGCCATTTCTCCCCATTGCTCCTCAAAACTGGTTAAGCTCCTTAGTGTAAGGAGACCCAAGACCTACTCTCCGGGCTCCCCCCCCCCGGGGCCACTCCCACCACCCCAGCTCTGTTCCAAGCAGCTCTCTCTTCCCTTCAGCTCTTCACCTGCATTGTCTTCCTGGGAGAGTCTCTCCTGTCCTGCTTCCCTCTTCTTCTAGCTGATATCAAGTATCAGCAGAAATAGGGAGCCTTTCACGGAACTTTTTACTGAAGAGAAGTTCAAATAGGTCCAAAGTAGAATAGTATAATGAGCCTGATGTGCCCAGCCTCCAGCTTGAACAATGCTTACTACGTGGCCAATCATGTTGCTTCTATAGTCCCCCCACCACTCCTTCCTCCTCTTCAGATTATCTGGAAGAAAACCCCACACATCATGCATATCAGGTTATCTGTAACTATTTCACTGGGTACCTCTATATAAGATAAGGATTCTCTTACAAAAACAGCACCACAACACCATTATCACATCTCTAAAACTTAACAATAGTTCCTTAAATCATCAAATACGTTATCAGAGTTCATATCGTCCATACATGTGCTTGATTCATGTGCCTCTTCGATTTCATGTTTTTAATTCAATTTCTTTTAATTTATAAGTTTCCCCTCCAACTCTTTTTTTTTCTTGCAATGTTTTATTCAGTTGTTGTTGTTGAAAAACCTGGGTCTCCCATTGTAGAAATTTCCAAATTCTGGATTCTGTCAATCTTGATGGTATCGTTTTAGCAATGTTCCTTTGTCCCTTGTATTTCCTTAAGTTTGTTGTTAGATTATAGGCTTGATCAGATTCAAGTTTATTTCTTCTCCTCTTCTTCCCCTTCCTTCTTCTTCTGCTTCTTTTTGGCAAAACTATTTAATAGGTCATATTTTGTCCTTCCATCTGGCGATACCTAATGTCTGGTGATCTTTCTTTTTGTGATACTGTTACAGGATTTTTTTGCTCCCTTGGTGCCCAGGGTTCTTGGTCACGCCACTTCAAAGAATGAAGAGGTAGACCAGACAGAGTGGTGGCAGCAAAGCAAAGTTTATTGAGCGATAGTACAAAGCTCCCAGAGAGGGAGGGGACCTGAGAGGGTTGCCCCAGAAGTTTCTTTTTTTTTTTTTTTAAGATTTTATTTATTTATTTGAGAGAGAGAGAGAATGAGAGAGAGCACATGAGAGGGGGGAGGGTCAGAGGGAGAAGCAGACTCCCTGCCGAGCAGGGAGCCCGATGCGGGACTCGATCCAGGGACTCCAGGATCATGACCTGAGCCGAAGGCAGTCGCTTAACCAACTGAGCCACCCAGGCGCCTGTCCCAGAAGTTTCTAAGTCTAGGGGTTTTTAATGGGCTTTTTGGTGGGCTGTTTTAATCTGATTAACCTTCCCTGCCACCTATCACATGGTAAAGGGTGGAGGGCTCCTCCCTGGGCGGCGTAAAAGCCTTTTCAGGGTGGCTTCCTCTTGTGGGGGTGGGGAGGCTTGTCCCTGCCTGCCTGCCTTCCAACTATCCTTCCTCAATATTAGCAGCCATAGATGATCAATGCCCAGATCCTTTAACTCTTTAGGGATACAAAATGGTGCTATTTTGATTCTTTGATTCCTTCTTTAATTATTAGCTGGTGTTCTGGAAAAGGAGGTATGTGCAAAATGACCTCCAAAGACCAAAGGAGCCTTAAGACCAAAGAAAAAGGCCAACAAGTCCAGCTTGGCAAGAAATGGTTTATTAAGGGGGTGGCTGCAGGAGGAGTAGATCTCCCACAACCCCACCTCCCTTAAGACTACCCAAAAGAAGAATGTTTTTAAGAATAGGCGTGTGTCATAGTCATATCTCCAGGGCAGATCAAAGACAGAGACAGCCACCGCCCCCCACCCCTGTGTGCTTAAAGGTGTGGTTAAACAAAAGGAGAGAATGTGGGAGGGGGGCTGAGCTCAAGTTGGTTTCAGGTCACAGCAAGGTTATCATGGAGGATTTGTCCAAGGATTAGTCTGGTTCCCACAGCTGGGATATTTCACCAGACCTAATGCCAACAATTCACCAATTTTTTGATTTTCCGGCATCTATTCTCTAGTGGATTATCCAGTATTCCTTGGGCTCTTCCATGTTCAAAACAGCTTGACTCGTATACTTGATGGTCACTTTCACTCAGTGTTAAATCTGTGGGTCACATGTCCTGAAATACTATATTGTCTTATATTAAACATTACATTGTCTTCTGGCATAAAGCATTGCTGTAGAAAGTCAGATGACAGTTTGTTTTTCCTTCCTTTATCAGTGGTGAGATCTGTTTGCTTGGATTCCCTCTATTTTTCTTTCTTTCTTTTTCTTTTTTTAAGATTTTATTTTTAAGTAATCTCTACACCCTACGTGGGGCTCGAACCCACACCCCCGAGATCAAGAGTCGCATGCTCCCCAGACTGAACCAGCGAGGTGCCCCTTTTCCCTTTCTTTAAAGCCCAGCGGTCTTCCTAGACTTGAGTCTCAGGGTTGTTTTGCCCAGATGTACCTCACGCCTCCTCAATATGAAATTTCAGGCCATGCTTTCTGTGAGGAACAGTTTTTTGAATTATAGCTTTTGGTATTTGTTCTATTCCATTGTTTTGGTTTTCTTTAAGGTTCTTTGTGGATTTCTACTACATGGATGGTGAATCTTCCTTTTCTCTGTGCTGGATCTATCACTTACCCCTCTTTTATCTCTTTCATCCCTTGGTTTTATTTTAATTTTTATTTTTCTTATTTTTTAAAGATTTTATTTATTTATTTGACAGAGAGAGACACAGTGAGTGAGGGAACACAAGAAAGGGGACTGGGAGAGAGAGAAGCAAACTTCCCACTGAGCAGGAAGCCCGATGTGGGGCTCGATCCCAGGGGCCCGGGATCATGACCCAAGCCGAAGGTAGATGCCTAACGACTGAGCCACCCAGGCACCCCTGGTTTTATTTTTATATGTTAAAATAACTTCCCCTCGTGTCGCCTGGCTGGCTCAGTCAGTAGGGCATGTTACTCTTGATCTTGGGGTTGTGAGTTCAAGCCCCATGTTGGACGGAGATTACTTACAAATAAAATCTTTAAAAAATAAAATGCTTTCCTTTCTAGCTCACTTTTCTCTTAGAATATTATCTATTGTGTTTCTTCTCTCTTCTGTTTTTTTTCTCTTTTCATCTTCATTTCTTTTTTTTTTTTTTTTTAAGATTTTATTTATTTATTTGACAGAGAGAGACATAGCGAGAGAAGGAACACAAGCAGGGGGAGTGGGAGAGGGAGAAGCAGGCTTCCCGCCGAGCAGGGAGCCCGATGTGGGGCTTGATTCCAGGAACCTGAGCCGAAGGCAGACGCCCAACGACTGAGCCACCCAGGCGCCCTTCATCTTCATTTCTGAAATGGTTTCTTATTTTATATTTAGTTATTTTCTGACTTTTGGCATCACTTTTTCCCACTTTTTTCTTTTTTCCTCTTCACTTCTGAGTTTCTCTAATTTCAATTATTTATGTCATTTCATAACTTCTATCACTTTTAAAAAATTTCTCTAATTTGGTTTTGAAATATTAAGTTACCATTTCTATCTCTTTTGTGGACGTGTTTTTCTGGCATGCTTTTATTATTTGCAGGAATATTATTTTGCTACTTCTCCTTGTTCTTATAATTTTACACAGTATTCAACCTTGGTGCTTTCCCAATGCTCCTTTTTAAATTAGATTGATTTGGGTGCCTGGGTGGCTCAGTTGGTTAAGCGACTGCCTTCAGCTCAGGTCATGATCCTGGAGTCCCAGGATCGAGTCCCGCGTCGGGCTCCCTGCTCAGCAGGGAGTCTGCTCCCTCTGACCCTCCCCCCTCTCATGTGCTCTCTCTCTCCTTCTCTCTCTCAAATAAATAAATAAAATCTAAATTTGATTGATTTTCCCAGCACTTTTAGGAAACATGGGTGAGTAAGGATAGTTTTCTACCTTCATGGCTCTTGAGCTTCAAATTCTGTTGAGTCTACAACATGATTGCTCTAATTACTACTGCTGCATAACAAACCACCCCAAATGTACTGTATCAAACAATAACCATTTTATTGTATTCCCAGATTCTGGGGTCAGAGAGTCAGAAAAAGTATGGTGAGGATGGCGTGTCTCTGTATCCTGATGCTTGGTGGCTCAGCTGGAAGATGACGGTGTGGAGGTGACATGACAACTCGGGGCTGGGGCCATCTGAGGGCTCCTCACTCATATGTCTGGTGGTGGAGGCTGGCTGTCTAGTAGAATACCTACATGTGCCTTGTTGGGCTTCTTCACAGCATGGCGGTTGATTTCCAAGAGCGACCATCTTAAGAAAAAAGGTAGACATGCATGACATTTGAACAGTCTTGGAAGTAACATTGTCTTTATGTCCACTGTACTCTGTTGGTCAAGCTAGTCACAGAGTTCCAACCAGGTGCATAGATCCCACCATTTAATGAGACGAATGTCAAGGTCCCATTGTAAAAAAGCATGTGGGATGAGGAGATAATTTTTGCAGCCATTTTTGGAAAATAAAATCTGCCTCAATGATTACACACACACACACACTTTCCCTCCCTCCCTCCCTGTCTCTCTCTCTCTCATGGCTTTGTACTTTCTAAGGTTCCTCAACCCTCCACCCTCCAATCCCACTCTCCCCTGGAGCTTCTCTTTCTTTGTCCCTTAGTGGGCCTGTCCTGATCAGTTTGGATTCTACTCTCAAAGTCCCAGGGCCCAGATGGCTCCAGCACCATCATACCTCATTGTGCAGCGGTCCCCTGGCACTCCCACGTGAACTGGATTCTGCGAGATTGTTTTCCAGTTTCAGCTACTGCTGAACAGGTCTGCCGTACTTTTGAGCACCACTTGGTGATCTGAGGGTTTACCTGTTCTTGGGACCATGAGAAGCCCAGTTTTCTTCCTTCTGCTTCCTCCCACACAGACACCGATATCCATGGGGCTCCTAACTGCCTCTGGCTTGTCCCCAGCCCACCTGTATTTTGGGCTTGTGGGTTTAACTTGTCACCTAGTTTTTTGTTTTGCTTTGTTTTGTTTTTTTGATAGATGTTGTCTGTGGGTCTTCTGATTTTTTTTAACCTAGTTTTTCATTTTTTTTATAAAAGGGGGGGGTCGGTGTATTAGTCTGTTAGAGCTGTCATAATAAAACACCACAAGTTGGGTGACTCAAATGACAGAAATTTATTTCCTCACAGTTTTGGAAGCTAGAAGCCCAAGATCAAGGTGCTGTCAGGGTTGCTTTCTTCCTCCTAGACAGCTGCCTCCTCGTTGTGTCCTCACAGGGCTTTTCCTCTGTGAGGAGAGACAGAGAGAGAGACAGAGAGATCTGCTGTCTCTTCCCCTTCCTCCATAGACACAAGCCATGTCAGATTAGAGCCCTACCCTTATGACTTCCTTTAACCTTAACTACATCTTAAAGGCCCTGTCTCCGAATATAGTGGGGTTAGGACTTCAACATAGGTATCTGGGGGAGAACAGGTTTCAGTCCATAACGGGGAATTTGGGAAGAGACATTCTACATTCTGCCATCATCCCAGAAGAAGAGAGGCTTTCTTTGGCCGCAGTCCACACAGGCCAGGCCCCCAGGACAGAGAGCGGAGTGCGGAAGGGTGGCCACTGCTCTTGGCAGCAAAGGGAAGGTGCCCAGCACCTGGCGAAGGCCCTCTGTGGCTGGGCCTCACCTATGTCCTCCTCTCCTCAATTCCTGACACCCACTGTTTTCCCCAGGTGCTCTGGAGACAGCAAACTGCCTCTCGGTGTCCCTGAACACCCCATCCTGTTTCTGGCCTCTTTGCCTTTGTTCGCACAGCATGACTGTCCAGGACGCCCTCCCTACTTCCCTGCCCACTTCTCCCTATTTCAGCCGAGAGCTCCTATTTATTTTCTCCTATCGCATTTACCTCGGGCATCTTCTCTAGAATATCTTCCTAAATGTCTACCTGCTGGCAGGGACCCACCTCCACGCTGTACATGTGTACATTCACACACACACACACACACACTGCCCTGCCACCCACCTGCACCTCCTTCTTGCACCTACCTCACTGCATTGTAGTTGTGCCTCGGTGAGTACTCCCACTAGACTGTGAACTCCCTGAGGGCAAGACCTGGGCTTGGTCACTTGTGGCAGACTGGATTTCTGCTCTCAATTCTCATTCCCCTTGTCACAGACCTCTCTGTTATCACCGGGGCTTCATAGTGGGTACAACAGACTTCTCTGCCTTAATGCCTTCAGGTTTGGGCATGGGATTTGCTTTGGCCAGTGATGTCAGCAGAGGCTTCAAATGTGCTTGGGTGGTTTGCCTTGTCTCTTCCGTCTCGAGAAGAATGTGTCACGGGTAGTCACCGGACCAACAAGAATGTGGGGACATGAACAGCAGACCTGAAGCCAACACAGAGGCTGGCCCCACGCCCAGCCAATCCGCGGCCTACAACAGAAATCCCTGTTCAATTGCTGACCTACCCATGAATGAAGAAAATCCGCACTTGTCGTAAGCCACTGAGATTTGGAGGAGGTTTGTTTTATAGCATCATTGCAACAATACCTGACTAAGACGTCATTCATCCCCGGGTTCCCAAGCCCAGTGCAGTCCCCGGCCACAAACTGTTGAATGAAAAAGCAAAGACATTCTTTGATCCGATACCTTTGCAATGTGAGTTGGCTCAAGTCACCGCACCACCCGAAACCTTTGCTACCTCTTCTTTGCAAAGGGCATAGTAATAGTTTCTTTGCGGGGTTGCTGTGAGGATAATGGAATACTCTGGGGAAAGCTCCTGGCGCTTTGTGTTCAACAACTGACATTTTCTTCCTGCATCTCTGCCTCTTACCATCTCGAAGTGAGCTCTTTGGCGAAAATGATCAGGAAGTAGAGGAGGCTGAGATGGGGTAGGGTGGTGGGGAGAGCGGAGAGCTTACTCGTGGCTCCTGAGCCTCTGGGCCCTTTAACTCCAGGTGGGGAACCCCTTTAGATCCTTCCTCCTCCCCTCTTCCTTTGCTCCCAGCATTCTTCCTTGAGTCACTGCTAACTTGCTCTTCCTGACCCAGACAGGAAGATTTGCCCCAGATCCCAAGAATGGTTCAGCAATTCCCTGGCCCAGCATGTGACTGGGCTGCCTTACGAAGACAGGCAGCTTATACTTCCTCTCAGAAGGGAGCTGCTGTGTAAGAAGTCTGTCTCCTCCGAAACTACCATGCTGTGAGGACACCGAGCTGGCCACATGGGGAGAGAGACACAGGCTGTGTGGAGGAGCACTGAGGTGCCACACTTCGGAGGGAAGCCTTCTTGGGCTTTCCAGCCCAGCGCAGCCCCCCTGCCAGCTGAAGGCAGCAGAATGACTAGCCTCACCTGATGCCATATGGAACAGAGGAGTCTTCCAGATGTATCCCGTCAATCCACAAATTTGTGAGGAATAATACTTTTTTGCTGTTTTAAGTCATTAAGCTTAGAGATGGTTTGTTATACAGCAGATAAATTAATAGATAAATGAAACTCTTTCTCTATAATATATATTTTATGTACAATGTGTATAATCTTTACTTTTCCTTAAAAGATTTTATTTTTAAGTAATCTCTACACCCAGCGTGGGACTAGAACTTACAGCCCTGAGATCGAGAGTTGCATGCTCCATCAGCTGAGCCTGCCAGGCGCCCCTAATGTTTGTTTGTTTGTTTGTTTTTAAGATTTTATTTATTTATTTGAGAGAGAGAGCAGAGGGAGGAGCAGAGGGAGAGGGAGAGGGACAAGCAGCTTCCTTGCTGAGCCTGGAGCCTGATGCAGGGCTCTATCTCACAACCCTGAGACCAGGACCTGAGCCAAAACCAAGACTGAGCCACCCAGGTGCCCCCCCTAATGTTTATTTTTATTAGTTTCCTGAGCCATTTGAGAGGAAGCGGCAGAAATCATGACCCTAAATACTCAGGTGCGTATCTCTAATGAACCACACACCATCTTACAGAGCAGTGCAGTTATCAAATGCAGGAAATACAGCACTGACATAATATTAGCAATCGCTTGGCCCCCTTTCTCAATTATCTAAAGCATGGCTTTCATAGCATTTTTTTTTTTTCAGCTCCAGGATCGAGCTCAGAATTATGCATTGTACTTAGTGGCTGTATCAGTTATATGGAGCTGCGTAACAAGTCACTCCAAAGCTTCGTGGCTTAAAACAACCATTTTGATCATCCCACAGTTTTTTGGGTCAAGAATCTGGATGTGGCTTAGCTCTTTTGCTTAGGGTCCCTCAGTCAAGGTGTCGGCCAGGGTTCCCGTGATCTCAGGGTTCCACAGGGATGGGATCCGCTCCAAGGCTCATTCAGCAGGTGTTGGCAGGATTTAATCATAGCACTCTGTTGGCCCGAGGGCCTCAGCGCCTTGCCACATGGGGCTCTCCACAGGGCAGCTCTGAATTCAAGCAGGCTGAGAAGAACCAGAGAGGATGTAGCAAGACAGAAGTCACAGTCTCTTATAACCTCAATTATGGCCTTTTGTAATCCAGAAATGACATTCCCTCACCTTTGCTCTATTGTATTCATTAGAAGCAAGTCGCCAGGTCTGGGCGCACTCAAGGAGAGGGGACTGCACAGGGGAGTGAAGGCCAGGAGTTGGGGTCCTTGGAGGCCGTCTGAGAAGCCTGCCTACCACAGTGCTCACATCCCTCTTGTCTCTTCTAATCTGGGGTGGTTTAGTTGTTTTCTTTGTCTTTGACATTTTAATATATTACAAGCCAGCTGTTTTGTCAATGTCCCTCAGTTTGGGTTTGTCCGCTGTGTCCTCATGATTAGATTCAGGTGGTGCATCATTTTTGGCAGGAATACTTCATACTCAACATTGTAACCTTCCCAGTGTAGCGTATCGGGAGACACATGATGCTGGCGTGTCCCATGATTAGTAATCTTAACTTGGATAAGTTAAAATGGTACTCAGGCTGCCACATTCTTACCCACTCTGCCATTCTGCCTCTGGCCTGGAAAGTTCTTTTTTCAACGGGGTAAAATTTTTCAATTTTTCAAACAGGGTAAACAAAACAGTACAAAACAAAACAAGACAAAACGAGACCAAATCTCTTGGCAGAGCAATTGTGGGAAGAAGTTGAGCCTGGAAACTCTTTTAGGATGAAAATCCCCAATGTCCTGTCAGAACTTTACCCTCCCCTCTCATTTGCAACCCAGATACCCTCAATCGAAGGCCCAGGGATTGGCTGTCATGCCAGCCCAAAGGAACCTGTTTCTTTCAATTGCTGGTGCCTTCACCTAGAAAGCCCTGTTCCATCTCTGCCTTCTGGTCTGCCTGCAGAACTCCAGTCCATCTCTGAAGCCCAGGCCTGGGGTCTTCAGCTCCAAGAATAAGGCTACAGCACTGAACAACTCCAGGGACCCCCGGAGCTGTGCAAGCCTGTGATCTTGTTCTGGAGACATCTACCCCCTTACTCCCGGCCCCACCTCCTCTCACATAGCACACAGTATCACTAGAATTTATTGAGATATAGGTCTGTCTTCTCTGGACAGAAGGTGGGACTAAGGTTTGTCTACCTCTCTGGGCCCCCGTATCCAATACGTGCTCCAGAAGTATTGGGTGAACACTGGAATTTCGCAGTGGCCGCTTGTGCTCCTCCTCCCACCCCTACCTCAGTAGCACTGTCCCTGCTCTATAATCTGGGGGTGACACAGTCCTAGATTTCAGACTTTGCATCCCCTGAGGTGCTTATAAAGTTCTGGCAATAAAATCCCAGATTCCATGTGGTTGACCGGAAGACCTCCCTTATAAGGCCAGCAGGTGCAGTTAAATGTTGAGCTTCTTGACAGATTTGTGAGGCTCCAAAGAGGCCCTCCCTTCAGAGAAGAGATGATGGGGTCTGGAGAAACCCTCCTGATTTGGAAACTGGTTGGAGAGCACACAGACTGATTCTAGAGCAGAGGCCTACAACCTGTGGATGAGGCCCAGGTAGCAGGAGATGTGGAGAGGGCCTCAGGATGCTTACCCAGGAGGTGACTTTAGATCTCAGTGCCCACCAAATTTCTAGTCCCCTGGAGCAGGCCACAGAACTGTTAATAATAGAACTGAAGCACCCAGTTGGGTTTTTCTGCCAAAAGAGACACTGAGGTCTCACTTCACAATCTGGAGCACTTTGCTCACATCCCCTCCAGTCCACAGTCCCAGGGGCAGCTTGGGCTGGTCCCGACCCAGATAATGAACAGGGACCTCTGACTTCCCCCACCTGTGAGGACTCACCCCTGGGGAAGGCCAGGACCATGCTCTGTTCTGTTTGGGTTTCTTTTCTACAAATGTTGAAAATGACAATGGAGGCAAGTGCAGATGTTGAGGTTTTTGCCTTTTGGGGCTTTCCTATTTCTCCTTTTCGGGGAATGACTTGTTGTTCTGAACCCTATACTATCCCGTTAAATGCCAGGACCACTGTCTTCAAGAGGCCTCAATTAGCTTATGGCGCTAAGTGCTGAAAAGACTGAGAAGAAAAGCCTCAAGCCCAAATCAAAGCCCCGGAGCCCAGGACACCACAGGATTCGGGCAGCGAACAGGGAGTCTCTTTCAATTCCCAGCACTTCAGCACGCTCCTGGTGAAGTTGGCCTTGCACCCACGAGCCGGCGCTGCCTAGCTGGGCGCTGCCCCACGTGTGGGAGGCAACCGGTCCCCACTCCTCGGCCAGCAGCACTCACCCCACCCTCCGCCGGAGACGCCAGCTGCCCAGAAGGGTGGGGAGATAACGCGAAGCCGCCCTGGCTGGTGCGCGGGGACCCCACTTCCTTCTGGCTTCCCAGGTGTCCCACTAAGGGAACTCTTGACTGGAGGCCCGAGAAGGCGGTAAGGTGGGTGGGTGACCTGTGACCGCCCAGAGAGGGTGTGCTGTGGTCTTTGAAAGCCCAGGGGACCATCATTTGGACCCCCACCCCGCCCCGGGGCCGAGAACCAGCGCAGCCAGAGGGATCTCTCGGGGAAGAGATAGGCTGGCAGGCCGGTAATGGCTTGGGAGGCTCTGGCAGGGCGAGGCCGCGAGGATCTCCACGCCACCTCTCCCCCCCCCTAACCACCCCGGGGCCGGGAGCTCCGCGCAGCCTCTCTGGGAGGGGGTGGGGGATCCCAGCAGCCCCGCAGCGAGCCCCCCGGGAAGGCGGGCGGAGGTGCAGCGCCCGGAACAAAGGCCCACAGAGGGGTCCTGGAGCGCGCGGCTCCCCGGGGGCGGGGGCGGGCCCCCTCCTTCCCCCCTCCCTCCCCCCTCAGCTCCTCCCTCTCCTCCCCTCCTTCCACCTAGAGGCCCGGCCGGCGCGTAGCCCGAGCTGCGCCAACTTCGCCAACGGTTCCCAAGTTGCCGGGCGCACTGGGCTGGGAGCTGGGTGGGGTGAGGAAGGAGAGGAGGAGGAGGAGGGCTGCCCGGGCGCCTTGGACGCGATTCAGGAATCCGCCGCCGCCGCGCCGGCCGCTCGCCGGCTCGGGCCCGAGCGGGGAGGGCGCCAGGCAGGACCGCTCGCTCGCTCGCTGCCTCGCTCGCTCCCTGGCTCGCTGGCTCGCTGCGCAGGACGGCGCCCGCCTGGCGCCGCTTCCCGCTCGGCGTGCGAACCGGCCGGGCCGGGCCGCGCCTCCCTCCCTCCTTCCCCGCCGCCGCCGCCGCCGCCGCCGCCACCGTCTCCAGGGAGGGCGCAGAGCCCTGGCCGCGGGGGATCAGAACCGCCGAGCCGCTTCTGACGCGTTCTGCGCAGAGGGCAAAGTTGCGAGCGGATGCTGCTGGCGCCGGACCCCAGACGCGGACAGTCGGATCCGCCCCCGCCGGAGGAGGCTTGGCGGCAGGGGTAAGTAGGGCGCGGGCGTCCCGGAACCGCCTCTGAGGCCCGGGCAAGGCCGCCCAGCCGTGCGCCCCGCAACCTCCCCTGTCCGGGCGGCCCGCCAAACTTTGGAGGAAGAGGGGGCGAAACGGAGCGTGGGAGAGGTAGTTCCCGGCCCAGGGAAAACTCCACGCAGGCACCCGCGACCCCCAGACCTAACCCGCGCTCAGATTCACAGCTGCCAGGTACTCGCAGCTCATCATCATTCAAGCCACAGACACACCGCGCACTCGCTGGGAGCACAGCCACGCCGACCCCGCACAAGCAGCAGGCCGAAATTTACATTTCCGGGGGCGCCGGGGTTTGGATCTTTAGACCAAGCATGCCCTCCTGCCCTCAAATAAATCCACGGTCTTTGTCTGCTGCCCCTGCAGCCCCCCAGTGAGGAGCTCCCAAAGCGCGATGGGCCGGGGAAGGGCTGTCTTGTCTCTGAAAGTCGTGGCCGGCACCCCGAGGCTAGAAGTGGGGAGGGGAAAGCGAATACTGCAGTCGGATCTCGGGGTTCATCAGGAGCGAGTCTGGTGTGGAAACTCGGTGTCTTGGTGATGTGTCTGGGTGTGCGCAGCCCTTCCGGAGGCGAGGCCGGGAGAGAGGAGGGAGTGATTCATAAACTCGGACCCGGCATGCTGGGCTCTGTGAGCAGAGTAGAAAAGGCTGCAGGCCGATGCTGCGCTGCGCGGGACAGCTGTGGGGTGGCAGTGACAGGGCCTGGAGGAAAGCACACAAACCCCTCCCCCCCCCGCCCCCCCCCCCCCAGCGGATGTGCTTCCTCAGAGGGACTTCCAGGAGGACCAGCGGAGGAGATTCCAGCCCTATATGTGTGTGTGTTCACCGGGGTGGGGGATGTTTAAGACTCCCGAGGTCACGAAGAAACCAGGGCTGTGCGGGAGCCCTATTTATTTTCACTGCACCTGAAGCTGTGTTTGCTTTCAGATGCCCTGGTGTGCTGCGGCCCCAGGATGTTTCAGGGATTGTCCTGGACCTAGACCAGTGCTTGGCATATGGTGGGTACTCAGTAAGTAGTTGTTTGATGATTAATGGCACCAATAATTAATATTTGCTAAGGACTTACTATGAGCCAAGCCTGGTGGCCTCAGCTGGGTTGGAATTGGCCTTCCTGCAGAGGAGGGGGCCCTGAATGGTTCCAGGAAGCCCTGCCTGATTTGTCTGGAGAAGTGGCCCAAGCAGCATGTTCCAGGGTGCCATGTGGGCTGGCACTGGGGACTTGAATCTCATCATTGGCCTATGCTCCCCTAAGAGGGGCAGCAGGAAAGTCTCCCATGTCTACATCTGGCTAAGCAGGGGATGGTGTTTGTGTTTCTTGGTGGCTCCTGTTGGCCTGGCTGGAGATGGGTCTCATGAAGGGTCTAGGGGCTATGTCCTCCAGCAGGGGCTTGGCTCTATAGTGGCAGCAGGTGGAGGGGTAGTCACAGTCCCTGTACTGAGCATCCGGTGGTTTCCTCTGTGTCAGCTGGAATGTGTTTCCCAGAGGAGCCGAAACATCTCATGTTCCTGGAACTGGGATCAGAAGCAGTTTTGGGAGTGATTCCCTGTTGGTGAGGGATTGAGAGTGTGCAAGGATATGGGACAACCTGGCCATGGAATCACAAGGAAATGTGTCATTCCCCTGCCCCTTTGTGACTAGGTTCAGTCTGCATTTCAAGCTTCGAAATGGTCTCAGTGCTGAAATTAGCAAAGTATGTGGGCAGCATGAGAACTGTGACCCCAGATGAGAGAGGGAGTGACCTGGACTTGGCCATCTCTGATTTCAGGGGGACTGCTGCAGCCAGTCCCTTCCCCATATCACCTTCCCGCCCTGTGTCTTCTGGGAATCAAGAGCTCTACGTACATTATCTCATTAAGCCCTACATCCCTATGAAGTTAGCGTTTTATCACTCTTTTGCAGATTAAGAAACTGAGGCTCAGAAAAGTTAAGTAACTTTTTCAAAGGCACACAGCTAATGAGGAACAAAGCTGGGGATTTGAACATGAACAGTCTGACTCTGGAACTCATGCTCTCTCCACCATGCCAGGTTGTCTCTACGGTCCCTACTGGTTCTCCATGGCAACAAAGAAGCTACTTACTAACACTAACATGGTCCTGGGGCCTCTGACTGCAGTCCTTTTTCCACACACTCTGCCCAGACTGGGTTACACCGTGGGCCATGGGAAATCAAAGTCTGGGTGGCTCCAGGCTGCTAGAACCTTCCGTGTAGGACTGGAGTCGGGAAATGATGGAGATTTGGAAGTGATTGAGGGAGATACTGCAGTAATTCCAGTGAGAGATGATTCGCTGCTTATCCGAGAAGTGGGGACAAAGCTGCCACTTGCGACCATACAAGGCATAAGTTTGGGTTTGGGAGAAATGGCCAGGCAAACATTCTCAAATGGATTACTCTATTCCTTTCTTTCTTCGGCCCTCACCAGAGTGGAAATCTGTCACACGGGATAACCAGCCCTCCCCTGCCACCTCCTGCCTGGTGGCTGTCCTTCCCACACCTGCCAGATGCCCTGAGGTGGTTTCTGGTCCCCAAGAGAGATGGGTGGGCAGAGCTGGGGTGGGGGAAGATGACACATGGCTCACCTGGTGGTCCCTAGCGAATGCTTTCCCCCACATGCCCCACAGAGGGACAGTGGTTATCGTCCCTACTTTACAGATGAGGACAGGGGGCTCAGAGAGGTGCGGTGGATGCCCAAGGTCACGAAGCTAGGGAACTGCAGGCTATGCTGCCTTCAGGCAGCCCTGCAGGCACTTAGGGATGGCTGTGTTCTCAGTCTGGTTGGTACGCTCTACCCCATAAGGGCTGAGAGGGGTGCTTCTCACGGCTCTGCCCACCCCCATCTCTGCCCAAGGTGTCCATATACAGGAAAAACTGGCGGTCTTAAATAAGGAGCAGAGGATGAGCACTACCTGGCTGGCCCCTGCCCACCTTCCCCAGGAAGCCCATGTGGGTGAGTTTCGAGAGCCTTGACAGAGCTGAGCTGTAGGTATTGGAACCCTCTCTTGCCTCCACTGCAGAGTGGGCATGCTGTCCAGGATGGAAGTTGGGAGACTGGGTGTGGGGAAAAGCTGCCCCACCCGAGGGACAGGGGCTGCTCATCTTTGCACCCTGGCTTCCCTCCCAGCGTCTGAGACAGGGAAGTACTTGGGGCCGTTGTCAGGTGATGGGTGAAGCCTAGGGAGGGGTCTCGGGCCTGCTGGGAAGTCATAAAGCAGCGGAGCCAAGGGAATCCTAGCCATGAGGAAACGCTCACAGAGGTCTCTGCCTGTCATGAAGTCATGCAGGAGGAAAATAGCTCTGCGTTTCATTCCTTAAACAGAAGAAAGAAATAAATGTCATCTCTTCTTCTCTGATGACTAAATAGATGATAGAATGCTGCTTGTTCTGCCTGAGCATGTGGCTTCCACGGCTGGGTGTGGGGCAGTCCCCGGCCAGCTGGACAGTTTGTTCTGTGCTTGGAGGTGGACACGCTCAGTCTTTGGCCCCATTGCCCGGGATCTGGCTGGTTGCTCCCCCCACCCTTATCCACCACCATGGAGAGAGGGGGCAGGCAGGCCACGGGAGACCCCAACCACCAGCAACTGCACCCCCTCATTCCTCCCCCTCTTGCCTCTCCCCTCCACATTTCCCCCGCCCCCCCTCTCCCCCTGCTCCACAAAGATGGCTGTGTGCTGAAGGCCTGTGGGTTTCTCTGGGCCCTGAGAAATTTATCACTGGGGTTCTAGAGGACTCTCTGAAAAGGATTTGGAGGAAAGTGTGGAAAATAAATAAGCCAGTTCCCAGTTGAGCGTCTCCTGAATACCATAAGTAAACAGCCATCCCGGAGGCCAGCCCCGGGAAGCTCTGTGTTGACCTCCCATGGTTACACCTGGCTCACTGGCTGCTTTTACCGGCTCCCCCACTCCCTCCCCTCTCCCCTGTCCAACCCCTCCTCCTTGGCTTTCGGAGCCTCAAAAGTCAGGGAACACACAGGACCGGACTGCTGGCCTGTCCTTGTGCTGCGGGAGGTTGGCACGCTGGCTGCTGGGACCAGGAGGAACATGAGGGAGGAAAGTCCACCTAGAGTGCCGGCTCAGCCCTGCTCCACCTGAGCAAGCCTCCCGGCCTTGGCCCCATTCAGCGAGGCAGAGGGTGGTCTCCCAGTTGGTGAGTTGGACTTTGATGGTGGAGAATGGTGGGGCTTTTTCCAGTTTTGTGGCACCTGATGAAGTTTTGCATCTTAAACGTCCATTTAGAGTGGATGGACCAAAGCTAATTTTCCCCTTTCGTGTCCCCCTCCCCACACACAAGGTGGGGCTCACATGTGAAGAAACCCTCAAAACCTGGACATTTACCTTGAAGGGCTCTCGGGACTAACTAGAATGTCAAGGTTCTTTGCTTTTGGCCGGAGTCATAGCAGATTAGGCCATATCAGCTTAGGGTGCTGGTGGTGTAAGTTCACACCAAAGGTTTCAAGGAGCTCTAGCACGGTTGAGAGTTGCTCTGTCTATAGGGTAGGAAGCAAATTTGTGATAGCTTAATAACTTCAGTGCATTTAGTCGAGCCACTCTAAACCCCAGCAGTGCCTAGTGAGAAGGGAGAACCAGAGCTCTGCATGGGAGGAGTTCCCGACTGGGACCCAGAGAGTGGCTGGGGGGCCTCTCCATTGTATGTGACTGTACCGAGCTGGGTGGGCAAACTGAAACCTCTGGGATCTGGGGAGCAGGCACTGCCGGGAGGCCCTGGGTCCTGCCCCCCGGCCAGGGAGCCTGTTTGTCATGCTGCTGCCGGGCTGCCGAGAGAGAACTTGGGGGTGGGCTCCATAACTTGTAGCCCTGGGGGGAGAGAGGTGCATACCCGCGTACTCACAGACCATCACATCATCATGGGCTGAAATACACACACACACACACACACACACACTCAGATGTGTCCCCCCCACACAAATATTTCAGTAAACAGCTGGGCACATTATATACCAAAACATTTGTAGACGTGAGTGCGTGCATGCACACACAGATACGCAAACACAGGGACACACTCATTCCAAAAGGCAAATTATGTAACGGTTAAGAGCACATATCCTGAAGCTGGAATGCTCGCAGTCCTGCTTAGTAGCTGTGTGACCTTGGGCAAGTTATTTAACCTCTCTGGGCCTTAGTTTCTTAATCGTACTAGGTCATAGGTAATAGGGCTGTCAGTGAAGTAGTATCTGTGAGGAGTTGAGAAATGTGCCTGTACGTAGAACTAGGCCAGTGTTACAAGTATTATTCACCACACACCCTCTGCCCAGATACTCAGATTCAGGTTCACAAGACTTCTCAGAGAGGCACCCACAAACTTGTCGGTGAGTGGAATCAGTCGCTTTGTACTTTCTGAGCCCTGATTCTCAGAATGTGTGCCATTTGCTGTACTAGACCTAAATTAGAATTATTAGGAAAATAATTTCATCTTCCCTCAGAAAGCTCATTATTTTAAAAGTGTTGTTACTTCCCCCCGCCCCCAGGAAGGGCGGGAATTGCTTTAGCAGCAGCGGTTTTCAAACTAGGTTCCACGGAGCCCCGGAGTTCAATGGGGACCCCTCAGAGGCCTGATGGGAGGAGGCTCCGGGCCTCTCCCCGCCTTGTCTGCTGTACACATTGGGCTTCTGAGGGAAGTTCTGGTTCAGGAGGCTCCCCAGCTTCGCTGTTTGAAAGCCCCCCTCTCCCGGCGGAACTGCTTCCCTTCTGTGTGCATGCATGCCTGTTCATACACGCCGAGCGCGGGCGCAAGCCCACGCAGCCACCTGACGTGTGGCCCCGGGCCTCCCCGGCTCTCTTCCCCACTTTCCTTTTCTCCCTTCCCCTCCAGCTGCCGCACCATCTGCAGGATTCTGGAAAGTGCTAGGAGGGTCAGAGCCAAAGCAGTGCTATCTGAGGAAATATTTTGAAAACAAACTGGGCCGCCCCCCCCCCCCCCCCCCGCCCTCCACTGGGACTGCACCAATTTTCAGCACGACATTTCACAATTTGCATGACGCCGGGCTGCGGGCACCTGCCTCTGCTCTGGACACGGCCTGGGGCCTGTCGCTGCAGGGTCAGGGACAGATGTACCTGAAGAGGCCCGAGATAGAAACCTAGCACCTGTGAGGAAGGGGAAGTCAGCCTCCTGGGCAGGGCGGGGGGGGGAGTGCAATGAAGAACCGAAACACCCCTGACCCGGAAGGTGGGGCCCCCAGTCTTGTTTTCCTCTCGGCCCGGCTCCTCCTGCGTCTGCAGGATATGTGGGGATCCCCCAGGTGCCCAGCGGTCAGGTACACAGGAAGCACGGGCGGGGACTGGGCCCCTCACACCCTCCGGGCCCGCGCTCGCTCGGTCCTCCCAGGAAGCTCGTGAGGGAGGCAGCTCATGATTGCCGTTCTGCAGTCAGGCACACTGAAGCCCACAGGCCGGAGAGGTTGCCCGCGTCCTCCAGCTCGGGCGTGCAGAGCCCTGTCGCGCCCCGGGGCCCTGCCCTGTGCGCGAGCGTGCTGCTGTGCCTGAGGCCCAAGAGGACAGTCCCTCCATCACTGGCCGGGCCGCTGCTTTGTGGCTCGGCGGCTCTGGGGAGGCTGGCTTCCGGGGTCGCCACAGCCCTGTGAGGGCACTGCGGGTGGAGGTTCGAGCCCCCAGCCCACCCCCAGGCTGACCCGCACAGGGCATTCCTGATGGTACGACGGCCTCTTCTGCAAGGCCGGCCATCTGCCCATCGCTGCTTCCCCTTGGCAGTGACTTGGGCTGCCAATCTATGGCAGCTGTGTCAGGAGAAGGGTTTTAAACTAGCGAGGAGGAGCTAGCAGATCGGGGTGTCCCAGCAAACCAGAAGCCCCGCCCCGGGGATGGTGCCCAGCTGCTCGGGATGCCGGTGGCTTCCACGGGCCCTGTGATCTTCCAGGTGGATCGTATGGCCCAGCCTCCCCTTCCCCAGCCCTCACCTTGTCCTTGCTGTTCCCTGGTCCAAGCTGTCCTCATTCCTCAGACACAGGCATCCAGCTCTCTGTAGCCTCTCCAGCCTCTCCTTCCTGCTTTTCTTGTGGCCAGCTCCCATTCAGCCTCTGGCCTCCGCTTGGGTGTCCCCTCTGGAAGCCTAGGTCAGCAGCCCTCCCTGTGGCTGCCTGCGCGTCCCCCTTGTCACACTTCACCGCGCTGCATGGCCATTGCTGCTTTCGTGGTCTGTGGTCAGTGAGCTCTGTCAGGCAGGACAGCGTCTGCCTTGCTCCCCTTGGTGTCCCCAGTGCGTCCACACACCCAGTGAGTCCCCACCTGACTATGGAACTGAGAGTGATGGATGTGACATGAAGCTTCGCCATGTAGGATAGGATAGTGTCCATCCTCCCAGGACGGGATGCTCCCATTAGGGAGCAGTCAGAGTGTGGGTGGGGGGCGGCGGTGGGAGGGGAGTCGTGGTGAGTTGGAGGAGGCAGCTGATGTGGACCAGAGGCTTTGTGTGGGACTGGGTGGAAACAGGAGAGTGGGACCCTGGGCACGTGACCTGTCTCAGTCATTATCCTATGCGCTGGGCTGGGCTGGGGTCCTGACAATGGGCCTGAAACCTTCTGAGAGGCCCCTTTGAATTAGGTGGGCCGGGGGCGGGGGGGGTTGCACTCTGGGCCCTACTGCTCAACCCCATCAGCAAGTGGTTCTCAGTCCTGTCCCCTTATGGAAGGATGTCTGTCCAGCCCGTCCAGCCCCTCCAGAGTTCAGACCTGCCCCCCAGGCAGTGCAGGCCTCCTGTGGCCGAGTCCTTTCCCCTGAGCAGAGAGAAGGAAGCCCAGCTGGCAGGCTGCCTTGGGGGGCTGGTTCCAGCTACAGCCCTGGAGCCGTTCTTGCAGAAGTAGTGGGGCCCCCGAGTGCTCGATTGTCCTCCCCCCCACCCAGGGAGCACACATGAGGTGCTTCAGCCCGGGCCTCGCCTGTCCAGGTACTGCATGCCTGCTCATGCCTGACACTGCACAGGGTGTCCTAGGGGTAGCAGAAGGTGCCCCCAGGCTAGAAAGGGAGAGGAGACGTGGGCACAGATAACTACCTTTGAGTCCAGCTGTGATGAGCCCACACAGGTGGACATGAGGGAGGACAGGGGGAGGCCGAGGTGGGCATGCAGGTGCAGGGAGGGAGACTGGGCAAAGGCACAGGGTGGGAAGGCTCAGCTGGAATGCAGAGAAGGGCGAAGTGTAATTTGTAGGGTGCATGAAGACCGGAGATGAGGCAGGATGGAGCTGTGGTTGCAGTGTGCAGACTCTAGAGGTGGGCTGCTTGCAAGGAAAGGGAGCCCTGCTCCTCACCTGCTGTGTGACTGTGGCCAAGGTGCTTCATCCCCCTGTGCCTCAGTTTTCTCATCTGTAAAATGGAGATGCTAACAGTACCCACCACATGGGGGTGAGAGAAGAAGAAAATGTGTCCCTATACAAGTGTTTGGAGCAGTGCCTCATATACCGTAAGCATCAAGAAGAATGAGCTACTATTCTTATTTTTTAAATAAATGCAGCTAGAAACGTCAGTTGAGGTCGTGTCGAGGCTCTTGAATGCCATACTTTCCATTTGCTAAGCGCCTGCTGTGTGCCAGGTAGTTACAGACCGTCTCACTAAGCCCCATACAGCCCAGCAGGGTTGTTAGCCATGTGTCCATTTTCCAGATGAGGAAACTGAGGTTCGGAGAGGCAGGTTAACCCACCCCGGATCACTCAGCCAGGAGGAGTGGGGGGCAGTAATGAAATCCAAGTCTCCCTGGCAGTTCGGTCTGTCCGTGTGGAGGTTGGAGAGACATGACAGTACCATGGGGGTCACAGCCCGAAGCGGCACCCGGATGCTGTAGTCATGGGCCCCTGGGGCAGGGAGGGCAGGAGGGGACAGGGAAGGAGAGATCCATGCCAGCCCGGAGGGCACGGAGACAGGGAGCCCTTGAGACCATAGCACACAGCTCACCATTCACAGCCAGGCGCACCACTGAGTCATTCTGGGAAAGCCTGACATCACTGAGCCTCACTGTCTGCTGCCTACCTGCCGGTCTGCCCTCTGTGGGCCCCTGGTGACCGTGTGCCCAAAGTCCTGCTAGGGACGCCCCCACCCCGGGGGAGCAGGGCCATGGCAGCTTTCTGGCTTCCTGTCCTGGCTTCTCCTTCCCGGCTGCTGTTTTCTACCTTGCCAGAGTTCCCTTCCCTGCCTGAGGTCCCCACCACACCCCTTACTCATAAGCTCAGCTGTGGCAGAGCTTCTGGAAGTGGTGATAGGCATGAAGAACTTCCAAAGGTACATCCTTGCCAGGCCTCTGATTGGAATTCTGGGCATTCCAGTGTTGGAATCACTTTGAAAAAGTAAAGCCTGGGTGAGCTATGTGCCCAGCACTATGCCAGGTCCCAAAGGCCTCTGCCTTCCTGGTAGGTACAGTTGAGTACCTGAGAGCTCTTTATGTACTAAGCATCCTCAGGCTGGGTGATTTATTTGCATCAGTCTGATTGCATAAGGTACCCATTTACAGATGCCAACGCTTGAGGCCCAGAGAGGTTAGGTGACTTGTCCAAGGTCACACAGCCAGATTCAAATCCTCAGCTGTCCAACTATAGCTGTGCCTATGCTCCACGATCCAGCTGCAAAATGAAACCACCAGAGAGTTGTAGGAGCTAGGGTGTATGAACCTATGCCTGCCAAATGGTGTGGTGCAGACAGGAAGTGCCAGGAGAGTTTTCATTTTTCAGTGTGAATCACTCCCCAGAGTTTCTTGAAGATGGTGGATCTCCAAGGAGGTGGCAGAGAGCCCCCAGCTTCTTGGCCATGCAGACCCTGCTGATGTGGCCATTTGGGGTGAAACTCACCTCTCTGGAAGGAGCACAGGGGTTTGGGGGCGCCCGTTCTGTTTTTGGTGGGCCGGACCTGGAAAAGGAGTGTGAGTCAAGAGAGGGGCCAAGTGCCAGCTTCCTCAGCCCCGTCTGCAAACGCAGGATGCCAGCTCCGCCCGCCCCAGCCGCCCCAGCCGCCCCAGCTGCGAGGAGGGGCCAGGGCCCAGCCCTGTGCTAAATGGTGCCCTCACCCTCCACAACCTCACGAGGGAGGCATGGTTAGCCCCATCTTCCAGGTGAGGACACTGAGGCTTATCGAGGTTTTCTGGCTCACCTGAACTCCTCTGGCCTGAAAGGGGAGAAACCGAGACTGTTGTCTTCTCTCTGCAAGGACAGGAGGAGGTAGGAGCTAGTCTCCCCTCTGACACCGGGTAAGGCCAGCTCTGTTCTCAGGCTTGCATTTCCGATTCGGTCTGCAGTCACTGGGTCGCCGTGTTGCCGTGAGAATGACCCTCTGGGGTGAGAGAAAAGCTCTGATTTCCCTTGAGCTGAGTTACCATTTTTCCAGGAGCTCTTTTGAAGCCGTAGGGGCCCTCCTCAGGCTTCTGGGCTGGGCCTTCCCCCCCCCCGAGAGCCAGCCCCACCTTAGTGGGCCTGGCCTGGAAACAAAGGGCCTCCACAAGATACCTGGCTTAGCTGATTACCCGGCATGTGACTCAATGGACAGGTGCCGGATTCTCAGGGGTCTCTCATCCCCTTTTTAGTGCCCAAGCCCCAGGTTAGCCCAACTCCAGGTGCCCTCTCCACAGATATGTGGGGATCCCCCAGGGTTCCATGGTCTGCAGGGTGGCTCCTCCTGACCCTGTCCCCCCGTAGCCCCCAGAAGTCCCCAGGCTTCAGGGGTGGCTATCCCCCCACACTCAGAAGGGAGGGGACCCAAACCAGTTACTCCCCTCAACCACTATAGGAATAATTTCTGGAGAGTTGTCGCTTTTCTTGCAGGGAAAGTAGACTGTTAGTTTGACTGTAGGGGCAGTTTTGCTTCTCATTGCCTCCAGATTTTCCTTTCCGGCTTTGCGTCAGCTTAAATTCAAAGGCCTGTTAAAATGACTTCCAAAAGGAGAGTCTCATCTCAAAAGAACTTTGCCTCTACTTCTATAGGTAGAAAACTGATACCTGCTTTTAATTTTTTTTTTTTTTTTTTTAGTTTGACTAAATTTTATAAATTAAGTAATATATGCCCATGGTACACAATTGGAAAGGTACAAATGGATATAAGGTAAAAGGCACAAGCTGGAGAGTAGCTGCCCCGGACAGTTAGTGTGACCCCTGCCCGGGGTCATTGCTAAGCCAGTGAGTGCTCCCTCCCAGGCTGTGCTGGCTGCCACATCCCAGCCCCCTCAGCAGTCAAGGGAGCCCCCTTGGCCTCCACCCACGAGACACAAAGGCCCCCACATCCCTCAGCCCCTGCAGCCCCAGCATGGCCCCTTAGCTTCAGCTTCCAAGGGTAGCATTCTCTGGCATTCCCAGCTGCCTCTTCTCCATTTTCCCCTCTTGTCTGGCTGGGCTGGGGCCTGCAGCTGTGGCCTGTGGGGTCAGGGCCCCACGCTGGTGATCTGACCGGACATACTGCCTCTTAGCCAAACTGACTGCAGGTTCAGAGTCCCCTAGGTGTGGGGGCTCACACAGACAGGTCCACCCTTCTCCACTGCCTTCCCTGGTGAGACTGAGTGTGACCTGGGCCTCCCCTGCTCCTCCCCCCCCGCCCCCCCTTCCCTCCCTTCCTCTGCCTCCTTCCCTTCTTCCCTCCTTCTTTCCTGGCATATGTATGTGATGCTATATAGCAAATGGTAACTCTAATTCCTACGAATGGGGCAAGTCAGAGAAAGAAATAGTGCCAGGAGAGCAATGTGCTGGAGATTTGATGTCAGCAGACCCTGCCCTTCACGTCTCGGCCTTGCATCTCCGACTGGGTGACCTTGGGCAGGTTGCTTAGCTTCTCTGAACCTTACTCTCTCATCTGGAGAATGAAGGTGATCGTGGTGGTAAGGATCCAGGCTGGGCACAGGGCTGGCCTGAGGACCAGGAGGAGCAAAAGGGCTTCCTAAGGAGGAAAGGGCGACAGATGTGTGGGGGGGGGGTGGGGGGAGGTGGGCAGTGCTGTTCCTCTGGGAGACTGGTTATGGCCTCGGGCTGGATCAGGGAGGGCTCTGGGGACACGTGGGGTTTGGGCTCAGCCTTAGGGCAGACTTTGGCCAGGCCCGATGGCCTCTTAGGCAGCTTGGCCCCTGGGCTAATGGCTGCCTGCCCTCCTGTGGAAATGCCTTTTCTTCTATTTCCACCCAGAAATGAACCCTCAGCTTTGTTTTTTCTTTTTTTTTTAAGTAATGACTTTACAGTTTTTATAATAGTGATAGATGCTTACTATGCAAAATTCAAGTAAAATGGACAAATACAGAGAAGAAAGCAACAACTCACTCCTCAGTTCCACCGCCCAGATGTAACCAGTTAGTTATTTCGTGCACATATATACATAGAAGAGGGGGCGGTAGAGAGGCAGAAAGTTTTATAAACACGGGAAAATGCACAGTTGAGTTTAACTTTTAGGCCAGCGTTCTAAGGAGGCTGTGTGCCCCAAAGCAGCCCCTCTCATTTGTTCCCCGTGTCCATGAGGGCATTGTGGTGGGGGGAGGACCCATACACTCTGCTCTTTAAAACCTCCTGATACAGACCAGTTACAAAAGGGGAGCCGGTTGAAGTCGGTACATACCAGCTCCAGAACAGTGGTTTTCAATCTTTGGACCAAAACCACAGACAAAGATACCCGGAACTGAAAAAAAAGTCTTATGAAGCCCATATGTATCTTCATCACACATGACACACACTGATATTTTCAGTTCTATACCATTCTGTTGAACTTTATAAAAAAAAAAAAGCTTGTCGACCTACCAAATTGATTGCAAGCTGGAGTTTGGAAAATATTGCTCTGGAAGACTGATTTTCAAACTTTACACCAGACTCACCTGGAGAGCTTGTTGGCAGCTTGCTGTGCCCACCCCCCTGAGATTCTGGTTGAAGAGGTCTGCGGAGGGGCCTGAGAATATGCATTTCCACCAAGCTCCCAGGTGCTCCTGCCTGCTGCTGGCCCCGGACCTCACTCTGAGATCTGACCTTCCTACATTGTTTTTTAAAGCACTGTACTTCCCGCCAGAGACTTCCAGAGGATTTGCTTTATTCAACAGATGAGAATCGCTGATGGCTAACACAAGAATTTGGGTCTCTGACATTTTGAGGGCGTCGGTCAGGCACTTTCTTCAGGATCTTTAAACGCCACTCTCCTGAAATCCAGTTCACACTATGTCTCCAGTGCCGAATGCAGAAAAGGTCTGGGAAGCAAAGGGACATTTTTGCCCAACCCTGGTTGAATACCTGCCTTTTAAATCCCAAACCCACAGAACATAAAACCCTCCCGGCCCTTTTGCAAACACCGTTCCTCTGTAGGCAATGAAAGGTGCCATTTACCATGGAGATTTCACCTCTTCTGGTTTTTTAAAGGGAAGAAGGCAAGTCAAGCATGACCACACCATGGGGAAAGCTGTTTCCCTCACTCTGGTTGGGGTCTGCTGGGTTTCATTGGCTGTCCCTGGATCCCCAGCTTTCCCTGGAACCTTCCTGGCATGGCAGCTGAGCGCATGCAGCAGCACCCGGGCTCGCCTATGTTTTAAGCTGCCTCCGCTCCAGCCAGGGAACTCTCGGCCCCCACTCCTCATCCTCCCCCTTCATAGCCGTGGGGCCTCCTCCCCAGCCTTGCAGTCCTCTAGAAGCCAACCCTCAGCTGGGAGCAGCCTCGTGAGGGAGGGAAGTGTTAAATGGGCACAGAGCTCCTCTGTTCCACTAACAATGGCCCGTTGATGACTGGATTCTGCCCAGGGCGGCCCCCCTTGACTGGACTTAGGGGAGGAGGAAGGACTCCAAGCGCCCCTCCCCCAGGCAGCCATTTCTGGGTGTGAAGTTGATCCCAGTCCTCGGCCTCTGCCGACAGAACCTCATTCTTCAGGCCCTGAAGCAATAGTGAGAAACCCACTCACCCCTCCTGTCCCATCCCAGGGGCAGTTCGAGGCCCCAGGAGTGATTCAGTTCCATGTAATTCAACAAACATCTATTGGGGAGTGAACCGCAGGCCCTGATATTTTGTAAAAGCTCTCAAAGGGATTCTCATTCACAGCTGGGGGTTAAGCCTCCTGGGCCTCCTATTGGTTAAACATTGTGCTTGCTGAGCACGGAACTGGTAAGTCCCCATTTCATGAGGGAGGTGCTTGTGGGAGGCTGAATACTGGCTCCCCGAAGATGTCTACACACGCACCCCCCACACCTGTGGATGTGTTACTTCCCAAGGTCAAGGGACTTTGCAGTGGAACTAAGTTAAGGATTTTGAGATAGGAAGATTACCCCGGATGATCCAGTGGGCCCAACGTCAGTATACTGGTCCCGAGAGGAGGAGGATTTGACGACAGAAGAGGAAGAGTGATGCCTGAAGAAAGAGACTCAACCAGCCATTGCTAGCTTGGAAGATGGATGAGGGGGCCATGAGCCATCGAAAGCAGGCAGCCTCTAGAAACTAAGCTGCAAAAGTCAAGGAAGCAGATTCTCCCCCTAGGGCCTCTAGAAGGAACGCAAGCCTGTGGACACCTCGATTTTAGTCCAAACTGATCTTGGACTTCTGACTTGCAGAACTCTTCAGGTAATAAATACATGTTGTTTTAAGCCACTGAGTTGACGGTGGTGTGTTACCACAGCTACAGGGAAGGAATACAGGGCTGTTGCTGACTCTGCTTTACAGATGTGGCACAGAGAGGTGAGGCAGTCAGCTGGGGTCACACAGCTCGTGAGTGGCAGAGCTGGAGCAGGAAGAATCCCTCACTCGGAGTGCTCCTCCACCCCACCGCACTGCCCCTCCTTGCAGCCTGACAGACAGACAGACGTAGGTCCGAAGCGCCCCACCTCCGCCCCGCCGCCTTCTTTTCCTGTGTCCTTTGTTAATGGTGGGGCCCAATCCGCCGAGAGGGGAGGATGTGGGGGTGGGCTGGGCAGGTGGAGGAAAGCTAGGGTGGGCCGGGTTGTCCCCAAGTGGAATGCCACATTTGAACTCGGTTCTGGAAGAGCGGAGCCCGCGGGCACTGTCCCGCATCTCCTCTGCCGCCTGTCATCACGCTCTCAGGGCCACTCTGCCCCTGGGATCTGGCCCACGGCCACACGCCAGCCACAGGCTTGGGCAGGAGCAGCATTCTGCTCACTGTCACCCGCAGCCAGCAGCAGCTGCTTATCTGGGCCAGCCAGCAAGCTCCCATTTCCTGGGAGGCCGGCAGTGGCCTTGTGCCTTCAAAGGGCGTTTCTTCCCAGACGCCAAGAACCTTGTGTGTGAGGTCACGTGTGTCTCTTTGAGGCGTGTGAGACCAGCAGAGGTCTAGAGAGTTCTCCAAAGTCACACAGCAAGGAGGTGACCGGTCCTGGCCCACGAGTTCCCGGCCTGAACTCTGAGCTGCCCACTGTCGTGCGGCTCCAAGGCTTTGGTTAAACCTCCTTGCTCACTGATACTGTGTTCCTGAACCGTGGAGCCGACTGCCTGGGTTCAAAACCCAGCTCTACCTTGTGCCTGAGGGCAGGTGTTTGGCCTCTCCTTGCCCTAGGTGGGGGTGGTGGTTAGTAGCTAGGAGGGTACTGCTCCACCTTCCTCACTGGGTTGTGTTGCGGACCAAATAACATTTACAGTGTGTGAAGTGCTTGGAAGTACCTCGTTCATCACGGTCATTGTTAGCTCGGTCATTGTTAGCTCCCCTAGGGCAGGGACTGTGTCTCTCCCTCCCTCTGCTGCCAGTGCCCCGGTCCCTCCATGGACCAGGGCAAGTACTCTGCAAATGAGTTGACTTGTCCTGCGCAAGCTTTTATCATCCAGAGGCTCGCTAGGTACTTCCCCCAGACTTCTAACTTTTCAAGTTCCCCCTTTGTTCAAACCCTCCTCCTGCTCCTTCTTGCCTGGGAGCTGCACAATGGCCCAGAAGCAGCCTGAACCTTGCTCCGCCCCTTGGTAAGTCCTTGGAGCGGTTCAGAGATAACCCAGAGGTC
>NC_138374.1:49089548-49107378 GCF_054177405.1 Leptonychotes weddellii | reverse complement strand
CCCCCCCCCCCCAAACCATGTGGGTCCGTCAAGTCCCGTCCCCCTTTCTCTTTCCCCTGCTGTGAGGATGGGGCTTCCTCATCCTCACTCAGCCTCCCCCACAAAAAGCCCCCAAGCTTATCCTTGCACATGAATAGATCCCAGGGGCATGGCCAGTTCATGGTTCTACAGAAAGCCAAACTCAGGGGTCCAGTTTGGATTCAACTAGTTCAGTCTTCTGCCCCAGGAAGGCCATTTCTGCTCAGTCTTAACTACCTACCTCCAGCTGTATTTCCAAAGTCCTCTTTCAACCCCGCCTCTGTGTTAAGAGCCAGTTTCCCTTCCTTCTCTTTTCAGTTAAACTCTGTACATTTTTTTTTTAAAGATTTTATTTATTTATTCATTAGAGACAGAGAGAGAGAGGCAGAGGGAGAAGCAGGCTCCCAAGGAGCAGGGAGCCCGATGTGGGACTCGATCCCAGGACCCTGGGATCATGACCTGAGCCGAAGGCAGACGCTTAACCATCTGAGCCACCCAGGCGCCCAAACTCTGTATTTTAAGTTTTTCTTTTAATTCCAGTGAGCTAACATACAGTGTTATATTCGTTTCCGGTGTACAATATGGTGATTCTATAATTCCATACATCACCCAGTGCTCATCATGGCAAGTGCAGTCCGTCATCCCCAATTTGTAAATGTTTTCAGTTTTGAGATAATTATAGATACACATGCAGTTTTGGGAAATAATACAGAAAGACCCCATGCACCCATTACCCAGTTACCCTTGTGGTAACATCTTAACAAAACTCTGGTCCAAGGTCACAGCCAGGGCACCCACACTGACTGACACAGTCAAGATAGAGCACCACAGAGCTCCCTCATGGTGCCCTTTTATAGCTGTAACCACTTCCCTCCCGCCCCCACGCCTTCCTTAGCTCCTGACAGTACTGATCTGTGCTTCTGTCTTTACAATTTTGTCATTGCTAGAATTTTATATAAATGGGGTCATGCAGTCTGTAATCTTTGGAGACTGGCTTTTTTCACTCAATACCCCTGACATTCATCCAAGTTGTGTGTAGTACTCCAAGCACAGAAAGGTGTGGAATCTCCTGAGGACGGTCAGTAAGTAGGATAGAGCAGGAAGGGGATCCTGGGCTTATGCACTGAGAGCTTTTTCCTACCCAGCGATCCCAGAAATGCTGTAGTAGAGTTCATCTTCACAAAGGTGCAAAACAAGATGGGAAAGCTGTGTGACCATATTGAAAGGCACCCCCGGTCCCCCCACAGCTGCCACTGGCTTCTCCTGAACATGTTCACCTCTGATGCACCCATATGCACGTATACATACTTACACACATTTCTGGTTGAATGGTGGCGGGCCAATCAAACTAACAAAAGCCCACAAATGAGCACAGAATTTTGTAATAATGAGCGTGACCAAAATGGAAATAATAGGGCACATGAGGAATGAGGGAAGGAAAGAGTTCCATGGCCCAGAGATTCCTAGCCTTCTTAGGCTGCTCCCCCTAAAGTAAGAATGGCCAATATGTGACGCATGTGTTGACCCTTCCCCATCCTACACACATGGCAGACATCACTAATCAAACACCACATTCTTTTCTCTCGGAAAACAAGCTTGACTTCAGTCTTCTCACAGGGCTCTAGGCAGTCAATACCAATCTATTGGCTTTGGCTCATGGGTTGAGGATTGTTTGCTGTCCGCAGCTTAAGCGCGTTCTTTGGGTCAAGATGCTGGAAACCTGGTACAGTCACCATCTTTGTCAAGCTCCCTCTTGTGCTGGGCTGTTTATCACAAAGCTTCTTAGGCAGACTTGGTCATTCAAGTAAACAGTAAGCACTAAATGTATACAGGGCAATGGATTAGAGCACAACTCCATATACTCTTTTTATTCCAGTTTACTTTATAACCACTTCCTTTTAAAAAAAAGATTGATTTATTTGAGAGAGGGGGAGAGTGTGAGCAGGGGGAGGGGCAGAGGGCGAATCTCAAGCAGACTCCCTGCTAAGCCTGAGCCCAATGTGGGGCCGGATCCCACAACCCTGAGATCATGACCTGAGCTGAAACCAAGAATTGGATGCTTAACTGACTGAGCGACCCAGGCTCCCCTATAACCACTTCCTTTTCTTTGGAAAGAGTATTAAATAAACATGATAACAAATTCAAACAATACAAGAAGGTGTATGTGAAAAATGGGTCCCCATTCCCACCCCTGTTTCCCAGTTCCCCTCAACCACTCTTGCCAATTTCTTGTTTTCCTCTCTAGAGGTAGTCTGTGTACCAGCATGTGTGTGTGTCCACCCCGATTTTACACAGATGTTAGTAGACTTTGCATCCTCTTGTCCCTTGTTTGTATCACTCATGTCTTGAACAGCATTTCCCATCAGCCCATACAGAGTTGCCTCTTTCTTTTTAACCACTGCAGAGTACTGCACTGACAAATGTGCCATCATCTATCTAACTAGTTTTTTGTTTGGGTTTTTATGTTTGTGCCTCTTAACAGACATTTAGATTATTTTCGGCCTTTTGCAGTCGTGCATGGTTTCCTGTTGTGTGTGGCCTTATTGTGACTTTGCTAGTGTATCTACAATTGCTGGGTTAAAGAGCATGCATGCTTAGAATTGGGATGGTTTTGCCAAACTGTCCTTCAAAAAGGACACTCCCATCAGCAGGACAAGAGGATCCTGTGTTTCAGTTAGGATGGAACAGGCCATGCTGCAGTTACAGACCCCCAAATCTCAGTAGCTTCGCCCAACAAAGGCTTATTTTGCCCTTGCACCACCTCTGATGCATGTGGGGGGGCTCTCCTGTCAGCAGCTCGGGATCTGGACTGAGCCAGTCGGAACCTGTGGTCTCCAGTGCGGCCACAACGAGAGAAGAGGGGGCCTGAGGAACGTGTGGGATCATCTGGAGGACCAGGCCTCAGAGCGGCTCACGTCACTTCCACCCACATCTCCCTGACCCGCACCCGGTCATATGCCTCCACAGGCTGGGGAAGGCGGAGGGCGTGCGGGCACTTGATGAGCACCGAGTGCTTGCCAGCCTGCCAGTCGTTTCTCCCTAACGTTACCTGCACAGTAGATCACAGAAGATGTTGTCTTTCAATCTGATGGGCATCATGTTATCATTTCGATTTACCCTCATACACTTTCCTTAGGCAACTGGCCTCAACCTTCTTCTGCTACATTCACACTCAAGACACACTCCAGGGGCACCTGGGTGGCTCAGTTGTTAAGCGTCTGCCTTCGGCTCAGGTCATGATCCCAGGGTCCTGGGATCGAGCCCTGCATTGGGCTCCCTGCTCAGCGGGAAGCCTGCTTCTCCCTCTCCCACTCCCCCTACTTGTGTTCCCTCTCTCACTGTCTCTCTCTGTCAAATAAAAAAATCTTTAAAAAAAAAAAAAAGACACACTCCAGGGGCTTGCCCAGATTTTCCCAGAGCCCAAAAAACATTTTGTGGGGAAGCCCTGAGACTTTTTTTTTTTTTTTAAGTTTTGGCTCTTATTCATAAAAATATATAAAGGCATGTGAGTAATAATATAAAATTAGCCGTGTAAAGATCTTTGCCAGCTGTGGTATGGAATGGATTGGCAGAGGTTCTGTGCAATTTCCTAAGCTCTCCGTAACTCCACCTCCACTCTCATTCAGGAAAACACATGCCACATGGGGGAGGGGGGCTATGAGAACCTTGCATCAGTTGCAGTTGTTTTCAAAACACAGTTTTGGAGGGAGGGGTCTCAATGTTTGATGCCTTCACTGTTCTTAGTAACCTTCGCCATGAATTATAATCTGCAGTGTTTTGTTCAGTAAAGGGCCTCATGGGCTAAATGAAAGGCTTGGAGGATGGGCGTACAAGGCACATGTGCTTGAATGGAGGGTTTATGTAAGAGTTGGGGCTGGCATTGCAGGGTGAGGTCAGACTGTAGAATGCCGGACTAAGAGGTGGCGAGGAATTTCATTCGGTAGCCAGTAAGGATCCTGTAAAGTTGGGAGGGCAAATCAGTTTTATCTCACAGGACAAGGCTAATGGATTGGTGCTGCAATGAGGTTTATGAGGCTACATCCCAGTCTCAGCTGAAGAGAGGACATTGACTGATTAGTGATGTCTGCTCCGGGCACAGGACTGCTGAGTGGTGGTGGTGTGCGCCATGTATTTGTCAGCCCTGTAATGAAGCTTCTTAAGTGGGCTAAGCTATGAGAGTCAGAGTGATAAAGGGGGGCAGGGCCATCACTAACCTGGGAGACAGGAGACCCACGTAGTAGTTGGAGTTTTGTCTCCATCCACTGGTATGCCTTGGTCTCTCGGAGCCTGAATTTCTATAGATAAAAAATGAGGAAGGGTCGGTAAGAAAATTTCCAAGTGCTGACATTCTGCAGTGTTAGGACAAGAGCCATGTTTTTTCAGGGCCCACGGGGTGGTATACAGTCCACATTTCTTTTGGACGTCCTGGACACCAGCTTCCACTTCGGGCCCTGACTGGGCAAAGCCCAGAGTTGGGGTCAGCTCCGACCCGGCCGAGGGCCCCAGGTTCAGTGTGAGAGGTGCTGCAAGTGCCTTCGCTGACAGGAAGGCCTGGGACTGTTCTCTGGGGCCCTGTATTTCATGCACCTGTTGGCTCTGGGATTTACACAGGATGTTTTGCTCATAGGACTGAGCCGGCCCTGATAAAGTGACTCTCAAATGGGGGTAGAGAGTGTGTTCCCCCGCATCCCCACAGAGCAAAACAGGGCTGAGGGGCAGCCTGGGTCTGTCCCAGGCGGAGCTGCTGCCCTGAGAGTCTGTGGCAGCCCCGTCCCCACCAGACTGGCCCTCAGCCCTGTGGTCCACCTCGTGGCGGTGGCCCACAGCTTCTCACAAGCTCTTGGATGTCCATTGCCGCTCAGGTGAGACACACCTTTACCTTTGGCTGCTTCCCCAATGTCTCTGTCTTGGCTGAGGCTGGGCACATGCCCATAAGGAGGTCCTAGAGGGGTTTGTTCTTGGGAGAGGAAGCTGGAGTGCTGGAATGTGAGCAAGCTTGAGGAATAAGGACGGCCCCGAGCTGCGCAGGGGACCATCAGCCAGATACTCATTCACTTCCTCACTCTTCTTCCTTCACTCACTGGTTTGTCCAACAGCCCCTAGGCATTTACTCTTCTATCAGACACTGAGCTTCCCACAGAGCCCCCCATCTGGACTCTTGCCCTCTCTCAGCTCCTCTTCTCGTCGTGGCTCTTCCTCCGATGGAACAGCGGTGGGAGCAGGGCCTACTCCCGCTGAGGCCCAGCCCCCACTGTGCTCTGGGCCCCAGCAAGTGAGGGGAGTGGAGTTTTGCTGCCTGATGCAATGTCTGGCAGGGCCTGTCCCTTATCAGAGCTCCATTCCCAGCAGACTCTGGGACCCCACCTTCCCTTAGGGGAGGCAGGGGCAGGCTGGGAGGCATCCAAGTAGAAAACTGTTTTCTAGTGAGGGCCCCCTCGCGGGGCGGGAGGGAGGCCTGGCTAGAAAGGCCCCCCGAGAGGAGAGGAAGGTAGAGAGGCCGGTGCCTAGAGTTGGGGCCTTAGCCCAGCCCACTTTCTTTTCAGTATTCCCTCACTCAGATTTGTCTGGGATACCCTTGGTGGTTTCCCGCCCTCCCATCATTAGCACATCGCTGTAGAGGCTTGAACTGAAAGCCCCAGGGCTTCGTTTCTTCATCCTCAAAATGACATCCCAGATTGTTAGTGATAATTCAAGAGACTGATGTATGTAGGGGCGCCCAGGTGGTTCAGTCGTTAAGCGTCTGCCTTCAGCTCGGGTCGTGGTCCTGGGGTCCTGGGATCGAGCCCCACATCAGACTCCCCACTGCTTCTCCCTCTCCCTCTGCTGCTCCCCCTCCTTGTGCTTGCTCTCTGTCAATAAGTAAAATCTTTTAAAAGAGAGAGAGAGAGACTGATGTCTGTGAAGCCCCAAGTGTGAAGTTTTGCCCATAGGACGCACTCGTAGTATTTGCCTGTAGTACACCCTGGGGCGTATACTCAGAGCACACACACCCATAGGGCACAATCATAGCACACGCATGATTCGCTCGTCTAGGGAACAAGCGCTTTTTCTTCTTCATATATCCCATCAACTTAGAATCTGAGTGAGCACCTCCCGCTGGGCCGGATGCTTTGGTAAAGGATCCATTTATTCCACAAGTATTCTGGAGCACCTGCTCTGTGCCCGGGACACACAGAGTAGGGCTCAGGGATTCTGGGCACAGAGTACAGAGGTGGAACAGACGGACGAAGCTCTCCTCTCATGGAACCTACACAGCAGTGGCTGAATTAGGCAAGAAACCAGTACATTTCCATCCAGGAAGGAAATAAAGCAGGATGCTAAGAACGGAAGTGATGGGGGAGGGGAGATGGTCAGCGTGAGGCTGATGGTCAGGGCAGGGCTCCAGGGGAGGGCTCCAGAGCTGAGCACTGGGGATGACTGGGCCACGGGGAGCTGTCCCACCCCTGCTACATCCCGGCAGAGCTGGGCTGGCGTGCTTCTGGCCTTCTTCCCCATTGGCCCTAGTGCCCTGGAAATGGGACCTTGGCTGGCATCCCCCCTTTTCCTTTGGCTGTCACATCACTTGCTGGATGGCAGGGGAGAAAATGTATCGAGTACTCCCCTGGGAGGCAGCATCTGCCAAGAGAAGGAAACGATGTTTCATTCTTCCCGTGAGCTAAGCAAGGGTGCATCCTGGGTTTTGGGAGGGAGTAGCACAAAGGTTTGACTAGTGTTGACAGATGTCACAGACGCACTTCTTACAGAGGGCCTCTGCCGGGAGCTTTGCCAGGTGACCCCCATCCTTACCCCATCTTCTTCCCTGGTGACCCTGTGACCTCCTGGCCCCAGTGGCCCTCTCCCACCTCCTGGGTCTGAGGACCTCCCACATTTCCCTTGGGACCTCTAAACCTCCCTCACCTGCCTGCCCAGCATCTGCTGGGCTTCCAGAGCTGAAGCGAAGGGCAGCCTGCTGGGACAGGGAGAAGGCGCCACCAGCCTGCCTTGTGTTTCATGTCAGAGTTTTCACCATCGCTTCTTCCTTTTAGGGCAGTGCTGGGAAGGTTCTTAGGAACCCTGTATTGTTCAGGGGGGTGAGGGGACTGGGATGGCAACTCAAAAATACAAACAATGCTTGCACGGGAGGGGAGGAGAAGGTGCAGGAGCTCATCATCAAGGCAGCCGAACTTATAATCTTACTAAAGACTCAGAAGGGAGAGGACAGTGCGGGCAACTCCCCCCACCCACCCCTGCCTTTTCACCTCTCTTGTAGTTAATGAACACTTACCATGTCCTAGATATTATTCCTCACAGCGACCTTATGTGCAGGTTATTCATCCTACAGGTAAAGAAACTGAGGCCCAGAGAAGTTAAGTCACTCCTACAAGGTTACACAGCATGGTAGACATGCAGAAAGGACTAGAACCCAGGACTCCTGGTCCCAGCTCCTTTTGCTTCCCTCGCATCATCAGACACAGGCAACTCTCAGCCAAGAGACAAGAGGGCAGAAAGTCAGGATTTCACTCCCTTTTGCTCTGCAGACTCAGCTTTGAATCTCACCCTTCCAGAGAGACAGACGGCCTCACACTCCACAGGGTGTGAGGAGCATGGCTCTGCCCATCATTCTGCAAACTCACGCTGACAGCCTGCCAGGCACTGAGCCAGGCGCCAGCTTTGACAGGTTTGCTCACTCGTGGTTTGTTGGGCAGCTGGTATATGCTGGGTGCCGTTCTAGACGCTAGTCCCTACTTCAGGGGGCTCAGAGTCTGGGAAGGGAAGACAGACAGACCATAAGCTGGAAAGCCCAACCATATATGCTACAGTGGGGGTGACTGGGGAGCACTGAGAGGCTCGAATGACCTGGATCTTGGAGGGAGGATGAGGGCTGCTGCTGGGGGAAACTTGGACAAGTTATTTAACCCCTCAACCTCAGTTTCCTCATCTGTAAAATGGGATAGCTGCCACCTAATGGGACTTCTGTAAGGATCTGATGAGGAAATGCAAATCAAGTGCTTAGCATGGCACCTGGCACAGAGTAGTAAGCACTCAATAAATCTCAGCTACCGGATCATTCCAGTTGGCCCTTCCAACCCGAGTGTCAGCTCCATGAGGGCATGGATCCGCTGTGCTTGCTCACTGCTGTATCCCCAGTGCCTAGACCAGAGGCTGGCACAGAGTCGGTTCTCAGGAAGCCGCTGTTTCATGAGTATGTGGGGAAAGGCCCAGAAGAATTAGGAAGGGGCAGGAATATTCCAGTTGCCCTGGAGCTGGCCCTGCAGGCCTCCTCCCTCTGAGCCCATCCTCAATCACCCACACTCAGGAAGCCTCACCACCCCTCTGCCCTGCACAGCCGGGTCCCACCACTCAGCTGCCAGCTTACACACCTGCCTGCTCGTATTGCAGAGCCCCTGGCCCGCTGCTTTCCCCAGAGGACAGATGTTCTGGCTCTCCCTCTAGCCACTTCCATTTGTGTGATGAAGGTGCAACCCTGGGACCTGCCTTCCTGCCCTCCTACTCCCTCATGTGGACGTCAGCTGCTTCCCGTGGGAAAATCCATCTTTTCCAGAAAGAGAGATGATCCTGGGTGCACTGTACCAGGTCACAAGACTTTTCCACACTTGGAGCGATAGTATCCCATGAATGATGGTCCTTATGGAGAAGGGATAGACTTTTGGACGGCGGGGGAGGGGGTTGTGCTGGAATCTGGGGCCCATGACATGGACAGGTGTGTGTGTGATGGTGCGGATGAATGCAAGAAATGGGCTCCTCAGGCAATGCTGTATTTGCTCAGCTTTTAAAAATGTATACATCTTCCGTTGAGGGTCATCTATTCCTTTATCCATTCTGTCGTTTGGCAGCCATGCTCACGTGTGTCCTATGTGCCTGGCCCGTGCTAAAGAATAATGAGGGGCCTGGACAAACTCCCTTACTCCACAAAGGGATGATCAGCATTGAACAAATCATTGTAAGTGGGCTCACCTTAGGACAGTCTCAGATGCTAATAGGAGTCTTTCACGGTGGTGGGGCCAGGGGAACCCTAACCTAGCCAGGAGGAGGCTGCTCCAGGAGGCTGAGATGTGAAGGCTGAGGCCATGTGAAGGATTTTGGAAGGACCCAAGTGAAGGATCTAATATATGTATTTAGGTTATTCACATCAACACTTACAGATCCATCTCCATCATTTTTGTTTAGGTATTTGTAGTCTTTTGCTATTGCAAACATTTATAGTGCAAGGAACATTCTTTTCCGTGTACTTGCCCTTGAGTTACATGTGAGGTCAAAGGATAAGTTGATGGAAGTGGGATGAATGAATCTAAGGGCTGATTAGCATTTTAAATGACCTGATTTCACCTCATCCATTGGGAGAGTGGGTCTGGGATCTGGCTGCTGAGCAGGGCCACAACCCTCAAAAGTTGGGTGGGAAAACTCTTCATTCCTCACCTCCAGACAAGGGTGTCCTGATGACCGGTCTCTTCACAGGACGAGCGTGTCCCCCACCTGAAGACGACGAGCCAGGTCCTGAGTGATGCTCCTGAGCTGAGGGCCCATGGCCCCACCCTTCCCCATGGAGAAAGGACTCGCTTTACCCCAGGACTGCCGGGACTTTCTGCACAGCCTGAGGATGAGGAGCAAATATGCCCTTTTCCTGGCTTTTGTGGTGGTGGTTTTTGTCTTCATTGAAAAGGAAAATAAAATCATATCAAGGTGAGGGATGCAAGCGCAAAAGTCTTCCTTATCAGGGAGGGGTGGGTGGGGCAGAGAGGTAGCTATAGGGCTCTTTGTGGACCTACAAAGGCAGTCCTTCAACCAGTAATCATGAGGCCCCTCCTGTGCCCGGGGAAGTGGTCCAGCCCACGCCCCCAGGAATGCACAGGGGTGACACTTGGGCTCTGGACTCAGGTAGCCTGGGCTGGAATCTTGATTCCGGTCCTTTGTAGCTGTGACAGCTTGGACAAATTCACTTTTCTGTGTCCCAAGTTCCTCTTCTGTAAAATACGGCTAACAATGGGGCTTTCCTTATAGATTACATTAGGAAATGTAAAACATTTAGCTCAGTGCCTGGCATGCAGTTGCTATCAAGTACTTGCTGACCATGGCTATTATTATTAATTTATTTCTTGGCTAGGATGATGCCTCACATTAACAGCACATCTGCTATACCAGCCTGAAGCCATGGGTGAGGGTGAGCCCATGGAAAGGCAGGGTCCTGGTACACGTACCCTGGTGGGCAGGGCTTCCATGTGCAGCTGTTCAGGTTGTATACTGCTAAATTCCAGGGGTGTGCACTCACCTCAGCTACACTGGGAATGCTGCCCCCTGAAATTGGCAGTGTACCATTGTGTGCAGTGGCTCTTCTGCTGAGCCTGCTAGACACAGAAAGTTTTTAGACATGCTCTCCCAGCGCAACACCCTACAAGGAAGCAGCCACCATGGATAGATTAGGAATTGGGCTGTGTGGCAGGCACTGTGTCACTGCCCCACCTGGGTTCCTCAGCATGGACTGTTCCAGTTCGTGCCCACAGGGTTCTACTACAAGGCCCTGCAGGTCTCCACCAGAGAGCTTTCTCTCGACGTGCACACCGGCAAGCTAGGAATCCAGGGAGTAAATGCCTCTGGGAGCAGCCCTCAGCCAGGGCCAGCTAGAGCTTTCCTGTCCCCTGGGCGAGAGAATCCTCCAGCGTGTTCTACACTGTCTCCCAGGATGCCCCAGGGGGGTTGGTTTGCCCATAGGGACACCCTGCTCACCCTTTATAGACCTCTTTTTCTCCCCACCTCGTTTCCTACCTCTCTGCCAGTTCTTCCTGTGATCATGTCCCAAATAAACTACTTAACACTCAGATCCTTGCCTCGAAGTCAGCTTCTGGGGAAAGCCAGCTAAGACAGGCTCTGGGTGATCGGCCCGGGGAGGCTGCTTAGGGGTGCACAAGGGATGGAGTCCCCAGTCACTCACCGATTCCGATTTCCCTTTGTCCTCCTAGGGTGTCAGACAAGCTGAAGCAGATCCCGCAGCCCCTGGTAGATGCCAACGGCACCGACCCAGCCCTGTTCTTGGCCGACAATGCGTCCCTCTTGTCCCTGAGTGAGCTCGATTCGGCCTTCACCCAGCTGCAGGGCCGCCTGCGAAACCTCAGTCTGCAGCTGGGTGTCGAGGCAGCAGGGGAGGCCGGGGCGGAGGCCGAGGCCGGGGTCGGGGAAGAGGCGCCACCGTCACCCCCCGGGGCCCCGCCGCCGCGGCGCCACGTGCTCCTCATGGCCACCACCCGCACCGGCTCCTCGTTCGTGGGCGAGTTCTTCAACCAGCAGGGCAACATCTTCTACCTCTTCGAGCCGCTGTGGCACATCGAGCGCACGGTGTCCTTCGAGTCGGGAGGCGCCAGCGCCGCCGGCTCGGCCCTGGTCTACCGCGACGTGCTCAAGCAGCTGTTCCTGTGCGACCTGTACGTGCTGGAGCACTTCATCAGCCCCCTGCCCGAGGACCACCTGACCCAGTTCATGTTCCGCCGCGGCTCCAGCCGCTCGCTGTGCGAGGAGCCCGTGTGCACGCCCTTGGTCAAGAAGGGCTTCGAGAAGTATCACTGCAAGAACCGCCGCTGCGGGCCGCTCAACGTGACGCTGGCCGCCGAGGCCTGCCGCCGCAAGGAGCACATGGCCCTCAAGGCCGTGCGCATCCGGCAGCTGGAGTTCCTGCAGCCGCTGGCCGAGGACCCCCGGCTGGACCTGCGCGTCATCCAGCTGGTGCGGGACCCGCGGGCCGTGCTGGCCTCCCGCATGGTGGCCTTCGCCGGCAAGTACGAGGGCTGGAAGAAGTGGCTGGCCGAGGGGCAGGCGCGGCTGGGGGAGGAGGAGGTGCAGCGGCTGCGGGGCAACTGCGAGAGCATCCGGCTGTCGGCCGAGCTGGGCCTGCGGCAGCCCGCCTGGCTGCGCGGCCGCTACCTGCTGGTGCGCTACGAGGACGTGGCGCGCTGGCCGCTGCGCAAGGCGCGCGAGATGTACCGCTTCGCCGGCATCCCCCTGACGGCGCAGGTGGAGGACTGGATCCAGAGGAACACGCAGGCGGCCCAGGACGGCAGCGGCATCTACTCCACGCAGAAGAACTCCTCGGAGCAGTTCGAGAAGTGGCGCTTCAGCATGCCCTTCAAGCTGGCGCAGGTGGTGCAGGCCGCCTGCGGCCCCGCCATGCAGCTCTTCGGCTACCGGCTGGCCCGGGACGCCGCCGCCCTCACCAACCGCTCCGTCAGCCTGCTGGAGGAGCGCGGAACCTTCTGGGTCACGTAGGCGGCCCCGGGCCCGCGCGCACCCCGCCTTGTGAGAGGCCCACCCTTGCCATCCCGCCGGGCCGCGCGATGCTGGCTCCCGCGGAGGGCGGGCGGCCTGGGCTAGTAGCCCTAGGGGCCCCGGCCAGCTAGCTCCCCGCCGCCGCAGCCTGGGGCCTGGGGTCTGTCACCCAGAGCCGGACAGCGCCTGTCCCGTGAGGGCCACCAGGCCCGGACCTAAGGGGCTGCGGTCTCCTGAGCAGGCCCACGCAGGCCCAGAACTATCAACAAGCCTCTCTCTCTCTCTCTCTCTCTCTCGCTCTCTCACACGAAACACCCATAAATGCCTGCAGACCCTGTGGGCCAGGGTCCCAGTGTTGAACCAGAAGGGGCTGTGGGCCCGGACCAGTCACAGCCGACCACCTGCTGTACTCAGCGGTCATCTTTCGGTTTCTGGATTTCTACGCAATCCAGTGTGGAATCCGCATGGATCCCTGGGGAGGGACTGGAATAGCCCAGAATGTCAGAGGATGGCATTGGGGGCTTTTCAACCAAGAATGATTCAGTATTTTCCTAAGTGGAGGAGCCGTGCTGGTTACTGATGAAATCAGCCCTGCACAGAACCACAGAACACCCGTACGTGTGTGAAGACAAGGCCTCTGTGTACACCACACACAGACCCAAACAATGTAGAAACCCAAATCCACACACGCATACACAGGCCAGCTTCCCTGTTGCTTTATGCCCACGGGATTTAACTATCGCACACCTCAAGAGGAGACTTTCATTACATTTTTAGAATTATTTGAGGTTGGGGAAGGAAACACGGTCACGGACCATGACCCCGTTCCCGACCAGGTTTGGGACTGAACGGTAGACACAGAAGGGCCGAGTCTGCGGCCCCTGTCCGCCTTGGTTTCTCCTGGCTACCTCCTCTGGCCTATTCGCATCCTCCCTGCTGGCAGGCAGGATGTTTTGAAATGGTGTGGCCAACCCTCACATGGCTACAGCCCAAACGCCCCGTCCCAGCTGGGCTGGCTCCCTGAGACATGTCCCTGTGTGAAGGCTGCCTCGGGCCTGACTGGAGGCAAAAGGCAGCTGACAAGTCCTGCCATTTTCAGCCAGGCCTCCTGTGGGGCAGGGCCCAGAAGAGAGTGCGAAGTGCTCTTGGGGGAGAAGTCACATCAAGATACCCCCCTCCCCTGAGAAGACAGGGGACAGAGGTTGGTCACCATGGTTACATGGTTAGTGTCTGGGAATTCCAACTTTTAGGGCTCTGGGAAGAATGTTGCTCCACTTGGGATAGGCTGGGTGTTTTGTTTGGGTTTTTAAGAAAAAAAAAGGTTATAGTTTGGTATCTTGTTTTGTGGCTATGTTTTTTATTTCCTTTCTGCAGGAGTGCAGCTCAGAAGCAATCTGGGCTTGAGGGGGCTGGGAGGACCAGCAGGGAGCACTCTGGCTCCTGCCGTTGGGAGAGGAGGAGGAGGAAGGATCAGAGCCTAGGCGGCCACATGGCAGTCTGCAGTGCCCCACGGGCTTTGCTGTGTGTCCAGAAGCAACATAAATTAGTAGCTCTCGCCCTCTCCCCAAGACGAGGCCAGATTTGAACATCTCTTCCAGGTCCGAATGCATTTCCTGGGGGGTCAGGGGCCTATGGCCAAGCAGCAAATGTCCCCAAACTGGGGAGCAGAACTCAGTCCCCCTCAGAACTTGAAGAGCTGCACGACGAGTTCACAGGGCTGTTTCTGATTTCCTGGACAACTTCTCTGTCAGATCTGTCCTGTTGTCAAACCCAGAGGGCTGAGTTTCGGTTTGAGTAATACGGACACAAGGGAAATAGAGGATCTGAGTCCAGCTGGTGCTGCCATGGGGAGTGTGTCCTGGCCAGAAGTTGCTGTTTGAGACGGTGAGGACCGTAGCCATCTTGTGGGGTCTGTTCTGATCACTGCATTGGAGCTGCTGGGTCTCCATCACCATGGACTACAAGCCATTCAAGGTGGTCTCCAGTCTTGGCTTTCCGGTCCCAGAATAAGTTGTGCAGGGAGCTGGATCGAATTTGGGGTCCAAAGGGACTCCAGCCCTGAAAACTTGACCCCGGGGCAGAGCGAAACCAGGATGTTTCTGGCGAGCACAGAAGTGCTGGCTTTCCCTCCCCAGCCCCCCTGCTCCCTGCACTGTGTCCCACCTGTGGTTGGTGGGGGGCTGGGGCAGGGACAAAGGCAGGCACCTCCCTCTGGGGCTCTTCTTGGGGCCCCCCTGGTGCGGATAGCAGACTTCTTCCTTCCCTCCTGTGCCTCTGGGGCCAAGGTCTCCACCCCTGAGCTCCGAGGACAGCGCCGAAAATGGACCTTTGGGATTTCTCAGGACGTTGACAATTTGTACACTGCAAGTTGACTTAATTTATTGATTTTGTGACAAAGAGACCTTAAATACCTTATTATTTGCAGGGACTCAAAGCTGTACCCAAATCAAGAAAGACGAAACAGTAATAGAAACCGTTGACTCGCGCCATACCCACAAGGACACTCGAAGATGATGATTCAGAATACAAGAGAAGAGTAAACCCCAAGGGCGGCAGGTTGCATGGGCCCCGGGGTGTCGTTTAAGGAGGTACCTTGGGTTTTTTCTTGTAGCTTGGAAGATGTGACATTGAAGGCCCTTTCTGCTGTATTCCCTTTGCCCTGGTGTCTGAAACAGGACACAACTCGAGAGCACTCAGCAGCGCTCTGGGAACCCTCAGGGTTTGGGGAAGGACAGGGTGGGGGCAACTACTGACTTTACACCCTGGGGGACCTGGCTGGGGGTATGCATGTGGGGGTTTCAGCAGGCAGCTGGGCCGAGGAAGGTGGTCCATCTGGGGCGAGTGCTGCCCTTCCATCGAGGCCAACCCCGGGCTTCTCTGCTCTTGCTGGCTCTAATGGGAGCCTCCCTGCCACCGCCACCCCCCCCCCCCCCGCCTGCAGAGCATCCACCTGCCTACAGGCAGAGGGAGCTGTTGAGGCCTTGCCTCTGGGGCTGCCAGCTTGACCCCATTCAGCAATGAGTGTTTACTCATTTTCTTTTTCTTGAAGACCTCTTTAGCCTGGCCTATATAAATAGTTCAGAACATTCCAGGCCTTAGTGAGACGGGGCAGTGTCTAACACCCACAGGCTGTCACTGTGGCCACCTTTTCTGGCTTCTCCTCTGGCCTTGTTTGTAAACCTTGGAGGGGCTAAGGGCACCGGGTTGGGGGCGGGGGTCTTTGGGAACAGTTGGTGGGGACCAGGGTCCCTGAGTCCCCACAGAGAGAAAAACATAAGCAGATTTGCAGCTCTGTGGCACTCCCCCTCTACCCCACCCCACCCTCCTGCCCCACCGCTGCAGGTTATCACCAAGTTCTTACTAAGGTTGAGGACATGAACAAAATCTAGCCTTTGGTCCCTTTATGTGATACATACACTTGAAAATAAATAACTAAATGAATAGGAAAAAAGTGTTTAATGAAGATTTACTCCCTGCCAGTACCCTCAGCCAGGGGCTGGTCTAACGGGGCAGCTGCTGACAGGACCCCTGAGAGCAGAGGGCCCACCCAACCCATTACAATGGCATCTTTCCCCACCACCTCTGTCCTCTCTGATGATGGAGCAAGGTCCAGCAGGAAGTCAGGGGATTCCCTGTTCCAATAGATGGGCACTTGGCCTGGAGAGGTAAGCATCAGATAGTTTGGACCTGATCCCAGAGGTCTCTTCCAGCGCTGGTGGTCCTTTCCCACATTAGGGCCTATTTTAATTGACTCTAGGGCCTGCCCCTTACTAGGCCTTGGATTATGAAGGATGGGAGCAGAAGAGCAGATGGCCGCGTCCCTGAGGCAGTCCCTTGCTCCCATCCCCGAGGCTGAAAGCAAAGGCAGGTCCTGAAGGGATTGATTCTGGGTCAGGAAGAGAAGGGGCAGGGCATGGGGAAATGCATCTGCAGAAGCCAAGTAGGTCTTGCCGATCTGCACAAAGTGGAAGGAGCATCCCAAGGGTCCCAGGTTGGTGGGTTTGCTAGTGGAGACTGCCAGGACATGGTCCAGCTGGAGGAGAGGCAGAAGGCTTCCTGATTGCAACCACAGTGCCTCTCAGCTGCCCACAGTTTCAGGAATAGTGGGAGCTGCCCTTTACCTCAGAAGGTTGAAGCAGAATTGGCAAATTCAGATGCCGTAAGAGCTTGGAGATCCTTTGGTCCCGTGTCCTCTGTCATTCCATGACTGTGCCTGGGGGACGAATGAGTTGTGTGTTTCCAAGGATACGGACGCGGTGCCATCCCCATGGGCCCAGCTCGTAATGTAGACCAGGTATTTTATTTGGGAAAATACCCTGCTTCCTCTGCCATTGGGCTTGAACTGGGCACCCCAGAAGTCTCCATCTCGTCTGTATGTTCTAGGCCAAGTTTGCCTGGCTCCCCTGCTCCCTCCTGGATGCCACAGACTCTGTCTTTTTGCCAAGATCTCGGCCCTATGTCATGTTTCATGGCCACGTGGTATGGGGCACTCCCTTCATGGTCATGTGTGTACATATGTGTCCACACGTGTGTATGTGTAGCACGCAACTCATTCTGCTCAGCCGCCTTGCCCCCAGCCCCCTTGCCATTAAACGTCCCAGATGTCCTTGCCATGGCTGCCATGTGCCGTCTCCTGGAAATGCAGGGGCCACCGCCGGTCACGGTCTGCTTTGTGGAACAGAATGTGAACCATCACTTGATGGCTTACTTGACTTATTTAATTAAAAATGAAAACACGCAGTGAGCAAAATCTGAAGTGTGTCTCTGCCTTTCTTTTTGCATTTGTTCTCGGCAGCAACCAAAAATTAACAAGAACAAAAACGAGCAGCAGTAGGAAAGGGGTGACTTCTGGCACGAAGCAGGGCAGGGGAGAGCTCCTGAGAAGTGAAAGCCACACGGAGGGGTGGCTGCGTGCAGGGGGTGTGATCGTTGTTTATGTTATACCAGGATGGCAGAGCTGGTGGGAACCGTGCTTGGAGCCGGCTGCAAGAATGCGGTCTGACACATCAATACGCAGGTGTTCTAGGGCAGGGACAGGAGCATTGGCTAGAGGTCAGGGGACCAGGGGACAGGTTCCAGCTTTGCCACTCTCTGGCCCTGTGACCTCGGACAGGTCACTTATCTTATCGGAGCCCGAGGTTCCTTGAGAATGAAACATGTAATCAGTGGTTCCAAAGTCAGCTGAAAAAGCAGGCAGTGCCTCTCACACGGACCACCTGTATATTTTCTGCTTCACGTGTTGAAACGGCACCTAAGATTTCCTTGGGCCTTCAACAAAATCTCAAAAACCGCATGAGGAGATTGCTAAAGGCCCTTTCGGCCAAGAAATTTAATGGAGTCCTTTCAAATTGTTATTATACGGCTCTAGCAGTCCTCCTAACTATAGTGCGAATCCGATTTTGGCCCTTTTGTCTCCAAACAGCCACCTGGAGGCAGTAGGCGTTTCCCCAGGGAGAAGGGAGAAGGTTCGTTTTGGAACAGGGGAAGACAGAGCTGGTAAAGCTCTGTGGCTTTGGGGGCCCAGGTGAGACGAGGCCAGTAGCAAGCTTGAAGAAGCAGA
>NC_138374.1:49075808-49089448 GCF_054177405.1 Leptonychotes weddellii | reverse complement strand
CCCCCCCCCCCCCAGTCAGGTGCCACTGCTGTCTCCACTCTCCTGGGGACTGGATATATTTAGTTTAATTTCTGGGCTATGTTTCCTACCACAAATGACCTCCTGGAGGAACAAATTGCCATAATCATAGAGCAGAGAAGTCGGGAAACCTTCCCACCCACTTAGCCCCTCAGTCACCAGCCCAGGCTGGAGCCATCTTTCCTCTCTGCTCGCAGACCTTTTGGGACTCCTGAACCCTCCTCCATTATACCCCAAGTTACCCAACCCTGGGAAGGAGCCAAATACTCCCCAGGGTCTCTGAGGGAGTGACAGTCCGCTGGATCCATCTGAGAAGCAGTTTGACCACCAGCAGGGGCCGGGGACCTGTGTCCTTTGCTCACGGCAGGCCCGGCACTGTGGTCTGCATCAGTGTGTCCCCAAGTGTGGCTGGAGGAACTGTGGCTCTTAGGAAGTTATGGCGCACGTTAGTATATTAAAGGCTCTGAGAAGGTCTGCTTTTCTTTGCCCCAGCTTACCGGAATTCACTCAGAACCATTTTTATGGGTAAAATTCTTTCACCATGAAAAGTGGTTTTTTTGCCAAACAACATTTTCAAGACTCTGGCATTCTACAGGTCCCTTTGTAGCTATCAGAAACCTGCAAATATAAGCATATGGGACTAAAAGCCATGATAAGCAGACCAGAAGGTTGTGGGTGAAGGGGGTGGGGAGAAGTTCAGGATGGAGCTTCGGGGCCCCATCCCACCTTCGCGCCATTCTCAAGGGGCTGCAGGCTAGGAGCAAGAGTTGACCCTTCGAGATTGTAGCAGCCTTAGGGGCGCTGGGGGTCAAAGTTCATACCCCAAGGCATCCATGCTGCTGTTGTAAAACCGCCTGGTCACCTGATACCCTGGGTCCTTGGCTTCCTTAACTCAGCCCACACCTGCAGGGCCTCTGCGGCATTACCCAAAAGGTACGGTAACCCCCACAGAGAGCGGGGACCCTGGGGAACCAGGCCAGGCATAAACACCACAGGACACTATTGATCTGAGCTTGGAGGTAACTCTTAAAGGAGCCATTTCTGGAAGAGCCGGGCAAAGGTTACCAACAGTAAACAGGCTCCCTGGAGATGTAATCCTCTCGTAGCTAGTAAACCCCTCGCTAAACGCTGCTGTGCGGTTTACTGAAAGAACAAGCAAGTAGTAAAGGCTCAGCGGGAGAGGCTTGCCCAGGAAAATCAGACCATGAGAAAGAAGGGGGGGTGGAAGGGGGGTGGGGGAAGTGACAGCAAGGAGGGGGCATCCTCATGAGATGCAGGGGAGGAAGACAGCCAAGGTGCTAAAAGAGGACACCCACGAGGATAGCCACGGCTGCAATGTCCAAGCACTCAGGGCCCAGGGTGCGCGTGGCCCCGCACACCCCCGGCCATGGATCGAATCTACCCTGTGGATGTGGGGCCCACACAGTGTCTGGTTTCGTCTTTAGCAATTGGCATTAGAGGCCGACACTTAAAAGATAAGGGGTTTTATATGAAAACCAGCTTTCCACTTCCTCTAGAACATCAAGTGTCTTGGTTTGAGTAACACCTGGGGTTGATGCTGAGACGAGGGTTAGAGAGCAAAGGGTTTATTTTTGTCATTGCACACGACTGAATTTTTAAGGGTTGGGAGGAAAATGGTTTGAGTTCCCAAGGCCCAGCCTGGGCAGAGGTACAGGTTTGAGTTTTGGGGGAGGGGTCCCATTCCTTCCTATCATGCCTCCCTCTGTTGTCACCCTCCCCTAGAGAGCAGGGGAGGAGGGAAGCGAGACAGCTAGTGAAGGGTGCACTGGTAAGCCAGCCGCCCCCTTGGGCAACTGGAGCAGGAGCCCTCCGGGAAACGGTATAAAGCCCGTGCCTTAGAATTATTCTACCTGAGGGGGAAGATGAGGGACCCTGGAGTATTCCTACATCAATCCTTGTCGGATTTTGGCTGAAGGCTGCTTTAGGGGAATATTAATTCCCCAGCACAGTCTTGCTGGCAGAACAGCCTTCCAGAATTCTGGAAGAAGCCTTCAGGCGCAGAGATGCAGGCAGTTGGAAGTTTCCGGAGCTCAGCGTAAGTATGCAGAGCAAGGTGTAAGGAGGGGAGGGGTCTGACAGCACCCGCTCCTGGGTGGTGTGGGGCTCTCATTCCCGCAGGGACAATGCGCTACAGCTGGGGGAAAGCAGCAGTCGCTCCAAGGGGAGAAGAGCCGGGTCCCACGTTCCCCTGGGCTCTCCAACACTGAGGCACCATTTACCACAGCACTGATATTTTACCTCCGACTGAGACATCTCTGTGAATCCTCATCTGTCCATGAGGGCTACTGCTGTGACTCCATTCATTATAATAGCTCCCCAGGACCCAGAGGCCTTTGCGTTTTCAACCTCCAGCTTGAAGTCCTGGTGGCATGCTGGGGTCTGAGTAGGCTTTCCCAGCAAGGCCTACCCCAAGGTCCTTAACACTTAAATCTGAGGAATAAGCTGGTTAGTCTGGAAATCGTGGGCTCTGCCTCTGTCTGCCTCACCAGAACATTGAACTTAACTGCCCCGTCTACACCCACCTGGGTTTCTCCTGCCCACCCCGCCCCCAGAGCTGCTGTTACCTACTTGAGTAGGGGGCCAGAATGAGCAGTGAGAAAGAAGGTGATTTTGCCCACCTAGAGGCTGGATGGGGCCAGCCTGTGTCCAGTCCATACCAGAGCTGTCCTCCCTGGAAAGTGCATAGCGGGTGATGCTCACCTGTGGGGTACACAGGACCCCTGGGCATGCTCTTGCAATGATCGGCGTGGCAATCCCCAGTGCCTGCATTCAAATGCCACCCCGTTCTCTCTCACCCAGGAAAGCTCAACAGAGGGCCCCAGGGGGCAGCAGGTGCTAGGGCCTGGAAGACAAAGAGGACTGGGAGCCCTTGTGGCCTGAGAAACAGCTTGCTTCTGGGGAAACAGGAAGCTGGAGAGCAGAGCTGGGCCTGAATGCTCAGAAGTCTCTAAGCCACACTAGGAAGGAGCTGGACTTGATCCTTCAAGCTAGGGAGCCACTGAAAGGCAGAGTGAAGCAGAGTGGCCTGCTGTGATCACTGGACCCCATTTCACAGATGAGAAGAGTGAGGCCCAGGCAGCTGACACGACTAGCAAGTGTTAGGATGTGAATCCACGTCTCCCATCCTCATAGACCCTTCTGTCCCATCCTTTGCCTCAAGTCTCCCACTTCGATCTGGTGAGAGCCCTCAGGTCATGGAGATGCCAAGGAGGCACAAGCGCAGAACCGAAGGCTTCCCTTCGGGCTCATACACGACAAGCCCGACCCCTCTTCTAAGTGCCTACTTTGCGAAGTCTGCCCCTGAGTCTGCTCTTCTCCAGGCTTGAATAACATCAATGTGTCCTAGCTGTGTGACCTCGGACCAGTGAATTGTCCTCTCTGCGCCTTAGGTTGCTCTCGTGTAAAATGGGGACAATATCAACATGAAGGACAGGGATATGTGCTGTGTGCCTGGTTCATGATGAGCCCTTAATAAACAGGTACTGCTTTACTTGAGGTCTTTGCCCCATGCTCGTCCTCCTCTGGACGCCCCTCAGTTAATCAGTGAATTGACAAATATTTTGAAGGCTGGAAGGGAGGCCCAAATAGAACTTATAATGGGACCCAGGGCCAAAGAGAATGGGTCCCTCAGCACCTGCCCCAGGCAGTCAGGCTGCCCTTTGTCCTAAATCCTGAAAAGCAGAGCTGAGCTTCAGGGACAGACCCGAGATGCCCCATGGAGTTCCTCCAGAGTTTGGCTAAGTGAACAGGAGCTAATCCTGTTTCCGCTTGTAAGTTTCCATTAATTCCCCTTCTTTACCATTCTCTTTTCCCCTGGCTTGATGGCGATTTCTCTAAGCAGCGTCCCTTCCGGGAGACCATGCCCTCTGCCTTTCGTCTGTCTGAGTGGAGAGACTGACGCTGGGGGACCAAGATCTGGGCTGAGGTCAATTCATTCAAAACATTGCCTGATGGGTGCTGCTCTCCACCACCCTGGCCCCAAACAGAGACATGTTCACACTTGGCTTGGAGCGCACTGCTTTCTTGACACATGTCCCGCTTGGCTGGGGAGCAGAGGAACAGTTGAGAAGACATGTGTCAGGACTTGCCCATGGAAGCAGGAATCCAAGGAACCCAATACAGGACCATGCTCCTGACATTTACTTCCAGATGTCAGTGCCCGCTCCTCGTTCTCCATCACGGGTGATTAAGCCTCAGGGAAAGGCTTGAGCATTCACCTTGGCTCCCTGTGCCTGACACAGCACAAGTGGTAGTTGCATGAATGAATGAATGAATGAATGAATGAATGAATGGTGTACTATTAGGGACACTTAGTACATGTGTAATATGCAGCTGTCACCACTCTCTAGCTCCAGAACGTTTTCATCACCCCAGAAGGAAGCCCCATATTCCCTGGCAATCACCGATCGGCTTTCTGTCTCTAGGGATTTGCCTCTTCTGGACATTTCATGTAAATGAAACCACACAATATGACACCTTCTGTGTCTGGCTTCTTTCGCATGTTTCCGAGGTTCACCCACGTAGAATGTATCAGAACTTCATTCCTTTTTAAGGCTAAATACTATTGCATTGTATGGATGGACCCCGGTTTGTTTACCCATTCATCCGTTGATGGCCCCTCCGGTCCTTCCTATCTGTTGGCAACAGTTTCGTTTACTTAAACATTTCCTGCACACCTACCGTGACCCAGGCCCTGTGCTGGGCACTTGCTCACGATTTCTTCTTGAACCCTCAGAACTGCTCTCGGCTGGGTGGAAATTATCTCCCCATTCCACAGATAAAGGAACTGAGGCTCAGCACTGTTTAAGGAACTTGCTGAGATAGAAAGTAACAGAAATAGTTGAGCCCAACAAACGTTGGCCGTGTGCCCACCATGTGCCAGACCCCATGCAGAGCTGCAGGGGAGAGAATTGCAAGCACAGTCCCCGTCTGCGCGGGGACAGACATCCCATGTCAGACTTTTCAGGGCAGGCTCAGCATTACTCATTTTTATACTTTCCAATACCCAATACAAGAAATTCATTGACGATTCTGATGCGGCTTACTCTGTAACCATCTGTACCTAAAAATTCGCAATCGGGGAAAAATAAAACCCACCATCAATACCCCGTGTCTGTGTCAGTCCCTCCCTGCCTATGACGGATGGGAATGTCCAGATGGAAGTGGCTGAGGCCTCGCTGGCTCAAGTATAACTCACCAGTTTCTTTCCGCCCTTGACAGTGCTAAGTTGCTCAGTCTGCATCTGCAGCAATAGCTCCCCAAGGGAGCTTTATAGGTCTCCTCATGAGGTCCAGGACCGCCCCTGCCGTGCACTTTATCTCAGACACAGGAGCAGAGGGACCAGACCCCAGGCTTGTGGTGGCTCAATGATTTCTCAGCATTGTCCCTAGAGAGCCCTATGGTCATGTGGCTGTGGGAACAGTGTGGAGTCCTGAGGACATGAGCAGGAGAGGGCTCATGCAGGGCCCTGCCAACACCTTAGTCACTGAACTTCCCGGGCAGGATCCAGCAGAGAGGCATAAAGTGGTAGGACCTGGAGGGCTCAGAGCCCATCCCCTTGTGTCTTTTCTCAGACGCTGCAGGAGGTTCCGTGCCTGTCCTGGGAGCTGCCCACAGCGTCCTGGAGGTGCCATGTGTGACCTCTTGGAGCATACACTGAAGTGAGATTTAAGTGAGATCAGGCATTTTTTCCCCAAATGGCTGTGCCAGACCGTCGTGGGGACATCTCTGAGCTCCAAGATTTTGGCACCCTTGTCCCTCTCCTTGGTGACAGGACAAATAAAAGGCACTTATTCATTGGCCTGGTGGTCTGGGATCTTGGGCAATCCCTGCAGATGTTGTCTGCCTCTGCGAACAGTGCTCCTGGGATCCTGACCCAGACAAGAGAGAGGCAGTGGGACCAGAGACTCTCTTTAGAACTTGGCTTTCGATGACAGTGGCGTGGAGCTAAGGCAGGGAAACATCACGCTCCTGGAGGAAAGGTCACCTGTTGCCCTCAAGACATGCACCCATAATGAACATAGGAATAAAGCTCAAACTCAGCAGAGAGCCAAGAAATGTGAACCAAAACAACAAAGACCTCTTAAATTGGCAACCAAGTTTTAAAAATAGTAAACCCCCCTGCTGGCAAAGGTGTGGAGAAACATCCTTTCATCTTATGGGAGAACCAGGGTGGAAAGTTTTGTGGTATGTATCAAGCACTAACATTTTTTTCATATATTTTCACCCAGCAAACCCAGTACGGGAGTTTATCCTAAGGAAATAACTATGGCTGATGCTAAGATTTTTTTTTTTTTAAAGATTTTATTTATTTGAAAGAGAGAATGAGAGACAGCATGAGAGAGAGGAGGGTCAGAGGGAGAAGCAGACTCCTTGCCGAGCAGGAAGCCCGATGTGGGACTCGATCCCGGGACTCCAGGATCATGACCTGAGCCGAAGGCAGTCGTTTAACCAACTGAGCCACCCAGGCGCCCCGATGCTAAGATTTAATGTTGATGAACTTGAATGTTGCTTATAATAGTGAAAAAGCAGAAAACCACTTAAGTGTTGAGTAATAGAGAACTGGGCACATAAATTGTGGTTACACATATGATGGGATTCTCTGAAGCCATTAAAATGATCATACAGAAGACTTTTTTAACGACAAAACGTTTAGAAAAATTACATGACAAAAGTAATCTATAAAACAACAAGTACCATATGACTCGATTTATAGAAAATATTCTCTGTACTGTGAACACATTTGCAAAGAGAAATGATTGGAAACACATAAGCCAAACTGTTGACAGTAAATTACTTATCTGAGTCTCCAATAATTTCTTTAACAAACATGTATTCCTTGCATCTGTCACTTGGCATTTAAGAGTGTAGCCTGTGGGGTCAGGCTGCCTGAGTTCAAATCCTAACTTTTTTTTTTAAGATCTATTTATTTATTTTAGGGCGCCTGGGTGGCTCAGTTGGTTAAGCAACTGCCTTCAGCTCAGGTCATGATCCTGGAGTCCTAGGATCGAGTCCCACATTGGGCTCCCTGCTCAGTGGGGAGTCTGCTTCTCCCTCTGACCCTCTCCCCTCTCATGTTCTCTCTCACTCTCTCTCTCTCAAATAAATAAAATCTTAAAAAAAAATCTATTTATTTATTTGAGAGAGAGAGAGTGAACAGGGGGAGGGGCAGAGGGAGAGGGAGAGAGAATCTCAAGCAGACTCCCCGTTGAGCAGGGAGCAGACTCGGGACTTGATCCCATGACCCTGAGACCATGACTTGAGCTGAAATCTAGAGTCAGACGCTTAACCGACTGAGCCACCCATGCACCCCATCAAATCCCAGTTCTACCTCTGGGTCACAGAGACATCTCTGAGTTTCCATATTCAAGTACAAATGGGCATAATAATAGTCATGCCAAAGCACCTGCTGAGGGGGTGTTGGGAAGCTCTAAGTGAGATGGTATGTGTGAAGTCCCTAGTACAACGTCTTGCAGTGATTTAGCATCACCATTACTGTGATTACCATGACTAATTATTGTTAATAATTATCAATATAACTCTTGCAATTAGGAAGGAGCAAAGCCTGAGTGTTGGCCTGCTTCCTCTGCCCACCTAGCCAGAAAGCCACCCCCGCCAGCTCATCCCCACCCCCTAAGGCTGGCCGTTGCTCTCTGACCTCCCACTAGGCCTTCCGCTCATACTCGCCAGGACTCCAGTGTTCCGTCCTCCTTGACCCTGGCCACAGAGAGGGCTTGGAAGAAACAGCCCAACAAATATTGCTCTGCTAGTCCCAGAGTGAGACGCGGAAGCTTACAAAAATGCATAAGCAAATGTTTAATTTGGGAGGAGAGAAGGAGCAAGAAAGGAGAGTTTTCAGTAAGGCCTAGGAAGAGACTGTCATCCATCGCTGGAGCCTCCTTGTTTGTCCTGCTTGTTTCTTCACTCCATCCTGACCACATCATTTGCTGTGAAGCATCTGGCTCCAATATGAGGCTGATTTTAATAAATCCAAGACATCTCCCTTAGCCCAGCAGACTGGAAGAAGCCACAGAGAAACCCCACCGTGTTGCCAGCAGGAGCCCTGAAAGGCAGAGATGGATAGGAATGAGGAGGATGGTTAATAGCCTTAGTGAGGACCAGGATGCATCTGGAGGGAGGCATACCCACGTGACCCATGTATTTAGAAATCAGGAGGGACAGGCCAGAGAGAGACAGGCACACTGGGGCCGACAGCGGCCTCTGGCAAGCATCCACCTGCCCTTGGTTTCTATCCTCTTCTGTGGCCCCTCACGAGGCAGCAGCTGGCTCATATGGTCACAGATTTCTCCAGACATGAGAGAAGAATAGGATCATGGGACATTTGTAGTTGTTCCCCTACACACACACACACACACACACACACACACACACACACACCCTTCCTTCCAGACGGGGTAGGCAAAAAGGTTATGGGGTTTTCCAGCCAGATTCCATCTTCCAGTTGGCTTAACCAGGAAGGATGCTGCAGTGTTCCGCGTTTAACCTGGAAGGACGCGGGTGCTCATTCTGTTGGGCCAGGACAAAGCAGAGTACCTGTCGTTGCTGGGTACAGCATCAGGAAGGGTGAACAGAAGCATTAGGTTGAAAATGAGAGAAAGTGCATTTAAAAAGCTGTGATTCCTAGAAATTCCCACTCCACCCACTTCCCACAACTATTCTATTACTCCAAAATGAGAAATTAATTCCTCCAGGATTGGGATTGTGAAGGATGTGCCAAAACCCAAGAAAAAGGCCTTATGTTCACAGGGCGTGAAGTTGGCTCAATGGAGCTCATGCAGAAGCAGCTAACGGAGCCTGCGCTTGACTTCTTTGCATATCAGTAAAGTCTCAAAATACTGTTGGTCAAGGATGTCCTGAACAGGTTTGGGGCCTGTTAGTAATAGGACGATTGGGCAGGAATATTAATTGTGACAGTAAGTTTTGCCTTGTTTGCCCTCATGTGTGTAGAAGATGTTCAAAGAATGGGCAGGTCACATTCCCTTCCCCGTCTGGGACGAGTAGAGACCAGATGCTTTCATCCTGAACTCTGGGGCTCAGCAGGGAAGAGATAAGCCACTGTCGGAAGAAGCCACTCAAATCAACACTCACCCTTTTACTACTTTTTAACAACAAGAAAAATAGAGCTTCCTAAACTAACCCAGTGGTTTTCAACGCCGGACACACATTAAAATCACCCACTGGTTCTCGGGGCGGGTGGGTGGCTCAGTCAGTTAAGTGTCCGACTCTTAATTTCACCTCAGCTCATGATCTCAAGGTTGTGAGATGGAGCCCTGCATCAGGCTCCACCCTGGGCATGGAGCCTGCTTAAGATTCTCTCTCCTCTGTCCCTCCCCCACTTTCTCTCTCTCTCTCTCTTAAAAAAAAAAAAAATAATCACCCACTTGTTCTCAAACTTTCCTATGCATCAGAATCTCCTGGAGGACCTGCTAAAACACAGATTTCTGGTCCCAACCTCAGAGTTTCTGACTCAGTGGGTCAGGGTGTGTCGACCGAAAAAAAAAAAAAAAAGCCAACCTTAAAATAGGTTAGTAATGCCTTATTTGTGGTCTTACTGAGGTTCTATGTGCTTGCAAGCAATTCTCCAGGTGTCATTGTGCATCACAAGGTATAATTTGTTCAAGTGTAAAAATTAAGTTTTACTGATTTCCATATAGTCACATAGATTTTCCATATATATCTTAATACGTTATGTTTCTATCATACCTGATTGTTAAAACATGTTGCCTGCATGCCTCTGCTAAACTGGTTTTCTGGATCTTCTTGGCCTGGCTTCTCCTTGAGGTCACCTGAGATGGTCACAGAAGGCTGACATCAGTCGCCTGTCTTAATACACTGCAGTTTTAGTGCATAGGTAGGGCCTGAGAAGGGCTGCTAGTCCCTGGGCCACACTTTGAGAACAACTGCCCTCCCCCTTTCCTCGGAGACTGACGCAACTGGTCTGGAGCGGGGTCTGGACACGCGTTATTTAAAAGCGCCCGGAGTGGGGCACCTGGCCGGCTCAGTCGGCAGAGCATGCAACTCTTGATCTCGGGGTCGAGAGTTCGAGCTCCACATTGGGTATAGAATTTACTTAAAAATAAATAAATAAATAATAATAAAAGTGCCCAGAGGATCCCAAGAGAACCTCCTTCACCTCCAGGGCCAATTAAGGTGAGATGTACTACAAGAGCACATTATAAAAATAAGTACAAACATCCAGTTATCAGTTGAGGACTAATGACAATCCAGCGGTTCTCAATCATGGCCTTATCTCACTCCTGTTCCTTTTTTACATTAAAGAGAAATCTTGCCATCTTTCTCTGACTTGGCCCTTCTGCAGCTTCCCAGAGGCTATTTCTGCCTTGTCTCTGATTTGCTCCAGATTCTGGCTGAGGGCTGGCATCAGCGCTTGGTCAAAATCTTCGCTCTCAGTTTGCAGGTTCCTTGGTGTCTTCATGCTCTCCCCCTTTGCTTCGTTCCAAGAGAAACGTTCCTCTCTTTGCATCTGGTGCAGAGATCCCCTTCCGATAAGGAAAGCTGACTTGCCTTGATCGGTGGAAGAGCCTAGGTTTCGTGAGCCCACATCCTCGGCCTGGGAGGCCCAGCTCTGGGAAGGCAGCAGCTGAGCATGCAGCTGACAGTCTGATCCTTGGTCTGCAAGGGCATAAATCCCTATCTGAGGCCAGGCAGGAGGGGAGCTGTGGGCCTCCAGCCCCCGCTGTGGGAAGATTTACAAAACAAAGAGCAGATGCTTTGAACAATGACTTCACTGAAGAATGGAGCCCGGTAATCCTCACATCAGGAAGGGAAGGGTCAGTGGATGCTGGCCTATTCCTGCTCTAGGAGCCTCAAAGAGACACAGCCAAGCCAGCAGATTGACCCAGACAGCCCCGAGGAACAGAGGGAGGAGAATGAACACACTCCGCTTCCCCTGGGCTAAGCTCTTACAAGGAGTATCTTATTTAATCTTACAACTATCCCCACGGAAGATGCTGTCATTGTGCCTATTTCGAAGATGAGGAAACAGAGGCTCAGAGATGTCAAGCATCTGCCTAAAGCCACACAGCTAGTGCACTGGCTAACATTTATTGAGTCATTACTGTATGCCGGGCACTGCTTTACACAGTTGTCTTACACATATTGACCTATTCAATCCCCTCGGCAATCCTAGAGGTGGGCGGCACAGGCTAGTTTGTGCTGTGGCAGTCCCCAGAGTCTCAGGGACTGACACGACACAGGTTTACTTCCCACTTACACAAAGCCTGCTATGAGTCCATGTGACTCACCAGGACAACTTTCCTTCACTCGGTGACCAAGCAGGCCAGGCAGTGTTGATCTTGTGGCTTGGTCAACTGAATAGGAGTCCACCTTGGTGCTGAGGCAGAGGAAAAGAGGGTTGGAGGGTCACGTGCTGGCCTTGCTGTGCTTTGCCCCAGAAGTGACTCATGTCACTTCAGCCCACAAGCCATTGGCAAGTGCTAGGCACGTGGCACCTACCAGATTGCAGGGGGCTTGGAAATGCAGGGGAACACATACAATGTGTGGCGACCATCTCTATCGCTGCCACAGGGAGGTATTATCATTATCATTATTATTATTATTATTATTCCCATTTTACTGACAAGAAAAGTAAGACGAAGAGATGAGGTCACTTGCTGTATTAGTTTGCTGGGTCTGCCACAACAAAGCCTCACTGACTGGAAGCCTCAAATAACTGAAGCTTATTGTCCCACGGTTTTGGAGACCAGAAGCCTGAGGTCAAGGTGTCGGCAGGGCTGGTTCCTTCTGCAGGCTGTGAGGGAGAATCTGTCCCCTGCCTCTCTCCTCGTTTCTGGTGGTTTGCTGGCATCCTTGGTGTTCTTTGGCTTATAGAATTATCACCCCAGTCTCTGCCTTCATCTTCACACGGCCTTCTTCCTGTATGTGTCTGCCTCCAAATGTCTCCTGTTTATAAAGACACCAGTCCATATTGCATTACAGGCCCACCTTACTCCAGTATTCATTCATTTCATCTGCAACAACCCAACTTCCAGATAAGATCTCATTCTGATAATCTGGAAGTTAGGAATTCAACATGTGAATTTTCGGGGACACAATTCAACCCATACTCCTTGCTCAAGGTCACATGTGGCCAATAAGTAAAATCGCTTGAATCTCCGTCTGCCTCATTTAACTCTCCATCCAAGGTAATAATGACTTCCTTTGAGGTGGAAGGCTGTAAAACATTTGGAGCCACGTTGGTGATGAGAATGAATCATGTTATTCTTGTCAGTCCCCAGAGGCAGGGATCAGACCTCATAAAACCACTCTTACACTTGTCCTGACTCTATAAACACGAAATCCATTTAAACTCTTCAACAGGGATGTTGAAAACCTCCAAGAAATTAAAATTCCTCTCCCTTCTTACTCCCTCCACACAAATGAGGTGTGGTGTTCTCCTTAGAACAAACAGCTGTGGGGCTCTTTTACCGCCCCACCCACAGGCCTGGTCTAGAAGGTGTCCTCTGCCTTTCCCATCTTTACCAACCGGGATGGTGATGTGGCCCCGACAGAACGCTTGGGCATCGCAGCCTACCTAATTCACATACCTTCTTGCGCTCTCTCCTGGGTTCCGACGCATTATTCCTCCCAGCCCCACAGCACACAGAACCTATCTTTACTTTTTTAAGTCTCCACCTTTGCCCATAGCCGTCGCCAGGGGGGTCTCCTGTTGGATTGATGAAGGATTCGCCTTAGCCCAGATGGGAAGGAAACAATCCAAAGGTTCTAGAGTTTGGGTGTCCATAGTCACATGTGTCATTTAATAACTGGGCCCTTAGAGCCCCCTCCCCCCTTGCCTCTCTGAATCTCAGTTTTACCATATATAAAATGCAGGCAGTGAGGGTGGCGTGAGGGCTTCTGGTCAAGTTAGTTTTACATTCATGTTTTGAGGCCCCATGGTTCCAGAAATATAGTAATAATAAGCAAAATAGATTTGTAAGATTAAAAAGCTCCCCTTCCCCCCAAAAGACAAAGTCACGGTCAAAAACATGATAAACCTTTTTGTGGCGCATAAATGAAAACCTCAAGCTGTGAGAGAGGCAGAAGCCAGCAAAGCTGGTGAGAAGCTGCCTTTTGGGGACAGCATGCCGCAGGACACAGGTATGGGTTCCCCACCAAGACTCACAGCTGGTCCCCCTCTGCTCAGGAACCCGCATCTGATCTCCCCAATATGAATGCAGAGCAGGCCCCCCAAGATGCCCAGGTCCATTCCAGACTGTGGGCTCTGAGAACAAAGTGAGACAGGTACGGGGAACAGGAGAGAGAAAGACAGAAAACAAAAACAGGAACCAACTTCCCACTTGCCATTGGACCTCGAAACTAACATTCCAAATCACACGGAGAAATTTAATGCTAAGAAAACGGACAGACTCAACAATAAGAAGTAAACTCATTGCAGATGAATTTGAAAAAGTCCTTTAGAAGAAGTAGCTTTAAGCTCCTTAGAGATCAATGCAGGAATCAACTCTTAAAAAAGAATGAGCCATGGGGCGCCTGGGTGGCTCAGTTGGTTAAGCAACTGCCTTCGGCTCAGGTCATGATCCTGGAGTCCCGGGATCGAG
>NC_138374.1:49010834-49075308 GCF_054177405.1 Leptonychotes weddellii | reverse complement strand
CTCTCTCTGTCAAATAAATAAATAAAAATCTAAAAAAAAAAAAAATAAAAAAAAAATAAAAAGCCATTATAAAAATGTTGTGGTAATAACTTTTCTCCCCCACTTTCCTTGTAGCATAATTCCAAAGTTTTTGAGGGACACAGGCCTCCCAGAGATAAAGATTTCTCTTGTCTTTCCTGGAATCTCTTATAGCTAGGAATAGCTATATGGTTAAGCTCTAGCCAATGGAAAGTAAGTGGAAATGTCAGGTGTAAATTCACAGAGCACCTTTTTTGCTTCTTCTTCCTTCGTGATAGCTAAAATGCAGACATGATGGCTAGGGTCAAGCAGCCATATTGGAGCATGAAGTGAAAGCTACTCACTGAGGATAGCAGAGTTGGATAGAAGTAGCCTGAATTCCTGCTAATCACAGAGGTGTCACACTAGCCTAGACAATTTGTCTCTGGACTTTATTATTATTATTATTATTTTAGAGAAGGAGAGGGGGAAGGGGCAGAGGAAGAGGGAGAGAAAGAGGATCTTAAGCAGGCTCCATACCCAGTGCAGAGCCCCATGCAGGACTCAACGTAGGGCTTGATCTCACATCCCTGAAATCATGACCTGAGCCAAAATCAAGAGTCTGGCGCTTAACCAACTGAGCCACCCAGGCGCCCCTCCCTGGACTTTATATGGAGTTTAAGTCTAAAACTTCTATCTTGTTGATAGCAGATAATTTTTGTTTCTGTCACTCAAGGTTGAATCTAATGCTAACTGAATCAGAGGTGTCACATCTACTCAACTATTCATGAAGCTAGAACATTCAGATTAACTTTCAAGTTTTTGCTATGCTAAATAGTGTAATGTGAACCTCTTTCTGCAAAAAAGTCCATCTAAATCTGTGTGTGTGTGTGCGTGCGCACGCTCATATATTTTATTATTTTCCTGGGATAGATTTCTGGTCTTGGAATTTTAGGGTCAAAGCATAATCAACATTTTAATATCCCTCAATACACACTGCCAAGTCACTTTCTGAAATTATATTCCTGCCAGTTGAGTATATGAATGCCCGTTTCATGGTCTCTGCATTTTCTCCAAAGCCCTCAAGCAGGTGAGGTATGGCAGGGAGTTAATGCTTCAAGCTGGTGGGAGATGGTGAAACATGTCTGGAATTTTTTTTTAAGGCACTTTATTTATTTATTTATTTTAAAATATTTTATTTATTTATTTGTCAGGGAGAGAGAGCACAAGCAGGGGGAGCAGCAGAGGGAGAGGGAGAAGCAGGCTCCCCGCTGAACAGGGAGCCCGATGCAAACTCCATCCCAGGACCCTGGGGTCATGACCTCACCTGAAGGCGGATGCTTCACCAACTGAGCCACCCAGGTGTCCCTGGATGTTTTTTATTTGTTTATTGTTTAGGGTAAGAATTTATAAAAGAGGAAAAACTGAGTCAACAGGAGAACATATTTTTTGAGGATAGGGATGAGAGCCAAATAATGATACTAGCCATCATTTATTTAACACCTACTATTTACCAGGTCCTGTTTGGGCCTTGACATAAAACAATCTCACATCAGCTCTGCAAGGTAGAGATTTATTATTCCATTTCACAGATGAAGCAACCGAGGCTTGGAGCGCTTGATCAAGGTCTTGCAGCTATTAAGTAGAAGGGCAGGATTTGAACAAAGCCTGTGCCCTGCCTCCTCCAAGGCACCAGAGTGTGGTGGATGAGGCTCTGGTCTCAGGAGCAAGGGAAGGACTGAGGTTCAGAAGCTAATCCCAGTTGTCCTCTGCAAAATATGAGAACCCACCTGAGCACAACTCTGTTCAGGACTGTTCTCCTTGTCCCGCCCACCCCAAAGCGCGCTGCGCACCCCCTCTCCCACTCTACCCCCTCCCCTGACTCTCCGGGGGCGAGGAGGGCAGGGGCGAGGGGTTGAGGTGTTGCAGGAACCAAGCGAGTGAGTGGCGTTGAGCAAATTTATCCAGCCTCTCTCAGCCTGGCCTTGTTGCAGGGAGGATTAAGGCGCTGTCCTTGGAGGGGGTTGGGAAGCGCATTTGCATTTGGAAGCTCAGGATACCAGAGGACAGTTATTCAGCACTTAGCAAATGCCCGGCACTTCAGCTAACCGGAGATTTTTTGCCTGAAAGGCCAGCAAAGGTGCAGAGAGCTCCCTCTGTCACCAAGGTGTATGGGTCACCTGGGGCGACCCCAATTAAGAACATAGTTTTGACCTCCCCTGAGCTGCACCCCAAGTGCACCCCATAGTTCACTGGCTGGGCCACCTGGGCTGGTGACTGTCCCTGTCTTAGCGTCAATGTCCTCATCTGTCATGAGCCTTGGGGCTGCATGGATGCTGTGACAGTTAATGAGATAGTGCGGGCAAAGGACTGGGAAGAGAGTTGGGCACATAGAAAGCCCGAAAAGGGCTGGCTGGCGTGCACAGAGACAACTAGATGACACCCCCGCCCCCAAGTCCCATAGGTCCCCAGGCCAGAGCTCCCGGGCAGGTGGAGTCTCTGAGCCCCGGGGGGGGGGACCCCAGTGTGGGGTCCTCATTCCAGGCCCCACCGCCAGCCTTGTCTGGCCCCTGGACACCGTGCCCCATGGTGAGGCACGAGGCTGCTCACCCTGAACGGCCTCGGTGTGACCTGACCCAGAGAGAGGCTGGAGGTGGGGGGCTGGGGGGGTGGGAAGGCCAGGAACCCAGGCACCTGTCACCCTCAAAGACACAGAAACAACTCTTTGCTGTTTTGATTGAAAAGAAAAAAAAAATCCTCCTTGTCCAAAGCCACCCACAGAGGGCGCCAGCCACAGACCCAGGGCCGGTCACTTCCCTCCTGGGCCCTTGACAATCTGTACTGAGGAATGACCCTTGCCCCAGCCCTACATCTCCCTTGAGGGCACTTTCCATCCCTCCCTTCCTTCTGCAGTGATGGCCCCCCACCCCCACCCCAGGCTTTCACCGACTGAAAAAACAGCAAAAATAAACCCAAAACTAAAAGCACAATTGTTATGCTTTTGGCCTTATCCTCTGATCTAGCTTCAGATAATAGTAATATCGTTTATTGTGCTTGCTTGGAAGGACATTTGACTAAATTCAATACTCACAACGACCTCGGGGGTTGGTCATATTATTACCCCCATTTCATGGATGGAAAAGCTGAGTCACAGAGCAGTTAAGCCACTTGCCCAAGGTGACAGATCAGAGTGAGGATTGTATAAAGTCCTCTCTCCCCCACCCCCAGCAGATCCCTCAGGATTTCTGAGGCTCTCTGTGCTCTCCGTCCTCAGGGACTTGTGCGGCCACCTTCGTTCCCACCCCTTGCCGAGGTGTCTCCAATCTCCGGAGTGGGCTCCGGGAGCCTTCCAGCTGGCCCCAGGAAGCGGCGTTCTGAGGGCAACGCCGTGCCTGACTTAGAAAACCCTGCCCCGCCTTTCAAATACACATGGTGTATATTGTTCTTCTGGGACTATTTCAGCAGTGTAAATAATAAATACTTTTCCTTAAAACAGACACACAAACACACACACACAAAGAAAACTCTGCTCCAGACAGTGAGCCTGAGCATCTGCCGCTGGTTGCCTTCCTGTGTTTACCATCAGGCCTCCATACCCAACAAAGGCTCCTTGTGTGGGTCTGGAGGTGGCAGGTTTTTAAGGACACGGTTAGCCCCAGGGCTGTGCATCCCAGCACTGGGCTTCCTCTCCCGGAGGTGAAGGAGCTGCTCTCACAGACCGTGCGGAAACCGCCGCCGTCCCCGCGGCCTCTTCCTCTGCTCGCTGGCCCCGCTCCCCGCCGGCCGCCCAGTTACACCTGACCAACTTGCCACAGACACACGCTCGTGCACACATGCACACTCACACACACACACCTGCAAATACACACACACACACACGCACAGCCTTCCAAAAAGCAGAGGACTCTTTGAAGAGCCTCATGGGATTCCTGCACATCTAGTCGTTTGCAAAATTGTAGCGTATGTGGACGGGGCGGGCACAATCACGTAATTTGTGGGGCCCTGTGCAAAAGGGAAATGTAGGACTCTGTTCAAAATGTTTTACGAATTTCATGATGGCGGGGCGCCTGGGTGGCTCGGCCGTTAAGCATCTGCCTTTGGCTCAGGTCATGATCTCAGGGTCCTGGGAGCAAGCCCCGCATCGAGCCCTGCATCGGGCTCCCTGCTCCGCGGGAAGCCTGCTTCTCCCTCTCCCACTCCCCCTGCTTGTGTTCCCTCTCTCGCTGTGTCGCTCTCTGTCAAATAAATAAATAAAAGAAATCTTTAAAAAAAGAATTTCATGATGGCAACAGCAAAACGTTCAACCAAGCACAGTTCCTTCTGAACCCAGGCCCCATGTCACTACACAGGCCACACACCCAGGAAATGGGCCCTGTGCGCATGGGGGCGGGGGTTGCTTGTTTATACTGCAGGCACTTTTCTGATTAGAAAGTCAGGGCTTTCATCAGAATCTCGAAGGGGTCCATGACTCTGTAACGGTGAAGAACCATTTGGTAGCAGAATGCGAGTTAGGCAGGCCCGGCTTTGAGTCCCAGGTGCCTCATTTACTAGCTGCGGGACCTGGACCGAGTTCCTTACCCTCTCCGGGCCTGTTTCCTCATCTGTAAAAAAAGGAACCTCCACAGGTTCCTGGGTGCACAGGGTTATTGGGAGGCTAGGAGAAAATAGGGATAAAGAGATTAGGATAGAGCCTGGCAGGTTAGCACCCAGGACATAGTTAATCAACTGCTAATTAATTCTATTCTGGTTGTGTTCAATGTCACATCCTTCTGCCGGCCTGACCTTAGCAGGCTGCGCCTTCCTGGGAAATAAATGGTGGTCAGTCATATTATGAACATTGTCCAGCAGTTCTCAAAAGCTAAGTGGGTTGACAACGATAGGTGTCCGGGATGCATTTTTAAGTGAAAAATGTACATCGTAATATAATACATACAGTGTAAATCATTTATGTAAACATAAAGTATGTATTCTCTAAACATATTTATGTACAGGGGAAGGTCTAGAAAGATAGATTTCAAATTATTCATAAAGGCTGTCTTTGACGAGGGAGGCAATTGAAGGGGTGGTCAAGAAGGACTTACACTCGACCCCGCTGGAACCCTGGCCCCCCGTCCTGCAAGCCTGTTCCCGCGGCCAGCCTTCCCCAGATAGGATGGAATTTCGACTCCCAGGGCCAAAGCCATGCTGCACTGCTGGCATCCTGGGTGGGAATTCTGAGTAGCTGGTGAGTAACCAACCTCCCACCATTGTTTCAACCACCATTTATTAACTCCCCACCAAGCGCCAGGCACAGCCTGCACACCCCCCCGCCCCCAGCAACCGGGTGGGCATCAGAGCCGGGCAACGGACTGCCAAGAACCGTGGTGGGTCTGAGATTTTACTCTGCGTGCGAGCTAGCAGTCCGCCTGCCAGTTCCATGAATGCTGGCAGAAGACACGAGATTTCCGGGACCAAGACAAAGGACTTATAACTGCAGACAAAACAGGTGACAGGAGCTCTGTGTTCCCCCCTTTGCACTCTTGTCTCACGGGCCAACTGGGAGGTGAGCCCAGGTGGATGCTGCATCCACCCAACCCACCCACGGTTGGGTCACAGTGGAGGAACCCTGAGATTAGGAAACCCCCAACCTTAGAAGGGGGCTTCTAGCAAAACCACCCAGTCTTTGCCCTGGAGGGAGATGTGGTTTTTATTATCCTGGACAACAAACGAATCTACCCTCTGCCCTAGAGGGAGACACGATGTTTATCTTCCAAAGCTATTTGCTAAAAAATATCCTTGAAAAGATAGTCTAGGACATCTGCCATCACAGGACCCCCAGAAGTTGCAGAGGCCCTCTGGAGAACTGGCTGCCAACATGGACAGATGGGGGAAGAGAGGCTCGGAGAAGGTGAGTCGCTCCCCCAGGGTCACACAGCTAGGAGGTAGCGGAGTGTGGGTTACCCCAGGTAACCTGACTCCAAAGCCCTTGCTTTTTTCCTCCCTGCCTCCAAAAGGGGTTGCTGGTCTAGTCTGGGAACCAAAGAACCAGGGACAATGTTGCTTCAGAGGGAAAATCCACTCTGAGCTCCCAACAACCATCTCTAGGAGAATTGTGGGAACAGAGCCTGTCTGTGGCTTGGGGACCAAGCGCTGCCCGAAGGTGCCCGACCTGACTCCCCCAGGGGATGAGAAGAGAAAATTCCTCCCATGCTGCCCCTGGGTGATGTCAGAGAGGAGCTGGAAATAAGGAATGAGCTTCTGGAGACGGGATAAATGCTCTTTTCTTTTGCAGAAGGGAAAAAAATGTCATGTAATTACCATTTACTTAAATGTGAAATTTATTTATGGAGCAAAAAGGGTTGGTGTTGGCTTTCAGTGCCCAATCAGGAAATGGCCTGGGCTTGTTTTTGTCTCCTCCAGCACCCTGTCCCCCCATGACCCAGTCTGATTTTCAGAATTGAAGGCTGGTCCTGTTCCTGGTTCTTGGGCCTCCCCTGACCCACCTTCGAGTCTCTGGAACCCGCTCTTCCCTGCCAGGAGAATGGGCAGAGAGAAGCCGTTTGTCGCTGGGTTCCAACATCGCCTATGTTCCTCATCTGTAAAATGGGGACATGAAGCCTGCCCACGTCTTCCTCATCCATAAAAAGGAACTAATAGTAATAATTAATAATAGTTTCTGGGGGTACCTGGGTGGTGCAGCCAGTTAGGCATCTGACCCTTGGTTTCAGCTCAGATCATGATTTCGGGGTGGTGAGATCAAGCCCCACATCAGGCTCTGCGCTCAGCACCTGAGACTGCTTGGGTTTCTCTCTCCCTCTGTCCCTCCCACCCTCCACCGTGTGCGTGCACGCGCACGCGCTCTCTCTTTCTCAAGTAAATAAATCTTTAAAAAAAAAATAATAATCATTTCTAACTTGGTGAGTTTCTACTACGTGCATCTCTGAGGTATTAGGATTCTCATTTACAGATAGGGAAACTGGGGTTCAAGGACATTGGCAAAGCCGGCCACCATCACATAGACCCCCTTGAAGAATGTCTGCCTCCTTGCACATTGCGCCTCCTGAATTCCTCCTGGCCACCAAGGAAGACTCATGTCCAACATCTGCTCCTTGGAGTTCTGTCTGCAGTTTCATGGGGTTTGTAAAGCGAGGGGCTTGCACAGGGCTGAGGTTGGGGTCTCGTCCTACAGATAGCAAACCCCCTTCCCCAGGAGCTGCTCTGTATGAGGCCTTTATTTACCTCATTTTAACCTCATGGTACCCACGAGGGAACGAGAGCTTTGTGTCCGTTTTACAGCTGGGGACACTGAGGTGTAGAGTCATGCATAGCCGGGCCTCGTGGCTGGTGGGAGTCAGAGATGGCCCTAGGAGACAAGTTCCACTCTAGGCCTGGCTTCTTGTCCCCATATCATAAAGCCTCTGACCCAGCACGTTGTGATTCGGCCTCCGCTTCCCCTCTGCAGCAGCAGGACAACACCAGGCTCCTTGTCATCTGAGATTCTTACGGGTTTCTAAGTTCCCTTCAATGGAACTCTGTGCTATTGGTTTGGAAAGGCCCAGAGAGGACCAATGATTTGTTGGGGTCACCAGGGAGCCTCCGAAGGCCAGTGTTCTGTCACCAACCCCTTAGGGCACCGGCCTCCGCAGGGAGCTGGTGGTGGTGGGTAGGCTGAGGCCCTGTTCTCAGGGAAGGGGCTGAGGACCGTGCTCTCCACCCGAGCAAAACCAGCCCCCAGTAGGTCCCAAAAAAGCTCCTATGGCAGACAGGGAAATTACAGGGTGGGGTGGTGGTGGGGAGGTCGGGGCGGGGCTGGAGGGCCGAAGAACAGGGAGGAGCAGGCCTGACACCCACCCTTTCCTGCTTGGGGACAGCTGGAGCTACAGACAAACACGGGCCAGCAAGGTGTGTCTGGGGGACCTCAGGGAGGGCAGGGCCCGCACCCCAGGAAAATTCTACCTGAGCTGAGGCTGGTGGGCAGTGAGATGAGATGCCCCTCACCCCCTCACCAGGCAGGGTGATGAGCCGTTGTCTCCTCTTTCTAGAACTCTTCCTGCCCCTTACCCTTTGGGTCTTGTGGAGACTCACCTTCCCAGGAAGGCCTCCTCGACCTGCCTATGTAAAGCAGCCCCCGCCCCTCCTGTCTGGGGGTGTTCCTCATGCCCAGTGACTAGAGGTTATCTGCTTTATTTCGGATTCATCGTCCCGAAACACCAGTGCGTGAGCCCCATAGAGTCTAGGCCCTGTCTGGTTCTGCTCCAGCTCTGCCCCCCAGCACACAGCTCGGGTTGGCACGCAGCAGGTGCTCGGTCCCTGTTGGGTGGGGCCCGGCATCATCATCAGGGTTCGCTTGCTCATTCAGTGACATAACAGGTAGGTGGGGCCTTGTCCTGTGTTTCCAAAAGGCCGCAGAGAGGCAAAGCACAGTACCTCCAAACTGGGACCCAGGTCTTAAGAGAGCCCAGCTGTGACCAGACACCAAGCTGGCCAAGCCAAGCCTACCCTAGCAGCCGTCCCCCCATCAATCACATGCAGAGCATGGAGAGAGTCCCCTGTGGGGAAAGCATGCGGTGAGGAGCAGCTATTCCCACCCCACGGTAGGAAGGTGGTTCACCGTGGCCCCAGCCCCAGCCAAGTGTTGGCGGACTCTCGGAATCCCACCTGGAGACTGGGGGTTCCTGTGAGGAGGAGGGGCTGCCATCTGGTGACCCAGGAGCCTAGGCAGAGTGCTCGGGAGAGTTTGGCCCGTGTCCCTCTCAGTCTGAGGCGCTGGAGAATAGAGAAGCTGATTCCTGAAGGCAGGTCCTGAAGGATGCGCCCCTTAGAGACAGGGCCAGTGACACCTGAAAACGTTTGCCTTCTTCAGAGATTACTGAGCAAGGTTAGCATCAACAGGGCTGAGTCATGTTACCATGTCCCCTTGATAGGGTGTGATGGGAAGGGCATTTCCTGCTACGGGCTGTCCCCACTCCACGCGGGACGGCCTCCCCGGAGGAGGCATCTGTGAGGCAGGAATTGGGAAGAGAGAAGCCAGTGGCCAATAAAAATTTGAAAAGATGCTCGGCTTCATCAGAGTTCAGAATAATGCAAATTAAAACAACCATGAGATCACTATCTTTTGCCCACAAATAGAGCAGGATCTAAAACAAAGCCACAGGGTGCCTGGGTGGCTCAGTTGTTAAGCGTCTGCCTTCGGCTCAGGTCATGATCCCAGGGTCCTGGGATCAAGCCCCGCATTGGGCTCCCTGCTCGGCGGGAAGCCTGCTTCTCCCTCTGCCTGCCGCTCCCCCTGCTTGTGCTCTCTCTCTGACAAATAAATAAAATCTTTAAAAAAATTTTTTATAAAAAAAAAAATTTTTTTTATAGAAAGCACTCACAAAAAGGACACATAAGAGCGAGTGGGTTTTACAATATTGTTTGAAACCGTGAAACCACCCCCACCCCAGGTGTCCGCGGTAGAGTCCTCCTGTGGCGGATGACGCAGGTGTTACAGACAGCGGATTGTTCCAGCTCTATCTGAAGGCCTGGGTGCCTATTGCTAAATTTAGAAAGCATGTTGCAAAGCTGGGACCCTGGGCCCTGGAGGCAGGACAATTCAATGTGCACAACTGTCCCACACATTCCGGATATGTGGCATCCCTGGTCCCTTCGTGATGCACCAAGACTGTTGCCTCCGTGTTAATAGAACAAAAAAGCCTTAACATAGTTCCAAATACTCCAAGCTGTGCAATGGGGAGGTCTGGTATGGTTTTGTCTTGTGGGTGTTTTTGTTTTTGATTTTTAACAAACAATAGCAAGGCCCTCGCTGTGTAGATGTAAGGTCCTGGGGAGGCGTGGGAGGGCCCCGGGGTTAAGTGTGGGAATTGGGGGTGGGGGGTAGGGAGATCCTTATGTTCTTTTCCCATCTTTGCATGGATTCACCACATAAATGAGCATATCACTCTTGTAATGACCAAAATTACTAAAGAGAGAAATCTTTTAACAGAAGAATGATTTAAAAAGAAGAAGAAGAAGGGAGGAAGGCTCTGGAGACCCACCCCGCCCGGCGCCACGTACCAGGCAAGCTGGGAGCAGCACCTGCCGGCCACCCCCCCGGGGCCGTGCAGCGCTGGCCTCCCCCCTCCAGCCCGGTAGCCGCTGCCCGCTCGCCACAAAGGCCCCTTTCTCTGCTGGCTGTTTGTGTTGGTCCCTGCCCGCCCCCGTGGGCAGCCTCTGGCCGGGGCTGGCCCACTGCTGAAGGCTCGCTTTTATGGACATGAAGAGCCGCTGGCCTGCGTACCAGGCCCCTGGAAGCCAGCTACGGCCACCCGCCTGCCACATTCCCGTCGTGTCCCCGCAGCCCGCCCCGCCCCGACTCCAGGAGGGAACACACGGCTCCTGTCCTTCCTTGGCTGGTGACATAAATCACCGCTCCGCAGGCTGGGCAGCCGAGGCCAGGTCCCCAGCAGCCTGCGGCACAGGAGTCCCTGACACCCTGCTGGCTGGCAACCGCAAGCACGCCTCCCCTCCACTTGGCCCTCTGCACCCTGAGTTAGGCGGGGCTGCACCCCAGGCCAACTCACGGATTTCTCCTTTTGCAGACACTGCGTGTTTACACATGCCCAGCCTTGTCCCAGAGAAGGGATAAAATAGCCCCAAAAATGCCTAAGACACAGCCAGCATAAATTAAGACCAGCAAGACGCTCCTCATTCTTTTGCTGCGGAGATTTTCAGAGTAGTTTAGAACATGAGAAGACACCTACACATCCAGCAAGAGGGGGTTCGTTAAATAAATTATAATATAGCCACACAGCTGAATGTGATGCAGCCATAAAAATTTTAAATCACGGCTATAAAACCTAATCTACTTATAAATAGTTTATTTATTTATAGAACCTAATGCCAAATTCGTAAGTATCTGCCCAATGGTATTTTTTTAGGAAAGGGACTAGAAGTCTCATGAGCTTTTTGAAATGACTGTGGGCCCCAAGAAATGAAGAGTCCCTGTCCTACAGAAGGTATATAATGCCATGACGAGATATTTCTGTTGTATATAGACTGTACGTTAAAGTCCCACTTTTACGTTTGTGTGTGGTATGGGAGGCTCTCCCACAAAAGCCAGTTTCCTTATCCCTGGGTAATAGAGTTGTAACTGATTTTTTTTCTCCTTTGTTTTTTCACCAGCCTGATCTATACACTTGTCATGGTGAACCACAGCTTTGGCCATCACATTTTCTAACAACCAAAGCAAAAACAGCAATGTGGCCAGTTACTAATTGCTAGTGTCCATAGAAGAAAGTTAAGTGAGTGCTTTTGGCCTTATAAAGGGTAGTGAGTTCTCTGGAGAGGTGGGATGGGTATGGGAGGGACGTTGCTTTATAAAGAGTGTGTGATGTGTTCCCTCCTGCCCCCTGAGGACAGGGTGCAGGTCAGCCCTGACATGGGACTAAGGGTCTGCAGGCACCAGATGGTCTGTCCAGGAAAACGCCCTGCAGCCCTGCTCTGTTGCGCCCCATCTCCCCACCCCCACCTCAGGAAGGGAGCCGATTCTTTCCTTCACAGAGCAAGATGGTGAGATGGGGTCAGAAGATCTCCCTGTTCACCTCTCACAGGGAGAGCCAGTGACCCATCCCAAAGAGTCAGTGATGGCAAAATTTCTGACACAGAATGTGTAGGGGTTGCTGAGATCAGAACGCATGGAAAGCTCTGCCATCCACCCAAGGCTAGGCGGGTCTTACTACTCACCCCAGGGGAGCAGGGGGTGCGCTGCCAAGGGGAGCAGGTATCACTAACAGACAAGAGGCTCCAGCTGTTGATGTTAAATAAATATTTTAACAGTGAGTAGTTCCTGACAGGCACTCTGAGGTTCCCAGCACATCCAGAGGTGGCGTCTGGCAGAGAGAGGGAGACAGGCAAGCGGCCAGCTCCCGCTGAGCTTCTCCAGCAGGCAAATGACAATAATGAATAACAACAGCAACAACACGACAACAGTAACAAAAATAATATGCTATGACAATCGTCACAAAACCAACAACATGGTTGTCTGTTGCTGAGTAACAAATCACCCCAGAACTGGGTGGCCGAAAGCAACAACAACCATTGTGTTATTTGTCATGATTTCTGTGGGCCAGAAAATCAAGAAAGGTTCAGTTGGGTGGTGCTGGCTCAGGCTCTTACGAGGCTGTGGTCAGATGGAGGCCGGTGTTGGAACAGCGTGAGACCGCAGCAGCCCAGAGATGGCCAAGCAGCTCTGGCCATGTGGTCTTGGGCATCTCCACGCCATCTCTTCGAGTGTGATAGCTTGAGCTTCCTAACGGCATGGCGGCCTCAGGATGGTGAGCCTACTTCTGGCAGCTCAGGGCTTCATGCCCGAGTGTTCTGGCTAGCCAGGTAGAAGCTGTATCTGGTTTTATGGGCCAATGTTGGAAGTCATTGGTGTTACTTCTATGGCATTCTATCGGTTATGAGCAAGTCAGACGCCCATCGGATTCAAGGAGAGAGGACACAGACTTTATCTCTCAATGGGGGCAATGTCAATGTCACTCAATAGCATGTAGATTGGGAGATGTTGTTACAACCATCTTGGGAAGATATAATCTTTCACACAGAGCCGTCACCAGTTTCTAGGGCAGGCAAGGACAAACTGAGGCAGATGGAAGCCCGGTGACTTTTGACCTTGGTACATTTGACATTGATATTCCTAGACTACCTTTCATCTACACAAAGTCCAGCCACTTCAGGCCTCAGTGGACACACAAACTCTTTTCGTTGTGACGGCACAGGGCACTGAGTGTCAGCCAAGAGATGGACTTTGAATTCTGGGTAATTGTTTGAATACACTGTTGAGTTTTACCCATATTATCTGATTTTTAAAAAATGAGTGGAAAACAGAAAAGGGAACCTGCCAATGGGAATGATGAAAAATGTGTGGGGTTCCACATTAGGACAGTTGAGTCTTAGGACGATGGAGTCAATAGAGGCTATCGTAGGCCTGAGTTGGATGGTGATTGGTCTTGAGCCAGCTGGCCCTGAGTTCTCTTGTGAAGAAAAAGAACAACAGAGGGGCGCCTGGGTGGCTCAGTAGGTTAAGTATCTGCCTTCGGCTCGGGTCATGATCCCAGGGTCCTGGGATTGAGCCCCCTGCATCGGGCTCCCTGCTCAGCGGGAAGCCTGCTTATCTCTCTCCCTCTGCCCTTCCCTCCACTTACACTCTCTGGGTCTATCTCTCTGTCAAATAAATAAAATAAATAAAATCTTAAAAAAAAAAAAGAACAACAGAAACAGAAGAACAAAATAAAAGAACGTGTAGTACTAAAGTGTTTTTGGATGGAATGACACAATGTCTGAGATTTGCTTTGAAATACTGCAGCAAACAAAAAGTACCTATGGGGATCCGGGGAAGATCAATCACGAGTTGCTAATTGTTGAAGCATGGAGGTTCATTATACCATTCCCTCCATTTTTGTGAATATTTGAACATTTCCATAATAAAAAGTAAAAATAAATTTATATTAAATATTGGAAATCTGTCATTACGTATTGCATCTAAAAGTCAAGCTCTGATTAGGCATAATTAAATTCCTGGAAATGCCCCTCCCCGTAACTGTTATACAATCACCTTGTGATTTTTATAAGGATTATCAGGGTCATATTTATAGACAAGTCAGTAACCATCTGGACTGACATACTTAATTCCACTGTGCCAACAATGCAGAATTGTCCTTTCAAGAAAAGTGTATTATTATATGTGTACAACCACAGAAGAAATCCTCGCGCCTGAATTCAGAGCTCTGGAAGCAATGAGAAAGTGTTAACAGAGAGACAGCAGGGGTTGGCAGTGGGAGCAGGAATATTTTGTATGATTTCAGATTTTTTTGCCGTGTGAATGTGTCAATTTTTTAAAATTAATTGATTTATTTAGAATAAAAAACAGCTGTTGAACATGTACTATTGGCTATTTCTCTCTTCTTCCTAGAGTGTATCTTTGCTCCCTTTGAACTGGTTTCGTCTGCCCAGAGAGCAAGGATCACTAACAAGCAAGAGGTAGCAGGCATCAAAGATTGAGATAATAATGGAAGAGTACGTTTGAAATGCAGGAAGCTCCAATAGCCAAACTATGGAAAGAGCCCAGATGTCCATCGACAGATGACTGGATAAAGAATATGTGGTATTTATATTACAATGGAATACTACTCAGCCATCAAAAAAATCTTGCCATTTGCGACGACATGGATGGAACTAGAGAGTATTATGCCAAGCGAAATAAGTCAATCAGAAAAAGACAATTACTGTATCACCTCACTCATATGTGGAATTTAAGAAACAAAACAGAGGATCATAGGGGAAGAGAGGAAAAAATAAAACAAGATGAAATCAGAGAGGGAGACAAACCATAAGAGACTCTTAATCATAGGAAACAAACTGAGGGTTGCTGGAGCGGAGGGGTGTGGAGGGATGGGGTAACTGGGTGATGGACATTAAGAAGGGCATGTGACGTAATGAGCACTGGGTATTATGTAAGACTGATGAATCACTGACCTCTAACTCTGAAACTAATAATACATTATATGTTATTTAATTGGATTTAAATTTTAAAAATATATTTTTGAAAAATGAAATGCAGTGAACTCTGGCCATTGGCTTAATCTCACTCTCTCCCCTCAACCTCACCTCTCCCTCCCTCCTCCACTCAGTAAAGCCCCATTGTTGCATTTCAGCCCCTGGACGGCTCCCAGGCCTGGTTGGACTAGGCCTGCCTAATGCAATGACTGGCGCGCCATCTGGTGGCTTCTTCAAGAAGTGCACTAGGCCCTGTTTCCTGAGCTACTCGCAGAAGCCAGGTTTGAGTTTCCACCAGAGGTCACAAACCGAGCCTGCAAAGACGGAACCTGACTTACAGATATGCTGTCTATCAGTGTATAGATGCACGGGTCACAATGCTTAAAAATGTTTTGAATATGTTGCCATCATTTTAAAATATGGATGTTTTACATAAAAACCCAGGTCTCCAGCTTCTTTTGAAAACTGGATCTGCCGATGGTTGGGACTACAGCCCATGCTCTCCAGTTACCTGCCCAGCCTCTGCAGCAGTCACTTTGGTTTGTGTCCAGTTTGTCCTACACAGGGCCCCTGTGTGTGATGAGTAGTGCCTCCCAAACATTCAGGACCTCAGCAAATGACCTTATTTGGAAATAGGCTCTTTGCGGAGGTCATGAGTTAGGGATCTTGAGATAAAATCATTCTGGATTTAGAGTGGGCCCTAAATCTAATGATGAGTATCCTTATAAGAAGAAGAGAGGACACGGAGAGACCCAGAGGAGAATTCCATGTGAAGGCAGAGGTGGGGATTGGACTGAAGCAGGGTTAGCAGCTACCACCAGAAACTAGGAGAGAGGCATGGGCCAGATTCTCTGAGCCTCCAGAAGTAACTAACCCCACCAACACTTTCATTTTGGACTTCTGGTCTCCAGCACTGTAGGAGAATACATTTCTGTTGTTTTAAGCTACACAGTTTACGGTAAGTTGTTACAGCAGCCCTCGAAGACTCATATACCACCCCCCCAAGTCCTCACCTTTGTCCAGTGTCCCCCCCAAACAGGCCTGTGCTCTAAAACTCCAGGACGGAGAGCTCATGACATCCCATCTGTGTGATGGTCTAGTTGTTGGAAACTTCTTTCTGCTAAACCAATAATACAAATAACACAAAATCAGGATACAGTTTATAAAGGGTGAGGGGAAACCAAGGCTTTAAAAGAAACAAATCCCTGCCACTTGTGGGGTCAGGGAGGGCTTCATGGAAGTGGCAGCACCTGAACTGGGCCTTGAAGGGTGAAAATGATCAAAACAAGGAAAAACAGGTGCGGGGGCACATGTTCCGGATGACAAGGCAGCAGAAGGCCATGTACAGAAACATTCATTCACCCCTTCTATGAATGTTTATTTGCTAAGCAGTGAGTAGTGGAATGAGGGTGTGTGGCTGGGCAAGGTCAGTAGGCTGGAATTAACAGTGAAAGATTAAAATCTTTAAAAATCCTGACCTCCCAAGCATGCTAAGTAGAGGATGGAACATTTATCCACATCCCTGGGTTTCTCCTTCAAGCTAAACTACTCTCCTCTTGTGTAAATGACTCATGGGTTTGCATCTTTTCAGGAAGCTTCCCTGCGTCACTTCCTCTGGTCAACCCACCCTCCCCCCTCCCGAACTGAGCCAGCCACAAGGGCGGGCATGTGATCCAGGCCTGGCCAATCACAGCACTCCAGCCACCTGGCCGCCGTAATGGATCCAGTAAAAGTCCTTCGCTGGGACTGATACTGACTCCGGGAGCCAGCAGCTCTCTCTCTGCTGGAGCAGCATGCTTCCTGCCACATGGAGAATGCCTATCAGGGGCCAGAGAAAATGAGGTCAACAGGCGAAAAGAAACAGTAAAGTGGAGATGACAGATGGCCAGAGTCCGGGGGGCATTAACCTCACAGTTGCCATGCTGAGACCCTGGTTCCTACCTTTGTGCCTCCATTTCCAAGAGCTGCCCCAATATCCACCCCCTTCACGAGGACCAGTAAATTCCTTCTCTAGGTTAGTCTGAGTTGGGTCTCTGTCCCTTGCAACCAAACAGTCCTGGGGTGATAGGGTCCTGTTTCCCAAACCCTCCCCCTGGTGACCAAACAGCCAATGAGAACAAAAGAGGGTGACGAAGCAGCCAGTGAGAGCAAAGGAGGACGAGGAAGCAGCCAATGAGAGCAAAGGAGGATGGTGCCTGTGCAGAGCGGCAGCCCCCACTGCCCTTCGGAGAGGTTGTCCTGTGTGCTTTCTGGTGAGCCTGCGAGCACTTGGTGCTGTTAGGGTGAAACTGAAAAAGCACAGGGGGTGTGGATCCAAGTGAAATACAGATAAGGAATGGGAGCCTCTCTGATATTTCTGCCCTGAACACACACACATTTGCCCCCTTGGAGATTCAATCCTTTGGTTTAGGGCTTCTTTTGAAATATAAGTATGAGCTGGGAGAGAAGTTTAGGAGGCAGAAAGTAGGCCGATTTGCCAAAAACTCAATATGCCTTAGATGAATGCACCAAATTTACTAAATTAACAAAATTACCCCAAACTTGCTTCTTTTAACAATATAAAGTTCTCAGCAATTCATATAAAATGTTGACATTCTGGTTTCCAACAAGAAACAGTTGGGATACGTTGGCTTGGAATCAGTTTGCGGAAAGGTTCTGCAGGAAAGGGTAAAATTGTTCAAGCAACCAAAGAGAAGTGAGTACTCTGATGGTGATAAGCAGCACCAGGAGTGGTGATAACTATTATGGACAAGGGTGATGTCGGGGCTGAATGGGGACAAGATAATTCATCTCCCCATTCATTTATTTAACATATACATCCTAGTTAGCTGCGCTGTGCCAGGCCCAGGACTCAGGATACAGCTGTGACAAGAAATGATCTGTGCCCTCAAGGAAATCAGAAGGGGAAAACTCAGGGCATCATTAGCAAGATGCAGCCCCATGATTCTAGGTCAAGATATAGACCTGCACAGGGCCACTGAGGAACAGAGGTGGCTTGGTCCTCTCTGCCTGAGGAAGTAGGAGGGAGACATGATGTTTGATCTGGGTTTTGAAGGATGTGTAGGGGTTTGCCAGGTAAAGAAGAACAGGGAACGTTTTCAGGCTGGAGTAAGGTCCACTCTAAGATTCTGAGGCACAGGAGAGGGGGAGGAAGGAGAAGAAGAAGATGCTAGTGAGGAGTGTGGAGGCCAAATCGCCAGGCTTCCAAAGAGCCAAAGAGAACTTCGGAAACCCTGGGGGTTTTATCAGAGGAAGGAAGTGCCTGTCTCCATGGCAGCTCTGACAAAGATGGACCAGGAATGCTGGAAAGGAGGGGGCTAGAAGACAAGGTCAGAGGCTACAGGTTGTCCAAGTGATAGGTGAACGGGGTGGAGTAGGAATTCACTCATTCAAAGATATTTATTGACCGCCACCTGACTAGAGATAGGCTCGAGCCCAGATGATCCCTGCTGGGGATTCAGTGGTGGGAAGAAAGTTGGGTGAACAAGAGTGAGGCAGGAGAAGAGCCTTCCAGACAGAGTGGACAGAATATGGGGGTCCCGAAGTGGGAAAGATATAGGCTCTTTTCAGGCATAGAAAGAAAACCAGCGTGGCTAGGGCCTCAGGACTGTGAGGCTGGGAGAAGCTGAAACTGAGGCTGCATGGAGCTAGGGCCAGTCCTTCAAGGCCTGGTGGAAATGCCACCTCCACCAGGAAGCCTCCCCAGATCACTGCAGTCAGATTCGTCTCTCCCTCTCCCAGCTCCTTGCCACTTTTATGAGGACAATGCTGGATCATTTTCTGGCCCAATGCAGACACTCCATAAATGTTTGTTGAGTGAATGACTGTTTGGAAGGGGGAAAAAAGAGCAGTGTGAGGCAGGTGGTGCTGGGGGGTGGGGGGTGGAGGGAGGCAGAGAAGCGGGAAAGCAGGTTGCTAAGGGGAGCAGGTCAGCCAGGACAATTGTCAAGATGGTGTTTTTTCAGACGTCCAGTCACAACAATTTAGTGAACACATACACAGCATTTTAAAGAAATGAAATAGACTTAAAATATGAGAATGCCAAGTGCAGAGCAAGGGTTCATACCCCTTCACGACGTCTTGTTCTAGTCACATACATGCCCAAGATATACTTCTTTCTGTGGTCATGGCAAACAAGTTTGAAACCCTCAAAATTAGGATATAGATTTGGCTTTTGTGTCAGAGACCAAAAATAACACTGGCTTCAACCAAATAAACAGTTTTGTCTCTCTCCGTAATGGTCAGGCCTTGGCAGTCCCAGGCTGGAATGTGACTCCAAGTGCCGGGGGGTGGGGCGGTGAGGGGGGAGGCCCAGGCTCCTTCCCTGTGGGTGCTGCACGGACAAGATGGGGCCACTGTGTCCATGCTCCAGCCAGCAGGGAGAGGCAGCAGGAGAGGGGAGGGCATGGCCTCTTCTCTTGAAGGCCACAACCGGGCTGCGGCTCCAGTCACTTCTGCTCACAGCCTGCTAGTCACCGTGGAGTCACACGGCCCTGTGGAGCCGCAGGGGAGCTGGGAAGTGTGGTCTCTGTCTGACAGCAGGGTGCCCAGCTAGAAGTGGAGGTTTCTGTTACTACAGAAGGGGAGAGTGGGCATGGGGTCATCCAGCAGCCTCTGCTCCAGCCTGGGTTTGAGGAACTGCTAACGGTCCATGGGGTTTGGGGTCTGAAGCCTGGCCGGGGAGGCCCTCTTCCTCTGGATCCCCATGCTCTTCAGACTGAACGAGAGGCCCCGGGCTGTGCAGCCCACGGTGTGGGACTTGGTGCTGAGCAAGCCCTGAGGGAACGAAGCCATCTGCATTGTCATTTCCTCTTCAGACCTGCTCTTTCTTCTCGCTTGGACCTGTTAACAGTGGCCCCAGCCCCAGGAGCCCAGGCTAGGAGTTCCTGACACACGGTTTATAAATACTCTTCACCCAGCCTCCAAGGGACCTCTCTCTTCTGCAGGATCCTGAGAACGAAGAGATCAACTGACACCGACTGACCCAAGGAAGCCCCTGCGTCGGGGTCCCCAAGACCATTCGCGGTTCGGATGATTTGCTAGGACTCCCAGGAGCCCACAGGGAGCCACATTCACGGTGAAGACCTGCGACAGTGCCAGGGTGAGCCAAGTCGGCACAGGGTAAAGGCTGGAGGAAACCAAGCAAAGGCTTCCAAGAGTCCTCATCCTGTAGAGTCACACAGGACACGCTTCACTCCAGCAATGTGTGGTGACGGTGCACGTGCAACGTTTTCTGCTCGAGAAGCTCCTTAGAGAGCTCTGGGTGCTGGCACCCAGAGTATTCACTGGGGGCAGGTCACATAGTTACCCTCTGCCTAGACGCACCAAAACTCCAGGCTCCCCAAAGAAGAGCAGGGCTTCAGCATAAGCCGTACTGTTTGCACAAATGATTTAGGCATCCTGAGCCCTTCTCGGAAAATCATGGCAGCGCTCCCGAAATCCAAGTTCCCAGACTCCAGCCCAGGGCCAGGCTTGTGAGCAGGCCTCTCAAAGGTCGGCAGTCTCCAGCCTGCTGTGCTAACTCTGTTCTGCACAGTTGCCAAAGAAGGTGGCATTTGACATGGGAAAGTCAGGAACAATATCGAAAGGATGAAATCCTGCCAGGTTTGACCCCCAACTACTGCTCCAGCCTTCATCCGAAGCTTTTCCTGAGTCCCAGTCATTACCCACCCTGATCCGAGCAGTGGCAGCCCCATTGCGCAGGGCACACCCCTGCCACAGTGTCACAGAACCCAGTCCTCGGGCCCTGTCACCCTCTCACACTGAGTTTGCAACCCTGGGAGGGCATCTTCCTGCACCGCAAGAATCGCATCCGGACTGTGTTCTTGTGCACGAGACCGTCTTCTCGGTTGGTCTTTGGGGGTCCCCAAGGCAGGCTGCATCTTATTTCTCTCCGTTTCTTCCTTCCACCACCACACCCTCCATGCTCTGATAAACAGAGAGCCTTGCATACAACAGAGACACCATAAACTCAGCTGTGTGGAACTTCCCATCTCCATGGGTCAAGGATGGTGTGGCTCTGGGGAAGGAGTAGACCAGATGAGCTCCCACGTCCCTGGGATTGATGATTCCAGGATTTTCAGAGTTGGAGAAACTCAAATTCAGCATGGCCGCCTGAATCCTGAGCAAGGCAGGCTCTGGAGCCTGGCGTGTGGGCAGAGAGAACAGAAAAGGAGCAAAGCCAAAGAGACCCAGTCAGGTGGAGTCCGGACCCTGCAGGGCGCCAGGTGGCAGGAGACGCCGAAGGAGCCCAGCACCTTCCTGGGTGTCTGCTCACTGCTGAGGGGCAGGACCTCGGCTGGTCTGCGCGTGAACAGGAGGAGCCCTGGCCCAGCAGCCTTGTCTCGGCTGATGCGGGGCCCCTCCTGGATGGTTCCGGGAGTCCTTGGGGAGACATACTTCATTGAGTGGATACTCATGTAGATGCTGCCAGGCCCTGGGCTCCCCCGCCCTTACCCAGGGCAAGGTAAAGGTTGGAGGGCCTGGCTGGGGCTGGCTGCCTGACAAAGGTTAGGATTAGTGGGGAGGCCAGGGGTGAGGGAAGGCTGCCCTGCTTGGGGTGGAGTTTCCGCTGGCGTCTCTCATTGACTATAAATGTGTTTGAGAGGAGTCAGCGGTCTCTTCCCCCACAGGGCCAGGGAAGCAAATGTTGAGGGAAGTCTGGAAGGAAGCCGCCCACCCTCTCGTTGCAAGGCAGGAATCAGGAAGGGATGGGAGGAGGGAGCAGAAGCCTGACTCCTTGGGTCAGTCCCGTCTTCTCTAGAGGCCGGGCCTCTCAGAGGGAGAGGCATTGGGGCTGCCCAGGCTTCTAGAGAAGCTGCACAAAGAGTCAGACCAGGTGGCGGCCTGGAGCATGGCCGGTGGTGCCAGGTGGCCCCAACTTGGTCACTCACTCGGCCATGTGTCCTTTGCTGCCTGTTCCTCAGCCGCACCATTCGTGGGGGGTGGGGGGCAGTGAGAGGACCTGATGGTTGTGTGACTGGTTTCCTCACCTTTAAGGTGATGAGGGATGTTGTAGGCTCAGATGAAATCACGTGTGTGGAGACTCTGGCCCAGCCAGGCCTGAGGTCAAGGTCTCCACTGGCCACCTGCTGGGGCAGGTTCAGTGACAGAACCCTGGCCTCAGCCTCCTGGGCTGTCGCAGGGCAGTGTGCTCAGGCTAAAGGGGACAGTGCTTGCCTTTTCCAGCCTGTTTCCCCAACTAGAGTAAATGCCATGGCCCAGAGTCTGGCCACGGCCTCCAAAAATTCCAAGCAGCATCCCCCTGCCTGGACATCAAGCACCTCCAAATATCACCAAGAGAAACACTTGTCGTTTGCGCCTCCAAAAAGATGGCTGCTATTTCTTATATTCCGTCTCCAGCTTTCTTTTTTTTTTTTTTTTAAAGATTTTATTTATTTATTCATAAGAGACAGAGACAGAGAGAGAGGCAGTGGGAGAAGCAGGCTTCCTGCTGAGCAGGGAGCCCGATGCGGAACTCGATCCCAGGACCCCGGGATCATGACCTGAGCCAAAGGCAGACGCTGAACCATCTGAGCCACCCAGGTGCCCTCCAGCTTTCTTTTTAAAGCACAGTTAATTCTGCTTTGCAAAAGTGTGAGCCCTTGGGGTTAATTAGATCAACTGTGGAATGTTCCAGAGAGAGAGAAAGATAATCCTGAACCTTACAGACAATGATTTCTGGATTCATACCTTTGCATTCTTCCACAGAATGACAAAACTGGGCGATCGAGTCATCTTACAGATGGGGAAACTGAGGCTCAAGGGAAGGTGCTGGGAGGCAGAGCCAAGGAACATCCAAGCATCCTCACTTCTTCGGGACTTCTTGCCCGACACTCAGGCTGACACCCATATTCACCCAGGACTTGTCTAGGAAGATGCAGGGCTCCCTGCGGAGCTGGTTACCTCCCTGTGGGGGTATCGCCAGGGGTGGCAGTGGAATGTGGGGGCTTGATCTTGGAGTTCAGCCAGGCCTGGGGTGACATCGTGGCCCCACGTGTATGACTACGTGCACCGAGGTCGGCCCCCGGAGGCACAGCTATCTCCTGCATGAAACGGGGCTGGGTGCGTAATATCTGCCTCTTGGGAGTTGTGGGCAGGATTAGACATGACAGAAAAAGCACGTTGATGGGAACATAGAAACATTCATGCTTTCCTCCTCTCCCTCACCTGTTTGGCTCAAAAAGAAATTTTTAAAAATTGGTTTTTTTTAATGTTTTTTGGGGTTATTTTTTTTTAAAGATTTTATTTACTTGACAGAGAGAGAGAAAGAGAGCACAAGCAGGGGAAGCGGGAGAGGGAGAAGCAGGCTTCCCGCTGAACAAGGAGCCCGATGTGGGGCTCGATTCCAGGACCCTGGGATCATGACCCGACCCAAAGGCAGACGCTTAACCGACTGAGCCACCCAGGCGCCCCCCAAAAATTGTTTTTTAAAGTTAGGGGTTTTTTTTAATTGTCTGCGTTTGTTTGCTCATTTGTTCTTAGTCTCCGAGCCCCCACAATGATGTGAGACCGGCCACTGGCACGGGACCTGGGAGGCAGATGGGGGAGGTTTGTGTGCGGTTTGTCTTTCCTCTTTTAGATTTGCTCTCAGGCCCTGGTTATTCACCAGAGAGCAGTAAATATACAGTCCCTGTCCCCAGGAGGCTAAATACGAAGAAAAACAAGGTGCCAAAACGAGGCAGGGCCCACAGTGCAGGGAGAGGGTGGAAGGGCCAGTGCCGAGGAGGGACCCCATCCAGGAGAAGTGAGGGGCAGTGGGCGCTTCCCGAGTGGCCATCAGCACTGGGGCCTGTCCCTCACAGTACTGTCTGGGCCGCTTGCCCTGGGAATCCAGGTTGCTGGGACATGGTTACAATGGATGTCAGAAGCCAGGGCGGGGCCTGGCCCCTCTTGCCCCATTGCCTGAACAAATGTGATCAGTGAGCGCAAACACCAATATTTCCCTGCAGGCTGAGGAGACTCACTTGGAGGGTTCCCACGGGATGGACGCATGCACCCTCAGCAGGTACCTCACTGAGCTGGAACCAAGGCGTGGCTTGGGGATTCACAAGATGTCAAATAAAAACAATAAAACACAAGCTCTTCTGCCCTTGATCGGCCCATAGGCCTCACGCTGCCCCCACGCAGAGATGGGGGCCCCCGCGTCCTGGCTCCTCGCAGGCTTTTTTCTGCCCTGGCCGCCTGCATATCCTGTCTTCACCCAAGGGACTTGCTTCTGTCTGCTTAGCCATCTGGTTACACATTAGCCTCACCTGGGACCCTTCTCAAATATACTGACACCCACCCCCCCACACACAGAACAACGAAACCAGGATCTTTGCAGGGGGGCCTGGGAGCCTAGACTTCTCCAAATGATTCTGAAGTGCAGCCAGGAGTAAGCCACTAGACCATCGCTACCCACGTAGGGGGCCAAGCTGAAGTCCCATTCCTCCAGGAAGTCTTCCTGAACTTACCCCGTGCAGGTGACTCTCCTTCTCTGAGCACCTTTGAGCCACGGGAGGAGCAGTCACCGGGCCCTGGCGGCAGCCTGCTTTGTGTCAGATGGTAGATAGCAAGAGGAATCCCAGCTTTGCCCCTCACTAGCTGTACATACTTGGTTGCTACCGAACCTCTGAGACTTAGCTTCCCCATCTACAAAATGGGCATTAACAACAGTATCTACCTCACAGGCTGATATAAGACATTCCCACTGTTTGATTCCATCCTCTAGCCCTCCCCCAGCCCATGAGTCCTCTATTTCTAAAACTACAGGTTCCCACAAGCCCAGCAAGGGACCCAGTTCCCAGAGACCTCTGTCCCTGTCTCCACCCATGTTCCCCATCCTGCATGCTGGGAGCAGCCCCTTGGCAAGACACATCTTTCCTCATTCATCCTTCCAGGAGGACTCCTGAGCCTCCAAGTCTGCCTTTGCAGGTGGCTGTGAGAAACAAGGAGGGGCAGAAAACCACCCCCAGAAGGTAGGGATCCCTTTCCTTAGGATCTGTTCTAGCCAGACGGGCAGAGCCTGCCCTAGCTGTGATCTGGCAAGGGGGGAGGGGGTGAACTTGACATCACACAGGGCTTTCACTGTCTAGAAAGCACTTCCACAGGTTATAAGAAGTAATCCTTGTGAGGTGAGTTCTTCTCTTCTTCTGCCAGATGATTTGCCGAAGGTCATGATTACCAAGTTCTAGGGCTAAAGTTGAGAGTGCCAAGAAATTAGGAACAATATAAATGTCCAAAAATAGGAAAATTATTAAATTCATTAAGTACATCCACATCGTGGAATACTATGCAACTATTAAAGTCATGTCTTCCAATGATTTTAATAACGTGGGGAAAGGTTCATAGTAAGTTAAATAGGAAAAGCAGGACATAAGGTTTGATCTCTGCTCTGCAGTATGGATGTGTTTACTGGCATATATACAAATACAGAATGCACGTAGATTTGTAATAATACCAAAAATCCTTCTAAGTTGCTCTTGGTTCTCCCCTCAGATCAGGCCCCCGCTCCCAGCCCCACCCTCTCTGGGGTCTCACATAGGAAGGTGCATAGGGGGAGAATGCCGACCATGTGTCTGTAGCTGGGAGCGCATCTGAGAATGTCATTTTTGTAAAAGATGACACCGAGGGAAAGAGTAATCAGAACATTGCCAGGGGGTGGTGTTTATAAAGTTTTTATTTTCTGTTTTCTTAAAAATAACATTTGATTTCCTTTATGCATGTGTGGAGTGTACTTGTTTCCTTAGGCTGAGTAATAGGCAGATAAAGACAACACGAGGCAGGGTCCCCAAGTGGAGGGGGGGCTAGGGGTGAGGGACTGAGGGCACAAGGGAAAGGGAGAGGGTGGGGTGACTCACAGGACGCTTGAGTGCCCATCAGTGCACACACACGGTCTAACACTTTGTTTTTCGATTTTTTTTAAGACATCTAAAATTACTGAAAGATACGATTTCAGCACTGAAATATACAGACGGAAATCCAAGCACTTGAACACAATTCTTAACTCTAAGCTCAGTTATTGCACATCACACAATTTAAGTAGGCTTCAGGCTATAAAGCAGTTTGCTCTGCTTGGGACTTCCTCGGGATGTCTCGAGTCTCCTTTTGTACCCCCGGTGTCTCTTCCCTTTGACCCCCGCCAGCCCACAGCCTCACAACGATGGCGCCGGGTGTCAGCAGATTAGCCATTTGTCCTCCCCAAGGGCTGCGGTGAGGCTTTGGTGAAATGGAGGGTTCCCATGTGGGTCCCACCCACTCAGAGGTGAAGTTGGAAGCAGACAGAGCTCATGAAAGACGCATGGGTGGCCACTAACACCAGGTGGGCTGGTGTGGGGAACGAAGTGTGACCACTGACCACCTGCAGTCACAGCACCAGTTGGACAAGAGGGGGCCGTCATGATGCCCCATGGTGCCCTCATCACTTCGCCTTCCTCTTCCTCCTTCCTGAGCTCGAGTGCCATGCCTCCTTCCCCATCACCCTGAACCCTCTGAGTGGTCTCTCAAGGCACATTTGTTCTCTCCAACTCCAACTCCGCCATCTTAGACATACCCATCTCTCCCAGCACCTGTGGGTGAGGAGGCCTGGGGCGGCCATGGGCAGCTCCGGGGCCAGGCAAGAAACTGCTCTTCAAATTTGGTTGAGCTCTTTTCAACAGAGCCCTAATTCCACTGCCTGCCTAAACCAGGAGAGAGAGGATATCCATGTAGAGGGACATGGCAGGAGCTGGGTGGCAGGCAGCTTGGTCAAGGGCATGAATCCGAGGAGCCAAGGAAGGCCCATCCTGCAACCCTGCTCATGAGAAAGCCTGCAGCTTGTCTGACAAGAAGTCCCTTGGAGGCTGTCAGCCCCCTGGGAACAAGATGCTTTGTCCTAGCTCTGGGGTGGGGGGCTCAGTCTCAGAGAGTGGGGTGAAAAGCAGGGTGGGGGCTTCAGAGACAGGGCAAGGCTGGACCCCTGAGTCCCACCAGGGTCTAATTCAACGCCTTTTGCTTTCTTTCTACAACATATTTACAAGGTCATAAGAAACGTGCACAACCAGAAGACCCAGAGACACAGAGAGAGCTTGTGCCCCCAGGAGGGGAGGGCAACAGTGAGAGAGGGGTGCCCCTTCCTCTCTGCCCCCTCCCCACCCCGGAATGCCCCAGCCTCCTCAATAGCCGCTCCCAGTGACAGTTCCAGAAGCCTCAGCTGGGGCAGAGGGAAGAGACAGACAGACTCCAATCCTAGCGAGAGCGGGAAGCTTCAAGTAGCTCGGAGGGGCGGCTGCTCAGGGAGCAGAGGGCAGTTCCCCGAACTGAGCCGGGGCCAGAAGGAGGAGGTGGGAGGGCAGGGGGAGCCGTGGGGGGTGGGGCGGGGAGACGGGACGTGGGGGGTCTGGGACAGCGCGACACCCTACCCTGTGCTGCGGGATGAGAAGCGGCTCATGGGGCTAGCTGTGGTTTCGCTGTTTTCCCCAGGACAGGACTGGGAAGATGCTGACTCCGGGGTGTGGTCAAAGGGGCAGACAGGGTGAGGTTCTTCCATAAGGTCCAACAGACTTAGCGGATGCTGCAGAAGCCGGGGAGGGACTGGCTGGAGCCCTGTCCAGGGAGCCTCGCCCCGGGGCCCCCACACAGCCACCCCTCCTCACACCCCAGGCCCCCGGGGGATGGCCCCCAGGCTCTCACACACATTCACACACATACAGCCGCTCACACACACACACACACACACACTGCACTCACCACACACAGAAGGGCAGCAGAGGCCCAGGTCCAGGTTAGAAATTCTTCACCCAAAGTGTTAAGGAATTTGCTTCAACGGGGAGAATGGGACAGATTAGGAAAGAAAACAAAAAGAAACCCAAAACATGGGGCCCGGTCTCATCCATCCTGGCTCCCAGCTGGTAAGGAGATTTGGGGGAACAGGGAGGTGTGGCCCCAGTCCTGTCCCCTCTGACTTCACAACTCCTGAACACTTCAGAGCCTGGAGAAGCGCTTCCACTAGAGCAGCCTCAGGGGACCCTCCGAGGGGTCAGAGGGAAGGTCCTGGCGCTGGCAGGGGAGGGTGATGGAAATGGGCCTGGTGCAGCCCTCTGGAGGAGAGATGGAGAAAGGCCACGGGAGGTGGAGCTTTTCACTGCTTCTCCCTCCCCATGTCTCAGGGACAAGCTTCCAATTGGTCTGGATGGGAGAGGAGGTGGATGCACGCGCACATACACAGACACAGACACACACACACACACACACACACACACACCCCTGGCTGAGACCCAGCGTCTTCACCTGCTGCCTCATCCTCAGGCTCCCAGGGGGGCCAGGGGAACAAGCGCAGTGCAGGAGCCCCACAAGGCCAGGCAGAACCCACCTGCATAACCACCGCCCACTGCCTCCAAGGGAACAGCCCAGACCAGGCCCCCACCTGAGGCCCAGAGGAAGGGGCCGGGCTGTTCAAGGGTCTGGCACTCAAGGGCTACCCAGCCTCCGCTCCTAAGAGCTACCGCCAGATCTGCACTCTTCTTCCTCCTCCCTCTGCTCCACCTCAGCAGCTTGGCGGCCAGGCCTTGCCCTCCCCCAGCCTCTCAGCTTCCGCCACCCTGGCTCCCACGGGCTTGGGTTAGGAGAGCAGAGTTTCTCTGGTGCTGGGGAGTCCAGCACAGGGAAAGGGCTCACTGTAGTCGGTGTCCCAGCCATGTCATCAGAGGCTGGTGGGGGTGTCCCAGCCACACTGGCCCAGCTCCAGGAGGACCCCAGCCAGCAGGCAGCTCCCTGCCTTCCCTCCTCTCTGCAATGGGGACACCTAAAAAGGGGGGTGGGAGAGGGCAGGGAAGGGCAGTAGGAAGCAGGGCTGGAAGCAAGGAGAGCAATCAAGACAAGAAACCCCAGTCAGGGCAACCCAAGGGTGTCGGGACAGGCTTGGAGGGGGCTTGGGGACATGGCAGGGGGCATCTCATTTCGTCAGTTTTGACCTTGTGGTGGGTGTATGTGTGTGGGTGTGTGCACTTTAAAACCAACAATAAATGGAAAGCAAACAACAAGGAGGTCTTTGGAGCAGTGTGGACCAAGGACACATTTGTCAGCGCATGCCACACTCACACACATTCACACGTCCTGGCCACAGAGGCCACACGCGTGCCATGCACACTCACACATCCAGTCCTCCCCGCTGGAGCCAGGGTCCTTCCAACTGTATTTTCCGGATCCATGCGTAAGCTGCCTGCTTCTGTCCAGGTCTCTGCTGGCCCGTCTCCCCCGGCCATCGGCACCCTGGCCTGCCACAGCTCCCCGAGGGCCATCTACCAGATGTAGCCTCCGTCGTCCGCCTCGCCCGCCTCGCCCTCCTCCTCCTCAGCCTCCTCGCCTGCTTCCTCTGTCTCCTTCTCCTCCTCATCCTCCCAGCCGACACCACTCCCAAAGTCCCCTGAGAAGCCCACAAGGTCGTCTGTGAGGGGAACAAGCCGAGGGGCAGGTTAGGACCCCGCTGGCAGCCTCTCCGCCCTGCCAGCAGGGAGCACCCAGCCAGGCCCCCCACGAGCCCTCCCAGAACGGGTCACGGGGCTGGGGGCGCCCACGCTGCCGCCGGGCCCTTACCGCAGTCGGGGCTGCCGTGTGTGCGGGTGCCCGTCAGCTCCAGGCCCAGCTGGTCCACGCACCAGCAGTCACCCCTGCTCTGGTCACACTGCATCTTCCGGTAGTAGCCGTCCTCATCACAGCTCGGGATGAAGCTTCCTGAATGTGACAGGAACCAGCAGGGTCAAAGCAGGCGCCTTGGGGCGTGAGCTCTTCGGAGAGGTGGCCCTGGAGCCTGGGGCACGAGCAAGGGTCCAGACCCCACCAGAGCGCAACCAGCCCCGGTACCAGCCGCCCGACAAGCCCAGATGTCCAGGGCTGGACGCGAGCATCTCTTCTGGCTCAACCGACTGGAGCCGGGAAAAGCTGCCCCCCTGAGGTCACAGTGCTCAACGCCCTCGCTCCTGCAGCTGATCCTGTGGCCAGGCTGTCGGCTGTCAGCAACGCCCAGGCTTCTCCTCTCAGCCTCAGGGCCCACCCGCTCTCCCTCAGGCCCTGGAACTGCGACCCCTCTGCCCACCCGACAGACTTCTGAGAGCAGACAGAGACTCTGCCCCTGCGGGGAGGCGGGTGAGACACACATCGAAATGACAGTTCCAGGCACTACAGGACGGGCACCCTGAGGCCCAGTGAGCACGCTCAGGGAACACAGACCCAAGAGGACTGCTTCCAGGAGGGAAGACCGTGGCTTCCGGGCGGAAGGAGCACTAACACCCATCCCCGAAGGCCACCGGGCTCTCGGTCCACAAGGCTCTGTGGGGTGGTTCCAGCATTGGGTCCCATGTGCGCTGGTCGTGTGGGCCCAGTTAGATACCAAGCTGCTCTCAAGTCGCCACAAGGTCCCATGGGATCTGCCTCGTGGCCCTCTGTCCCCTCAGCCACCATGATCCAGCCATGTGGGCCCTTCCTTTCTGTTTCCCAAGAACCTCGAGCTTTCTCCTGCCCGTGGCGGTCTCCTTCTCATCTCTCAGGTCTTCCTTTGAACACCAGGTCCCCCAGAGGCCGTCGCACACACGCAGGCTAACTTCTACCCACGGTGTTCTCCCTCGGCACGACACGTACACGAGCGACCGTGGGTGGTTCTGTCTTTTTGGTGTGTCAACCTCTGTGTTGTGTTTTCCCAAGTAGCCTGTGTGCTTTCTGAGACCAGGGACCAAGTCTGTCTCGCCCATCAGTTCCGACCTGGGCCGGGTCTACGGTTCCCTCTGGGGCTGACGTTCGAGTATTTGCTGCAGACATGAACATCTGCTACAGAGGGGACTCACCTGAGTTATGCACATACATCCCTACTGAAGTGAATTGAATGGAGGGTTCTAGGAACCTTCTGTTATCCCATCCTCCAGACCCAGAATGGATGGACACAAAATGAGTGCTTAAAATGCACTCATTGAGGGGCTGCTTGGGAGATCCTGTCCCACCATGAGGGTAAGAATGGGAGGGGAGTTCCCTTTCCTGTCTTCCTAGGCCACAGCCTCCTCTGGGTTCAGCGTCTTCCATAATGCCCAGGGGCTGGAGTCTCCAGGCCTCAGGGGGACCCTGGGGCACCCCTCCCCTGCCTCCTCCAAGCCCAGCCCAGTCAGCCCCCTCACCTGGCTTCTTCTTGGAAGCCTCCTGGATCTGGATGCGCTCCAGCTCCACCAGGCAGGGAGGCTCTGTGGGGAGAGAAGCAGTCTCTGATGGGGGCCATCCCATAGTGCTGGTCAGACTCACAGAGCGGCCCCCAAGGCTTGGAAGCCCAGGCAGGAGGCTCTGCAAGATGAAAATACCCGGGCTTTGATTTGGGAAAGCCCCACAGTGGTAATGGGATGCACGGATCCCTCCAAGTTCCCAAAAATTGACATAGGGGCTCTGCAAGATTAAAAAAAAAGAAAAAAGCTCCAACTGAGGGAGGCCTTTCCATGGCTGTGGCATGGGCTGAGGTGCCCCGAGAAGCCCAAGGCTCCCTGAGATGTTGGGAATTCATGGGATGAAGACACAGGATCCAGAAGAGGAGGTGGAGTGCACAGATTCCCCAGGGGAGAGACCCAAGGGGAAACATAAGACCAGAGGGAAGGATAGACAGAAGCTCAAAAAGAGGGGCTCCTGGGTGGATCAGTCAGTTAAACATCCAAATCTTGGTCTCAGCTCAGGTCTTGACCTCAGGGTCATGAGTTCAAGCCCCGTGCTGGGCTCCACGCTGGGCATGGAGCCTACTTAAAAAAAAGAAAAAAAAAGAAGCAGCCGCCCAGATGTAATTGCAGCCAAATCTAACTAACCTGTCACCGTGAGAAGTCCCTAGCCCTTCCCAGCGAGAGGCCGGAATGATGGTAAAATGAGATCAGTCCCCAGCTCCTGCCCAAGTTGGCTGCTGTACAGAATGGACAGAATGAGCTCCAAAGACCTGGAAGGTGAAAGTGCCAGAAGGCGGGGCAGGCAGGGTCCCTAAAAGTGACCGAGATACCACACACCGGCAGATGGATTTGTGGTTGACACGGTGCTCTGTACCCAGATTTTCTCCGTTCACCCTCACAACAGTCTCCCACACAGGTGGTATCTCCCAAATGGGATGAAGAAACCGAACTTGGAAAGATTCAGTGCCTTGCCCCACGTCCCAAACCAGCCTCTGGTGGAGCCCTTGAGGAAGGCCGGGCCTCAGGCCACGGAGGCTGTACTGCCTCCAGCCCACGACCGCGGCGGGAACCAGGCAGGACACCCGAGGCGGAGCACCAGGGCCTCCCCTACCTCCAGGCCGGCCGGCCGGCCCGCCGACCCCCAGGAACCTCGGTTTTCCCACTGACGACGGTTGCCGCCTGGCCTGGATGGTCTCCAAGCACATGCCCAGCTCTGGTTCAGGATATAGAAAGCTAGCAAATGATGTCCTATCTCTACAGCTGATGATCACAGATTTGGGGTAAATAATGTGAGATGTGCCCAGAAGTGGAATCATTGAGAAGCCAATAGGCTTCAGCTGTAGGACCCAGCAGCCCTCTCCAAGGCTCCAAAGGGCCCTAGAAATTTCACATTTATAGTTTTAACTTTCCCAACGTGCATATGCTTCAGGACCCACAAAATCTGGATCACCAAGGAGATTGCCAAGGAATGGAGTTAAAGTGCTGGTTTTCCTAGGCTCCAACAGATGAGGCACTGGAGAGGGCAGGAAGCAGGTGAGCTGGGGCGGGGGGAGGCAACGAGGGGGCGGGGCCAGCGAGGGGCAGGTGGTCTGTGGTGAGGGGCAGGGGGGCCAGCCAGGGGCCACACTCACTCTCCCTCCAGAAGCAGAAGCACCACTCAGCAGTGGAGACACGGCCGTCCTTGTAGGTGTCACAGGAATTGAAGAAGGGGCGGATGCAGACCTCATACTTGTCCAGGTTGATGGCGGCCAGCTCGGTCTGGTCCAGGAAGAGGTCAGCACTGGTGTCCAGCTTGGAGAACATCCAGCCAATGGAGTCCTTGCAGCTGGCTCCCAGGCTCTTGTCCAGCCCTGGGGAGAAGGCCAGGTTCAGGCACACTCAAGGTAAACCACTCCATCCATCTGTCCACCCATCCCTCCACCTCTCCATCTGTTCAGGGTCAGGGTCAGGGCAGCTCAGAATGTAACTCAAGAATAGCCGAAGGTCGGACCCTCTGCCTCTACACAGGACTGCACCTAAGCCATTCAAAACCCTGTTTGGAAAGCCCTTCAGGGAAGATAATTTCTTGCCTTCTCTTGGCTACCCATTTTAGGGTTTAAGCTCCTTCCACCCACTTGTAGAAGTTCTTCCAATAGCTAACCCAAACCCCTCCTGTCTAGTTGAAGTCTCCTTCTCCTTGTTCCAAGGTTTAGGCCCTTTTCGAGGCTCAGGGTCTGGCAGGAGGGAACACAAGGCAGGCTGGCTCAGGGTACACCTGTCGCCCCATTGCCCTCCCTCCACCCAGGCAGAGCAAGCAGCTTCTGTACCACTGGCCAGGTTGGCCCCACTGCCGGCCGAGCCATTTTGCTTGGCGTTCTCATGAAGGAGCTGGAACCAGTCCCGCAGCCGGTCCCCCAGGTCAGCCAGGTCTTGACCTGTGCAGGTCTCTACAGTCGGCAGAATGGGGAGAAAGGGGCGTGGGTGAAGGTGGGGTGAAGCACAGCATGGTCTCAGCTTGGGATGCTGCCCTACAGGCTAGACCCTGGGCAGTGGTCAGGAGGGAAGGGGAGTGAGAAATCAAAGGCCCCCTCGCCCCCTCCCATCCTCTCCCATCTTCCTCCCCCCGTAGTCCCTAGCACTAAACCACACAGCGCATGCTCCCTATACCTGAGACCTAAGCCCTCCAGCCCCACGGGTCCTCAGGCCTGTCCTTGGTTTCGCCACTTCTCCCTTCCTGCTCTGTGAACCTCTCTTAGCATCCCAGAGCCCTGAAGGAGGCACCCCAGGAGATGTTGGCAGGGAGGGCTCCCCCAGCCTGGCTGGGGCCCAGCACCAGCATTACCTGGCTTGCTGTCGGTGGCGGAGGGGGAGGCCTGCTCTGTGGGGCAGGGGCAGGGGCCCTCACATCTCACGGTCAGCTGCTTGCTGCTCAGGCAGGCCTGCTGCTCCAGCTTGCACTGCATGAGAAGAAAGGTCGGGTTGTGTGACTGGGGGGGGCTCACCCATGGCTACTTGTAGGGGGGTACTTCGAGCCTACCAGGCAGCCACATCTGACAGGAGGGACAGCAGGTTCCTCTGGGGGGCCAAAGGTACATAGTGTTGGGGGGACAGCAGGCCTGGAAAGGGGTTCCCAGGGATTCAGGGGCTCCCATGAACCCTGGTCTGCACCAGCTTAACGTCTCTGCACATTTATCTTTCCCAGGACACCAGTCTCCCCCACGTCCTTACCCCCACCCACCCACCTCCCCTATTTAGCTGCCTCCTGGCCCTCTGGCCTATCTTCCTTCTTACCACAGTTCCCTGGTCCCCGGGGAACTGGCTGCTGGCCCCTCCCTCAGTGGTCTTTCCACGGTTACCTCCAATGGGCTTCGCCCAGCTCTCTGGACAACAGCCACCTGCTCTCTGCTCACAGCTGCTAACTCCCTGCCTTTACTAAAAACCCTCTGCCACAGCTGTTTGCAGAAGCCGGCCTCGGAGAGGGTCTCATCCACTCCTTGCCCTTAAAGTGTTTTCCCTGGTCCTGTCTGGTTCATCCCCGTGGGATGACAGCTAATGAGAAGGGGTCGTAGTGTTTAATAGCATCTCCCTTGGTCCCTGGCTGCTCAGCAGAGAACACGGAGGCTCAGAGAGGCCCAGTGACTTGCCCAAGGCCAAGGGGCGGGGATGGAAGCCAGACCTCCTGATGACCTATACCTCCCAGGAGGACAGCTCTGTGACCCTCAGAACACAGCTTCCTACCCAAATCTCGCTCTGCCCTGGGACTGTGTGACAGCACTCTTCTCCTCCTCCCTCTCCCTCCCGCCTCCCCAGTGCAACTTCTTTTTTTTTTTTTTTTAAAGATTTTATTCATTTATTTGACATAGAGAGACACAGCAAGAGAGGGAACACAAGCAGGGGGAGTGGGAGAGGGAGAAGCAGGCTTCCCGCCGAGCAGGGAGCCCCATGCGGGGCTCGATCCCAGGACCCTGGGATCATGACCTGAGCCCAAGGCAGACGCCTAAGGACTGAGCCACCCAGGCGCCCCTCCCAGTGCACCTTCTGCCCTCAGCCTCTGGCGCAGTCTCTCTCCCCTCCCGGTGAACTTCCCCCTTTCCCACAGCCTGTGACACTGTGACTCATAAATCTGCATGTCACCCCGAAAGGGTTCCTAAGCCCTAGAACCCAACCCTAGCTGACAGTGCCCTCCAAAAACCAAGCAACTCTCAACCCCTGGTGGCTAGCAGCAGCATTCACAATTAGCACCTGCATTTCTACGGTCCTTTAGAATTTATAAAATGCTTTCACGAATGTCTCACTTAACCTTCATAACACTCCTATAAGGTAGGGATTCACTCCCCCCCAACCACCATTCCCTCCCACATGGTTGTCTTATGGAGAATTATTTTCTCCTGCCCCAGAATGCCTGGTGCTTGCTGCTGAACACCATCCCCTCTGGGTGGAAATCTGCCTGCGGAAAGCTCCATCCGTCAACCCCCAACCCCGACAACTGGATGACATGGCTCTTTCCTTCCAGAGCCCTGGGTACTTTCTTGACTTACCTCACTTGCTCTGACTCGCAGTTACCTGCCCACCTGCATCTTTCAAGCCCCACTGCCCACCTGCACCTGCGTCAGGCCGGGGGTGGGGTCTGGCTCCGACTCTTAGCCCCAGCCCAGGGCTCAGGTGTCCCTTCTATGGTCAGCCACACTGCATACACTGACCGAGGACACCCGGCCTGTGTCAGCCCTGGGAGCCCCGCCGGAGGCCCTGGTTCGTTGTCCTCTCTGCTCCCCATGGCTTCGGGTGTCAACCCAGCTCCCCATCCCGCCCCCCACCTGGGGCCAGAGCTCCTCACCACCGAGCTGTAAGTGTGGCCATCCGAGCCACAGACTGAGGCGAGCGGGGCCACGTGACAGGGCTTGCAGATAGTCTCTTTGTTTCCAGGGAGCTTCGGGGCAGGCTGCTTGATCCTACAGGAGGACAGGGATGGGGAGGGCACGGGGGGGGGGTGGAGGCAAAAATGAGAGAGGGAAACACAAAGGGAAGGTTCAAGAGACTGGCTCCAACAGGAAGCTGGCCCTGGTGATCTATAGCACCTGCAGCCTCCTCCCTGCCCCTGCCCACCCTCCCCATCAGCCCCAGCCAGACCCTCCTCCGGCTCCTAAGGGCGGATGGAGCCGACTGGGCAGGGTGCAGACCCCCAGCTACCCCTCTCCTGTGGTTACCGAGTCCAGCAGGGCCTTCAGGCAGCAACTCCGGGTCTGACTGCAATACTTAAAAAGGAGTCGCACCTTGCATAAGGGGTCACACCAAATCAGAGGTTGCAAACTGATGGCCCGTGGGCCGTATCTGGCCCAGAGACTCATTCTGTTTGGCGCCCAAAGGTGCTTGGCTTTGAGTTTTTCACCAACATTTACAAAATGGAAGAGTTCACATAGAAACCTGGATTCCTGGAGAGAGGGGAGGGAAATGAGACCTTTTCCAGGGGTCTTGGATCCTGGCAGGTCTTGTCCTTGGGCTGGAGCTAACACCTTTCCCTCCTCTGCAAGCCTCAGGAGCTACAACCTAAATATTTCATTAAGTCGTTGCATGTCAGAGCTGGAAAGAATCTCAAACTATCTGGGCCAACCTATTTGTCTTACAGATATGGACACCGAGTCCCAGAGAGGGGAGATGCCTTTCCCTGAGTCCCACACTGCTTGGTGATGGATCTCACATAGCATGGTGGTCTTAGAATATGTCTACAGATTCTTTGACACTCCTCCCTTCAAAAGATGGAGTGTAATTCCCTTCCCCTGGAGACTCGCTCCTATCAAAGAGAAGTGGCAGAAGTAAGAACGTATGTTTTCCGAGACTAGATCATAAGTGACATTGTGGCTTCCTCCTTGTTCTCTCTCTCCTTTGGATGCCTCGCTGAGGGGAGGCCAGCTACCATGTTGTGAGGACACTCAAGCATCCCTATGGAGAGAAGTCTATGACTAGAGCCAACAGCAATCCAGTCTTCAAATGATGCAGCCCCGGCCAGCACCTTGACTGTAACCTCATGGCAGACCCTGAGCCAGAACCATCCAAGAGAACCACTTCTAGATTCCTGACCCTCAGAAACTGAGTGAGATAATACATTTGTTGCCTGAAGCACAAAGTTTCGGGGTAGGTCATTTTGCAGCAACAGGTAACTGCCACATAGGAGATGATCAGGCAAGCCCTTGCTATTTAAGCAACGCCCCCAGAACCCCCACTCCCCAAGCCCCTCACCTGTGCTCCAGCTTCTTGCGGCTGATGCACATGGCCCGCTGGTAGCCCTGGGCGATGCACACCTTGTGACGGCTGCACTTCACCTTCTGGCAGGGGTCCTTGGTGGTGTCCAGGGCTGCCGGGACACAGGGCCAGGACACAGGTCACCCGGAAATCAGTGCCAGAGAGCCCAGGAAGCCCCCAGCCCCACTTCTGAGCCGAGAAGCTCCTCTCTGCAGTAGCCCTGAGAACCAAAGCTCCTCGGCTCCAGAAGCCCCACTCCCATCAGGGCCCGGCTCCCACAGAGCCCGCAAGGCCATGGTTGGCACGTGCCCTTGGCGGGTCTCAAGTGTTCACGGGTGTCAGTCATAGTCCCTCACCTAGGAGGGGCACGTTACCTTCATCTCCTTGCTGATTGTCCTCCCAGCTCTTGATGTAGTCATCCTAAGGAAGGACAGGGCGGCGAGGAAGAAGGGAAGGGCTGAGAGTTAGATCCTGGAGCCAAGGCTCAACTCCAGGGCCAGGAGGGAGGAGGGCTGGACCTGCTCCCACATGCTAACTGCCATCACCCCAGTGGCTACCCAGATGACCCCTGGCCCCCCAAGCTCTGCCAGCAGCTCCCCCAGAACTCTATCCCCCTAAATCCTTATTCCAGCCTCGCCCATATGTTCCTTACCCCTCCATCCCATACTGGGTGCTGCAGGGAAGGAGAAGTCAGGGAGAGGGAAAAGAGAGGAGGGTGGGGTGTGGGGCCCCCTGGCAGTACTCACCTCCACCTCCTGGGGATCAGGAAGCAGCAGCAGGCCCCGGGAAATGGAGCAGGAGGAGAGAAGGAGATGGGGATTTTAGTGTGATGCCCACCCTCAGCCCGTGTGGTCCCAGAGCTCTGCGGGCCTCATCATGTGACCACAGGCACTGGGCAATGCTCTCGGATTGCGACGGTCCTCTAAGCTCTATGGCCTCCCACTGGACGACAGTATTCCTGTGTCTTCACTACAGGGAGCTTAAGGCCTGGCCCCACTCAGGGCTGGTTCTAGGAGCACTGGAGGTGAGGCGCATGACTTTGAGAGGGCGAGGTCCCATCTCTCCATTGCCCTGGCCCGACCATTAGGACAGATGTCTAAGGGACCCATACTGCCCGGGAACAGTGGTTCTCACGCCCAGAAATGCCCCTCTCTCCCTCTGCCAGGGTCCCTCCCTTGGCAGTCCCCTCCCCCACCACCGGCCACCCTGTGAGTGTGGCGAGGGCGGGGGGCTCTCTTCCACTGCACGGGGACTGTTGTTCACTCCAGGTCTGACTTTGCTGTAGGGGCCAGACGGTGCACTGAGAGAAAGGGGGGCCGCGGTTCCTCCCAATGTCACTGGTTTCCCCGGTTCCCATGGCCCAGCTGCAAATCCTCAGATTCAGAAGATCCTGAGAAAGCCCTCGGAGATCATCTGGCCCAGCCCTCTGTATGTGCGGGAGAGGCCAAACAACCCAGAGACCGGAGGTGACCCACCCCAGATCCCAGTGTCTCAGAACCCCGGTCTCCCGACGCCCAGCACAGACCTCCCTTTTGGCCACAACACACAGTCTCCGAGACCTAAGGCACCCGGAGACAGCTGCTCGCCCTGCTCCAGCCACAGGGGCCTCCCCGGGGCCCACGACCCCGCTGTGGCCAGAGGCAGAGCAGCTCACACCCAGCCTAGCTCCCTGGCACCAAATCCCCAGCCCCCTCTGGTTTCCCCACTAGCCCTCATGGGGCAGAGGCGGCTGCTGACAACCAGCATACAGCTCCCAGGGCGCTCCGGGTGGAAGCTCCACCAGGCAGGCTGGGAGACGGCCTCTCGGGACTGCAATCTGGCTGTGCCAAGGAGCCAGCTGCCGGCCTCCTCTGCATGGGGCTCCGGGAGCCGGGGGGTCAAGGGCCATGAGGAGCCACGTGCAGCTGCGCCCTTCATCCTGAGTCCCAGCCACCCAAGGATCAGAGCTGTGCAGCGATGGGAGGCAGAGGCCACACTGTGGGGTGGGGGTGGGAGGGGGCCAGACACCTGTCCGGCCCAGAGAAGAGGACCTGGGGCTGCTGCACCAGAGGGCTCCCGCATGGGGGCAGCAACAAGCACAAAGGAGGGCATCCACAAGTGCTTTGAAAGCCTAAGGGCTCCGGGGCCACTGACATCTCCCCTGGAAGTTGACAAGCATCAGAGGAACAGGCAGGGACAAGGGCCTTTATCAACACGGCCTCCTGGGCAAAGGCCAGGAAGGGGCCAGGAACAAGCAGGCAGTGGGCATCACACCCAGGTAGAGCACGCCGTGGCCACGTGTGTACCCTTGCATGTGCATTCGTGAGGGCCCCAGGTGCACACATGCACACCCGTGAGCACATGTCCTAGAGCACGTAGATGTGCAGGTGTGCAAGTCCCATCTGTGAGCACGTGTCCATATGCACGCACGTGTGAGGAACAGTGCACACTGGGTGTGCGTAGGAAACAAGGACACTTCGAGGCAGCTCACCCAATGCCAGATGGTTTTTATCCAGAAATGAGGTTAACAAAGCCCACTTCTGTGAGCAGCCCCCAGTTTTCACACTGGGGGCCAAGGCCCTCCCTCAGGCTTGGCCTTCTTGTCTCTTCCACAGAGAGAGACAGGGCGAGGCAGGGCTGGGGAGGAAGAGGAGGGCAGACAGAGCAGCAGACCTCTCCCCACAAGGGGCTCGCTGCACCAGTTCTGCCCTCCCTGTCTTGCTTTCGTGTGTGTTTCTGTGCATCTCTTCGTCCATCTCCTCTTTCTCTCTCTCCTAACCTTTCACTCTGCCCAGGCCTTCCGCCCCCCCACCCCGACCCCTGACATGTCCGAGAAGCCCTCGCTTCCAGGAGAGTGGGAACAGCCAGCCAGAGAGGGGGATGAGGAAAAGAGAGGGCCCGGGGTCACACAGTGCCCACACTCCCCTTCCCAGCACACCTTGACCTTTAGGAACTCAGCACCCATCTCCTGAAACTCCTCAGAGATTAAAGGTGGCGTCTCAGGGGTACCTGGTGTCCAGAAAGCCCTCACCTAATAAAAGCTGTTATAGCAGAAGAGACCAAGGACTCTTGGTGGAGGAGCAGGAAATGGGCAGGGAGAGGCCCCATGCAAAGCTCCTGCATGTGGAAAAGGCAGAGCTCCCCGCTCCCCGCCCCAGGGACAGCGGAGACCAGTGCGGTGTGAGGAGAACCGCCCTTGAGGCATCCCTCGGAGAAGGGTGACGAGGTCCTGTGGGCAGCATGGGGGCAGAGCCCAGGGACACATTTAGGGGCCCCTGAGGTCGGGTGTGGGCAGGCACCATCTATAAGCTGAAAAGGAGGTGTTAGTTGGCAAGTGTGAATAATGCCTTTCAATGCAATGGTGTCTATTTATGGCACCCGAGTGGGCTTATTAGCAGTTGTGACAAATGGTCCCATAAAGGCACTAGGGTCTTCTCAGGAAATAGGGGGCCTGGTTCTGTCCGTGCTCTGCTGCCCATCGATCATGTCCTCCCCTGAGAAACAAGGATTCGGAAGAGCCCATTCCAGTGCTCTGGAGCAAGGGCCAGGCCAGAGGGAAGGTGGGTCCTGGGCCGAGATCTGCATTTCTGGGCAAAGAAAGAGCACATCTATTTTACCTGGTTGGTTTCAGCCGCCGTGACCACCCCCTGTGCCCAGCGGTGCTCCGCACAGTGGTCCTGCGGTGAAGCAGGCAGGACCAGTAGGATCAACCCCATAGGAAAGGAGGAAACTGAGGCCCAGAGAGGCAGAGCACCTGGCCAAGGGTCAGAAGACAGAAGAAGAGCCAAACCAGGATTCCTTGGCTGACCTGGCCTGCATAGCGGAGGCCTCTCTCACTCAGAGAGGAACAGTCTTGCACTGAGAAGGGGGTGCAGAAGGGGTGGGGAGCAATCTGCACGCAGAGACCGCTCTCAGCCTGGCTCACTCTGCAGCCTTGGGCTGGAGAGCCCTCCTCTGTGCCATGTGGATCTCAGCAATGGCTGCACAGTAGAATCACCTGCGGAGCGTTTCAACTGCCTGTTGCCCAGAGCCACCTGAGTCCAGTGGCACCTTCCAGGCGATAGAGCTGCCAGAGCTCCCACGGGTCCCGGGCTGCTCTCAGGGGTGGGGTCCTGCCGGCTCTGCATCTTAGGTCTCAAATGCTCTCTTCGGGCGCCTGGGTGGCTCAGTTGGTTAAGCGACTGCCTTCGGCTCAGGTCGTGATCCTGGAGTCCCTGGATCGAGTCCCGCATGGGGCTCCCTGCTCGGCAGGGAGTCTGCTTCGCCCTCTGACCCTCCCCCGTCTCATGTGCTCTCATTCTCTCTCTCTCAAATAAATAAATAAAATCTTTAAAAAAAAAAATGCTCTCTTCATCTCCTCTGGCATCGTCACCTCCACCATGGGGCCTCGGGGAGGAAAAAGAGCAGCTACTCCCTCCCTCTCACACAAAGCAGATGCTCAGTGCGCGAGGCACAGGCTGACTCACTGGAACCCGGGCTCCCAGCCTTCTCCCCTGGAGTGCTCATCACAGCACCCTCTCCAAGCTGACAAGAGTGAGGCCAAGGCCGCCCTTATCATCCCCACATCCTGTCCACCCCACCCAGCTCTCCCCAACCGGCCCTCCCCCCATTGGGTCCCCTCCCCGTCCCGCCTTGCCAGTGAGGGCCTCAAGTCTGTGGTGTCCCCGGGGGTCTCCCTGTCTTTTGTCCTCCACATCGCTGCAGCTGCAGGGATCCTTCCAGACACAATCCCGACCTTAAAACCCTTCACTGAATATACTTCACTCTCATTTTTGAAAAAAATCTTAAAGGTTAGTAGGTACAAAGGATTCATACCAAAAAAATTAATGGTGATTTCCTCCGGGGGACAGAAATAGAGAATTTTGACATCTTTCTGCCTTTTCCCAATTCTCCAAATTTTCTAAAATGTGAACATGTTTTACTTTCTATTTTTTTTAATTTTTATATATTTTTTAAAAATTTTAAGTTAGCTCTAGGCCCAACGCGGGGCTTGAACTCACAACTCCAAGATCAAGAGTAACATGCTCTACCGACCAAGCCAGCCAGGTGCCCCAGTGAATATGTTTTACTTTCTAATGAAGGGGAAAAACTACAATAAATATTATATTTAAAAACCCTCACTGGGGCGCCTGGGTGGCTCAATCGGTTAAGCGTCTGCCTTCAGCTCAGGTCATGATCCCAGCATCCTGGGATGGAGTCCTGCATCTGGCTCCCTGCTCAGCGGGGAGCCTGCTTCTTCCTCTGTCTGCTGCTCCCCCTGCTTGTGCTCTCTCTCTCTCTGTCAAATAAATAAAATCTTTTAAAAAAACAAAAAAACAAAACCCTCACTGGTTCCCTGTCACCTACAGAAGAAAGTCCATCTTCTCCCGATCTGTTCCTGGCTATGCCAGCCCCATGTCCTTCCAGCAGAGGCTTCAGCATGGCCAGACCTCGGCACAGCCTTCTTCCTCATGCGGGATGTGTATCTGCATCCAGCTCCAGGACTTCTATTCATCTTTCAAAACCCAGCTCGGGCATCATCTTCCCTAACGCAGCCCCAAGCCCAGCTTTCCTTCAGGCCGATTGTCCCACTTACATCACGCAATGCTGTTGCTTCGCCCGATTGAGATGGCCAGTTCCTGGAGGGCAGACACCCTATAAAATTCATTCGTCTATGCCCAGCACCTAGCCCATAGTAAAAATACTGCTGATAACAGCTAACATCTTTTCAGCAATTACCACGTGGCAGGCATTGTGCTGAGCACTTTATTTTTTTTTAAAAAGATTTTACTTATTTATTTGAGAGAGAGAACGAGATAGAGAGAGAGAGCATGAGAGGGGGGAGGATCAGAGGGAGAAGCAGACTCACTGCTGAGCAGGGAGCCTGACGCGGGACTCGATCCTGGAACTGCAGGATCATGACCTGAGCCGAAGGCAGTCGCTTAACCAACTGAACCACCCAGGCGCCCATGCTGAGCACTTTATATTCATTGGCTCTGGTACTCTTTACAACAACCCCAAGAGAAAAATTACTATTGTTATCCCCACTTCTCAGATGATAACACCGAGGCTTGGAGACGTGAAGTGACTTATGCAGGATCACATGTCAATTGCACAGCAGAAGAGTACTAGCACCCCCAGCACTGTGATTCCAGAATCTGTGTCCCTAACCAGGGCTCCGGGCTGCTCCATAAACCCATAAACTTTAGCGGATGAGGAAAGTCCCAGGCCAGGGGCTGGACCCAGAGGTCCGATCCCAGCTTGGGGGTGGTTCCACCCACCGCACCAGCTCTGCTCCAAGCCCTCAGCAGGGTGTCCTGGAGCCAGAGGAGGGGCTGGCTATGGCGGGGAAAGACACCTGGACACCGCCTTCCCCAGGCGCTTCCCAGAAACCCCTTCCTAAGCCCCTGGTTTGGTTGGTTTGGAGCTCACCCATCTCCTGCTTTGATCTCTGCGGCTCAGCGCGGTTGCCATGGAGACGGGGCCCACTGTGCCAAGCTGGGGGAGAGATGGTGGCAAGTGCGCAGGCCTAGCCGGGCTTAGGGGGCACATGCTGGGTGTTTCCAAGCGCTGTTTACTTCCTGTCATTTTAATTAGCACCCAAATCACCCGCTCACTTCACAGCTTGAATTAACCCAATCTCTCCCAGCCTCTCCATCTGCTGAGGAGGACGGGACCCTGCAGTGATTGTAGCCAAAGAAGAGCAGCCCCTCAAGGCCCTGATTGATTGGACTAAGAGCACCTGGGCAAACCTCCGCTGCCTCTTTGCATCACAGTGTGATGGGGAGACTGTCCGGAATCAGGGCATGGGGTCCCCGTTTGGCCTTGCCTCTGCCAGCAAGTCTGCAGGCTCCAGTACTGCCCTGACCGGGCCCCCGGGCCCCACTTCCTCATCTATGAAACGGGCTGACTCCCTTGCCTTCCTCCCTGAGCTGTGGAGGGACCCAGGGCAATGTCTCAGAGGACTGGATGAACTATGAAGCTCTAGACTTCAAAAGCCACAAAACCGGACCACCAAAGCCTGGGTTCTTCGGCACACACGGTGGGAGCCTCAGGGAGGGATGGGCCAGAGGCACTTTGGGATCTCACGGTCATCAGGGCCCTCCAGTATAGACTTCTGACATTGTCACCAAATGAGACAGAGGCACACCAACAGGATGAGATGTTCATCATGAGACTTTCAATAAAGCACAACTTTTGCAATCTTGCTATCGCATTTCTTCATTTTTTACTAGATCAAGAACCTCTAACAATGGAAGTGGGCCAGGCCTCTCTCAACCTCTGAAAGGCCCTGTGCCCGGCATTATTTTTGCCTCATTCCTCAGGTGAGGGAGCCTCCGATGGAGCCCAGGCCCCTGGAGAAGGCCCAGGAGTGGGGGCACTTGTGGCTGGGCCTCTCTCGTCCCTCCCTGCAAACAGCCAGAGGAGCACAGAGTGAGGAGCCCAGAAAGGAATGGGGAGGGGCCAAAGGGGGGCTATCTAGGCTCCTTCTCAGCTGAGGACAGACACCTCCGTCACATGCCCAGGCAGAAGGCACCTTGAGGAGGCTGCGGCCGCCGTGTGGAGGACGTGAAAACAGGGGCAGTTGTTAAATATTTGTCCCCCTCTGGGAGGGGGTGGCAGACGCTCTGGGTTAGGCCTGCACAAACAGAAGGAGACAGGCATCTGGGAGACTCTCGGTCTCCCCCCGCCACCCCACCCCTTGGAGGAATTTCCTTGGAGGGCAAAAATGTGCTTATCACTCCCAGCATGCCAGGGGCTCCCCCTGGCCTCAGGTATGCAAGCAGCAATGCCCCCACTCCATGGGCTTGACCTCTCCCCTACTCGGGGCATCTCAGCCATCCTCCTCCCCACCCTCCTTGGGTTTCTGGTTCTAAGCAGCAGCCTCAGGGGGCCATAAAGGGCAGAGAACAGGGAGATGGGCCCTGAAATTCTATTCTGAGTTGCCTTGAGACCTTGTTTTCCCTTCTGGAACATGAGTGGGGAGGCAGGATTTAAAGCCCAGATTAAGGATTTAAACCTCTGCGGAAACACAGGCATGGTGCGGGGAAAGAATCCTGGGCTGAGAAGGGAGAAGGGTTCTCGGGTGCCTGCACTTCTCTGGGTCTGCGTCTCCATCTGGAAAAGGTAGGGGCTTAGTGCCGCTGAGGCTGCACAGTTCTACTCTCCCAGCTCTTGCAAACCGAGAACTCTGAGGATAGCGGGGAAAGAACCTGAGTAAGTTCAGACTCTTCTATGTGCTCCAGCCTGTGCAAGGGAACACGAGCCAGAGGGTTGCATTCAGGCAGGGGTAAGGCACTGGCCAGGCCTGGCTCGTCCTTCCAGCTGAGTGAAGCCTTGACCTCTTTTCTGATGAAGGGAGCTGGAGGGGCAGGATGCCCTGCCTTGGGGAATCCGTTCTCCACCTGTGGGAGTCCTGTGCTTACCTATTCCCAGGCCTGAGAGGTGGATGGATTGCTCCGTAGGCATATTGAGGATGAGTGGGAGGCAGAAAGGGGGAAGCTGGCTGCAGCCAGGCCCAGGCCCACAGACACAGGGGCGGAAGAACAGCAAGGGGACAACCTTCCTTCAAGATGTCATTCACTCCCTTATCCTACAAATGAATCACTGGAGAGTCAGGGTGCCAGGGTTCTAGTTTGACTGTCTCCACATTTCAGGGTCCAGAAAGAGCAAAGAGATCTCCCCAGATCACAGGACGAGTTAGTTGAGATCCTTTCTGGCACATTCCATAATGCATGCATTTATCTTGAGCACCTACAGTGTGCACAACACAGCCTGTGCAATGCTCCAAGGACAGGGAGGTAAGGTACACAAGTAGTCTAACCCCAGGTCCTGCCCTCAGGGGCTTGGTAACTATGGGAGGAACGTGCTAAGCACACATTAAAATACCAGTCGGAGCACTCTCCAGATACAAGTGCAAGTGTAAGCGAGGCCACGAGGCAGCACTAAGGTGTGCCAAATGACTTTCTGACCAATAAATACCGCAGGAACCCGGGGGAGGGGCTTATACCTGCAAATGAACGCTGGTTGAGCTCTTAGGAGCTAAGAGGCTGTCCCATTTCCAGAACCACATCGCCCTACCTCCCGCAGCTGGGCCTAGTGAGCTACAGTGGTGCATCCACGCCCAAAGACCATGTTACACCTGCAGGGAAGCCTATGCAGGGTAGGATGACGATCTCCTGGTGCTCGCCCCAAGATGCCATTAGGCCCCATTCCTCAGCATTCCCTGTCTCTGGCTAATATACACCCTATCCTGATTTGGTGCTGCCCACTGCCCAGCTTGTGGAAGGGGTGGGGGGGGTATGTCTGCAGGTGAAGAGGCTGTGGACTGGCTCTAGTACCATCTTCCTGCAGTCATAGAACGCTAAGGGCTCTGTAGAGGCTTCTGTTCAGCCAGCCGATTAAGCCCCTGGGAAAATCAAGGGCCAGAAACGTGAAGTGGCTCTCACAAGGTCACACAGCTAGTTCTGTCCTCTCATGAGGAAGACAAGCTGAGTGTTCTCCCAGGGCCCTTGGGGCATGGGGTAGGAGAGAGCTCTTCCAGTCTTCCAGACAGCCTCTGACCTTCTGGAGAATGGGAGGGGGTGGTGTTGATCTTCCACCCTCTTCAGCCTGCCTGGAAGGTGAGAGGACCACACAACAGCCTCTCCAGGTAAAGAGTGCTCTTCCCTCCCTCTCTCCCCAAGGCTGGAGCCCTGCTGGGTGTTCAAGAGTCCCTCACCATGCTGACACGGCTCTGGGAGATGCCAGACCTTCCCGCTGGGAGAGGATTCAAAATCAGAATGGAGGAGGATGCCAGGGAAGGACTCACCTTCCCATCCCCAAGCCCCAGTTATGGAATCCATTCTGACCCAGTTTGGGGTTCTTCTCACGCACCCACACTTACAAACATCTGTGCTGCTCATTCCCACACTTGCATTGGTTTGGGTGTGTGGTATGGGGACAGGGGAGGGGCGGGGAGAAGGGAGCCCCTTTGTGGCTAAACCTTGTTACTGGCTTACTTGGTGATCATAAAAATCTGAGAGTCATGAGTAGCCAGCAAGCACTACTCTCCCGGGCCAGGCCCCAGGATCAAGGTGAAGCCCCTCGTGCAGGGGAGATGCTCAGATCTGCAGGGAATGAGGGAACACACATCAGTGTCTTTCTCACGGAGACTGAGGCGCGTTGGGGCCAGCCCCAGAGATGATGGTCCATCGGGTACCTTTCTGTGGGGGCTTGGGGCTGGGGAGTCCTGCCTGAAATGGATGCCCTCCAGCCCTGTGACGAAAGGCCTCCATGCTGATGCATCGGTTTTGGTCTCCTTGCCCGCCGGAGAGGGAAGGCAACGTCCCTGGCATCATGTGGCCAGCCAGTGGCAGAGCCTGAACCCACACCCAGGCCTTCCAGCTCCCAGGCCAGGGCTCTCCCAGCACACCGTACTCCTGCCTCTCCTGGGTAGAGAGCTGCCTTTGGGGTGTCGCTAGGGTAAGGGGTGGGGAGCAGGCTGGTGGCGGGCTGCTGAAGACACTGAGGGCTTTGGCCCACCTTCCTAAGAGGTGCTGCTCCAGCCCAGGGCAACCTTGAGGCTCCAAGGGCACAAGCTGGGGTAGACTTTGTTCTTCAGGGTAGACTCTTCCTTCCCATTTGTCCCTAAGGGTTAGGCCTCGAGTGCCCTGAAAAGCAGAGTTGAACCAGATGACCTGGATTCAAATCCCAGTTCGGCCACTTTCTAGCTATTCGGCCCTGCGGTATGTTACTTAACTTCTTTGCGCCTTCGTTTCTTCAACCGCGGAATGCATGGATCATGACGAATGATAAATAGGGTGGTTGAGGGGCACGAGAGACGATGCAGGGACGTGTTTACTGCAGGGACCCCAGCTGTAAGCCAGCGCTCACTGCAATCAGTGATTCAACGTACGTTAACTGCGTGCCTCCTGGGGGCCAGGCACCGTGCGAGACGCCCGTCAATCTCATGAAATTTTAATGGAAGTGGAGTACAAAGTAGGGAAGAAGAGCCAAGAAGAAAAAGAACATTCAGTGCTGCCTCGCCCGGCTCTTGGAGCCTGCCCGGAAGAATGCTGTGTAATGGGCCTGGCTCCTCTCACGTGTCCGTCTCTATCTACGAGGCCCTGGATGCTCTGTTCCGAAGACCAGCAGTCAAGTCCCACCCGGTTCTGCAGGGAGTGAAGCCGGAGATAATAGCCCCAGGGAGCAGGCCTCTGAAAGGCCCAGGCCTGCCCAGGGGAGGGCACAGCTAGATCACAACCTCCCCCTCTCCTCTGGCATGAAATTCTCTCCTCCTTGGCACGAGGCACTGGGCATTAGAGGAAATCTACCCCAGCACAGGATGCGCAACCCTGCACCCACTGGAGGGGAGGATTACTCTGCTGGTAAATCCTGCCTCCCTATAATCCTAGCGCTCAGAGAAAGAATGCTAAACTCAACTCCCCCCCTAACCAGCTCAGACCAATTCCAGGTTGGAGCACCTGCCTACGCTTTCTTCTTCTTTGTCCTCCTGACCTCTTCCACATGATGCCCTCCATCTTCCCCCCTCAATTCAGTCGGCACCATTTAATGAGACATGCCCCTAATCTACAGTACTGACTCCTCCATCCTATGCCCAAGAACATTCCACTCCTCTTGCCTCCCTTCTACTCAGGCAAACTGGGGGCCTGCGCCATTTTGTGCTTATGAACAAGGTTCTGGTACAACCTGGCAACACCTTAGAGGTTCAAAAAGACGTCCGTCTCCCCTTTGAGGATCCAAGGAACACATTTTCAAGAAAGCTAGCCTGATGAAATGTATATAAAGCCCTATGCTTGCTTCTGTGCCCAACGAGAGGGCCTTCGGGCTTTAGAGTAGAAAGTGGGGCGTCTACTAACAGAGGAGGGATGAGAAGTGTCTGTAGTATTGGCAGAGTCCCTGTAGACAGTGTGAGCACTGCACAACTCCAGGGGGCACCATCACACTGTGGCACCTCTAGAGTTGTGCAATGCAGTGGCTCTGAGCTAGCAGCCTCCTGCCCTTCTGCAGAAGCTGCCAATGGATCCCCAGAGCCAGACCCTCCTGCCCAGCCTTCCCTGGCCTCCTCTCTCCCTGATCCTGTCTTCCCGCAGCCAAGGCTACCTTAAATGGGGTTTTAGAGGACATCTGCCCTATAAAAGCCTGAGGCCACCCAAATTAATACATACCCTAAAGCTTTCCATGAATCCTATGGGGTGAATCCTATCCTTTCTTCTGATGAGCATGGGAGGAAGGAGGAAATGGCTGGCACCAATACAGGAAGACAGGTGGGCAGCCTTGTGCCAGGGGGTCAAGCAGTCAGTTATTTATCCTCACCTACAGAGTTGGCTATTGGAAGCAGGTGGAGAAAGGGAGATGGGGAGGCATCTTTATTTTTAAACCTTTACTGTTCTGATAAGCATTTCTTTTCCCTCTGACCTTCACCAGTCCCACTTTGGAAGATCAAACAGCCGGCTAGTCAGAGGGAGGCCTGGACCGGTGACACATGGATTTGGGATGGACCAGCCTGCTGCCGCCCCCTCGCTGCTGTGGTGGGGCTGCTTCCCAGGCAGGGGCAGGAGACTGCAGCTAATCTGTGCTGGGCCTGCTGGGGCCTCAGAAAAGGCCTTGCAGGGACTCCTGCCTCCCTTGCAGGGACCAGCCGTGGGTGGGGCAAACTGCCTACACTGGGGCCCAGGCCCCTCTGCCCCAGATGACCTGGCTGCATGCGATCCTTTCTGATGAATTACAACCTACCGGTTAGACTTTGAAGAGAAACTGTCACTTGTCTCACGATAACAAAAAGATCCATATCTCTGCCTTTTCCCATCATTTTGCTGGTGAGCATATGAAGTATGTGCGTTTTAAACACATTTCTTTCTTTTTTTTTTAAAAGATTTTATTTATTTATTTGACGGAGACAGCGACACAGCGACAGCAGGAACACAAGCAGGGAGAGTGGGAGAGGGAGAAGCAGGCTCCCCGCTGAGCAGGGAGCCGGATGCGGGGCTCGATCCCAGGACCCTGGGATCATGACCTGAGCCGAAGGCAGACGCTTAACGACTGAGCCACCCAGGCGCCCCTAAACACATTTCTAAGGAACTTCTGCATGCACACAATTTAAGAGAAGATGAGAAAGGTCACGGTGTGGCCAGTGTTGTACCAGGTGGGCCTGATGAGGGAACTTGGCAAATGAAAAACGAGAATTGGGGTCGTATTAGAGGCTTTCTGGGAACTGGCAGGCATCTGAGAGCACTAGGTGGCCAGGACCAGCCTTCTTCTCCTCCGGTGCATCCACATCCGGGCCCATCCTCCACCTCACACCCGGCCCCCTTCTCTGGGTTCCAGCCACGCCCTCTGCTACCCGCCCCCCCCCCCCCCCCACGCCAGCTCCTACTTCCCCCTTCTGGGAACGCAGCCTCCGGTTTCCCCTCTGATCTACAGGTGCTCGTAAACAAAGTGCTGCAGCAAGCCCGGCTAGTCCGCAGCCGCCTCCCCAACCCCCACCAGGCTAGGTTCGGCCCAAGGTTAAGCCAGGGTTCGGGCAGGCGTCCCCGTCCCCAAAGGGACCCCAGACCCAGCTCCTGGGCTTTCCCCTCTGCTTTTCAAGCCCACGGGGCTGCGGAGTCTTTCCTCCGGATCGGAGCTTCTGCCTTCTCTAGGCCCGGCTCCCCACTAAAGGTTGCTCCTGGAAAACCAACCTCCATGATCTCGCGCCACTCTGCACGGGGACCCCAGACCTGGCTCTAGTGGCCACCCGGAGGTGGCCTCAGCTATTTTCACTGCCGTCGCCTGCCCCCAATCATGGACACGCCTTTCACCATGTCGCCTAATGAGGACTGCTAGGACACCTCCCCCCATCCCCAACTCAAAGCCCCAGCCAAGGGCTCTGTCCCCTTCTGTCCTCCCTCCCCCAAAGCCCAAGGTGGGAATAGAGGGCACTCGCGCAAGACGATGCTACCTACCGGCCGGCCGCACCCAGACCTGCCCCTTCTGCAGTGCCCCGTATGTGGAGCCTGCAGCATCCACCCGGCTGGGGGCAGGCCTGGGGGGCCTCTTTTTTTTCCACCAAAAAAGGAGGGGAGCCGGTCGGGGGTTCAGCCGCAGCCAGGGTCCCCACCCCTCCCGCCCTGCACCCCGACTTGCATCCCGCGCCCCTCTCGGCGCCCGACCTGCAGTGGAGACCGCGTCTGGAGCGCGCGCCCCCGGAGCAACTCCTTGCCCGGGACTCGCCCGGGGCGGCTCTAGGGCTTGGGGTCCCGGGCCTGGGGGGGGCGGTTTCGAGGAGGGGGCGCCGAGCTGGGCCGGCGACGGCTGGCGGGAGCGGGTGGGTGCGCGTTGTTTACTCTCGGTGCGGTCAGCCGGCTGGGCTGCGGGGCGGCTGGCTGCGACGTGCCGCCACCGCTCCCTGCGCCCGGGGCTCCGCTCCGAGCCTTCCTCCCCAAACCCGCGCCCCTGGCCCTCGCGGCCCTGCAGACTCACGTCTCGAAAGCGGTTCCAGTGCTTGATCTTGCCGCTGTACTGCGAGATGGACGACAGCCATTGCTCGTCCTCCATGAAATTGCCGGGGGTCTCGCCCTCCTTGACCCCTTTGGCGTCGCCTTCGGCCAGGGCGGCCGCGGCGAGGAGCAGCAGGGGCAGCACCAGCCGCCCGCAGCCCGGGGCGCGCATCGTGGTCAGGGTCCGACCGGGAGCTGGGTGGGGGGTGGTCTTGACTTCTGCAGGATTTTAATGTCCTTCTTCCCACCCCGCGGTTGGCGAAGCAAACGCCGTCGTCTTCCTCCGCCCTCCTCCTGCGGTCTGACTCCGGTGACAGACGGATAGTGGGTCGCGGCTGAAATGTGACCTGGTTAGGAGATGCACTTGTCTGAAAAAGCCCAGCGCTGGACGCGGAGAGGGAGAGAGAATCAGAGAGGCTGCGCCAGCAGGGGCTGTGTCTGTAACTGTAGCATCAGCATCACGTTTGACATCATCATACCTGGTTTAAAAAAAAAGAAGGAAAAAAAGAAAACGGAAAAGAAAAAAAAAAAAAAAGGAGGGGGTAGATTTCAAAGGGAAGCGCTAGATGAGAGCGCCAAACGCCAGCCAACCGCAGCAGAACCCAGCCCAGCCTCACACTTAGGGAGTTGCAAACCAAGGAATCCAAATCCTGAGATGTCCCTGCTGTCTCTGCAAGGGTGGAGGGCCAGAGAAAGGGCCGGCGGTGTCTCCCCAGGGAAGATGGGAGTGGGGAGGACACAAATCTCTCCAGTTACAAAGCCAGTAGGCTCAGGTGTCTAAAAGGGAATTTGGCCACAGACACTCTTTCTGTCTCCCCTTGCTGGCCACCCAGAGGGGCCTGCGCCACAGCCCTGACAGCTGGCTTGCTGCGGGTTATGGCTCTGACAGTCACGGGCAGCTTCGTTAAGACAAAAGCCATAGAACAACTGGCTGCCTCTGAGAACTATTGCTTCCCGGCCCCACATGCTTTTTTCCAGGCAAGGCCGCAGCACTGAATGGTGGGTAAGAGAGGCAGATGTCCTCCTCCCCAAGCAGCTGTTTCAGGGCTTCACCCCTTTTGTTAGCCCTTTCTAGGGCAACCCTAAAAGGTAAACGTCTGACCATTTCATCTGCCTTGAGGCTGCACATTTGAAAAAGGCACGTTTGTTTGTGCTTTTGACTTCAACTTGTTTCTAATAAGCCACTGGGGAAGGGGGTTGGAGGGGAGGCTGGTTTTGTCTGAGGTGTTTAGGTTTTTGTTAAAACTGTGACCCTCATCGTTGCCTGTAAAAATGTGTTGCCATCCCAGCTGGGAAGGCTGGAGGCTGGGCAGTCCCAGGATCAGAGCAGAAATGGGGTGAGGTTTACATTACTAATAAATGGAAGAGGAAACATGGAGAGAATCTGACAGGACAAACATAATGAACTTTTGGGACCCAAGCCTTAGATTGTGTTTTTATAAAAAGACTTGGCTGCTGTGGTCTTAAAAAAAAAAAAAAAAAATCAAATCAAAGGCAATGAAAAACATGATCTTAATCAGTAGGAAATAACACAGGTTAGAAGGTTCATAGTCACCCTGAATCTGGCCTGCCTGAGAATTCTGACTGCATCAATGGCTTGGGCTGGGGTCCCCTTGGGAAAACAGAAAACAATAGCTCCTTTTCCGTGTTTTCTTTTTCCTTTGCGGTTGGATTTAGAGGTGGTGCTGCAGGGCGGCTCTGGCCGTTAATGTCTCCCAGTAAATACAGCAGCCTTGCCGGGCTGTATAATAAGACTGTATAGTGGGAGAACAGTTTGTCAGACTGGGGGTGGAAACCCACTTACTAGCTGTGTTAGTGGGCAGGTTCTCTAATCTATTTTCTATCTGTAATGATAATACCATCTATCTCAGAAGAATTCTGGGAAACTCGTGCAAAACTACATACTAAGTAGGACAGTGGACGTTTAAAAAATGTTAGTTCTTTTCTCAGGTGGAGAAGAGAAGGCTCTGAGGCCCCATAGTTCTGAAGACGTACTAAAATTTGCCATCTTTTTCCACCATCTCAATCCTAGTCTTAGCAAAGCTCATTGTGTTATCTCCAAGGCACTGAGGAAGATTCTAGACATAGCCCTCCGGTTCCAGTCCTATCTTATGAAGTCCCTGATCCTCTAAAATTACCGAAGTTGCCCAATATGCCCAATAGTTTGGACAGGCACTGACAAGATGCCCATCAATAAGACAATAGATGTTTCTAGACTTTTGAAGGTCAAAATGTTTCCCACACTCCTGGACAGTCCCTTCAGTGGGACTGGTCTTCTGCAACACCTTCAAGCTGGGTCAGCTGATTTGTACTGAAGACAAATCAACAGGAGTCCAGGATTGTTATTAAGCCAATAGCAAAGCTAATTTAGGGGAGAGAATCCAATTTTCCAGATGACAGGTAAAAGAGTTGTAGAAAATGGACAATTAGGGCGCCTGGGTGGCTCAGTTGGTTAAGCGACTGCCTTCGGCTCAGGTCATGATCCTGGAGTCCCGGGATCGAGTCCCACATCGGGCTCTCTGCTCAGCGGGGAGTCTGCTTCTCCCTCTGACCCTCCTCCCTCTCATGCTCTCTGTCTCTCATTCTCTCTCTCGCAAATAAATTTAAAAAATCTTTAAAAAAAAAAAAAGAAAATGGACAATTATAATTTATAAAGAAGAAAAGGTTTTCCTAACCTTTGAGAGAATTACTAGATTGGCCTTTTCAAACGAATGGGCCCAAAGCCGCTGGGTGTATTTGTTAAATGGTACATATGTTTTATGCATTTTTCTGCTTGTATTTAGTACTTAGCAATACAAAATGGAGGAACCTTAGTTTCTAAATAAGAAACTTACATTTAACCATATCTTTAAAACCATGTAATCTCATTTCTGGATGACCTCACAAGCATTAAAAAAATGCACAAAGATATTCAATCCAGAATTGTGTATAATAGCCAAACCTGGAAACCAGCTCATTGTCCGTTAGTCAGGGACCAACTAAAGTATAAAACATACACACAATGAACTATTGCAAAGACGTTAAAAATCATGTAGATCTGTATCTGTTGACAACTAAGGTGACCCACTACATACTGCTGGATGAGAAAAGCTTGTTATAGAAGATCATGTGTAATATGATCCCATTTGGAAGAAGTATAGTATGGTATAGCAGTTGTCAAACTTTCCGGTTTCGGGGGTCCTTTACACTAAAAAATTATTGAGGACTCCCACAAAAGTTTGTTTATATGAGACATATAGACACAGATATTATCTATTGTACTTGAAAATAAAACTAAGCCTGCCTCTAAATTTTGCTGTGAACCTAAAACTGCTCTTAAATCTTTAAAGAAACTCCTAAAGGGGCGCCTGGGTGGCTCAGTCGTTAAGCGTCTGCCTTCGGCTCAGGTCATGATACCAGGGTCCTGGGATCGAGCCCCGCATCCGGCTCCCTGCTCCGCGGGAAGCCTGCTTCTCCCTCCCCCACTCCCCCTGCTTGTGTTCCCTCTCTCGCTGTGTCTCTCTCTGTCAAATAAATAAATAAAATCTTTAAAAAAAAAACAAAAAAAAAAACTCCTAAGAAGTGAAAAAATGTTTATTTAAAAATAACAATAAGGAACCCATTACATATTAACAAAATCATGTATTTTATGAAACACAACTATATTCCCCCCCACCAAAAAAAAAAAATTAACAAGAAGAGGGGCATTGATCTACATTTAATGTCTGGTTCAAAAGAAGACTGGTAGATTAGCTTCTGCATTATAGCAAGTATATTAGTTTGTTAGGACTGTCATAACAAAATACCACAAACTGGGGGTGGCTTCAACAACAGAAATTTATTTTCTCCAAGTCCTGGAGACTAGAAGTCCAAGATTAGGGTGTTGCTAGGATTGGTTTCTCCTGAGGCCTTTCTCCCTGGCTTGCAGATGGCTGCTTTCTTGTTGGGTCATACATGGTCATTCCTCTATGCACGCACATGTCTGAGTTTTTTTGTTTTTGTTTTAAGATTTTATTTATTTGACAGAGAGAGACACAGCGAGAGAGGGAACACAAGCAGGGGGAGTGGGAGAGGGAGAAGCAGGCTTCCCCGCAGAGCAGGGAGCCCGATGTGGGGCTCGATTCCAGGACCCCGGGATCATGACCTGAGCCGAAGGCAGACGCTTAACGACTGAGCCACCCAGGTGCCCCTGTCTGACAGCTTATTTCCTTTGTTTATCAAACAACCCTTTATTGAAGTATGTTCCTTTCTAGTCCTCAACTGGACATTTCACCACACCACTGTTGATGTCATGAAGGTAGCAGCCATCCACACTGCAGCCCACGGATCAGGGCAGAGGCAGAAGGAACTATCTAAATCTGGGCTTATCTGTCCTGGATGGTCAGTTTCACCATAATCCTCAGACCCTTCCAATCACCAGTTGCCTTGGTGATGTCATCACCAACGTTTTTTGAAGAAAGACCCAGGGGGGCTGATCTTGGAGGCCAGGGGTCTGATGTACCCATATTTCCTCTTCTTATAAAGACATCAGTCAGAATGGATTAGGGCCTACCCTAAAGGCCTCAGCCTCATTTTTACTTGATCACCCCTTGAAAGGCCCTATCTCCAAACACAGTCACATTCTGAGCTGCTGGGGGGTTTGCGCTTCAACATATGAATTCCTAGGGATATAATTCAGCCTGTAACAGCAGATAAAACTGAAAATAGCTAGTAAGAGTACAGTAGAAATACTGAGAGCAAACTGAGTTAATGTCTAAAAATATATTACATTGGGGCGCCTGGGTGGCTCAGTCGTTAAGCGTCTGCCTTCGGCTCAGGTCATGATCCCAGGGTCCTGGGATGGAGCCCCACATCGGGCTCCCTGCTTGGCGGGAAGCCTGCTTCTCCCTCTCCCACTCCCCCTGCTTGTGTTCCCTCTCTCGCTGTGTCTCTGTCAAATAAACAAAATCTTTTTAAAAATAAATAAATAAAAACATATTACATTATATGTAAACCTGCCAACTTACAAAATTCTAGAAAACACAAAAACATACGAGCACATATTCCATTAACCATCAGAGTGATAATGTTACCATGTCACATAGCCTCTGGAAAACTCCACTGTACACTGACGAGAGAATGAGAGTGAAAAAAACAAATAATACCTTAGTAATTTTAAGAAAATAGTGTGGACCTCACACACAGCCTAAAAAGTTCCCAGGGATTCCCAGGGGTCCAGAGACCACATTTTAAGAACTGGTGGTATAAGCTGTTATGACCTCAGGCAAATCTCTTAACCTCGTTAAGCCTCAGTCTGTAAAATGACGGTAATGATAATACCAACTGAAGTAGGCTTTGTAAAGATTAATGAGTTAATACTCGGGGCGCCTGGGTGGCTCAGTCGGTTAAGCGGCTGACTTCAGCTCAGATTATGATCTCAGGGTCCTGGGATCGAACCCTGCATCGAACCCTGCATCGAACCCTGCATCGGGCCTGCTTGAAATTCTCTCTTTCCCTCTGCGCCCCCGCCACTTGCGTGTGAAATCTTTAAAAAAAAGAGTTAATACACAAATGAGAAGTGTGAGCATCCCGCAAACATTAGCTGTTATTTGTGAAACATTATTTAACAATTTGATATGATACGTGCTTAAACGCATAGGGAGTAGTAACCTCTGGATGATGAAATTTGTTTTTAAATCAACATTTAGGGGTGCCTGGGTGGCTCAGTCGTTAAGCGTCTGCCTTCAGCTCGGGTCATGATCCGTGGTCCTGGGATCGAGCCCCGCGTCGGGCTCCCGGCTCAGCAGGAAGCCTGCTTCTCCCTCTCCTGCTCCCCCTGCTTGTGTTCCTGCTCTCACTGTCTCTCTCTCTGTCAAATAAATAAATAAAATCTTTAAAAAAAAATTTTTTTAAATAAATAAATCAACATTTAAACTGAAGTATAAAATACATGTTGAAAAGAGCATAACGGGTATAGCTGGATGACTTGGCACAAGGTGAATGTATTTGATCTTTTGTTTAAAAGAGCATTTTAGGGGCCCCTGGGTGGCTCAGTTGGTTAAGCGGCTGCCTTTGGCTCAGGTCATGATCCCAGGGTCCTGGGACTGAGCCCCACATCAGGCTCCTTGCTCCGCAGGGAACCTGCTTCTCCCTCTCCCTCTGCCTGCGTGCCGCTCCCCGTTCTTATGCTCTCTCTCTCACTCTCTCTCTGTGTCAAATAATCTTAAAAAATAAATAAATAAAAGAGCATTTTATTAACAACAACAAGAAAGCTATTAATAAAAACAGCCCCAATGGCAACCCTTTCTCTCGCCTGTAGTGTCTTGGCGTATCCATGTTCCCTGGAGGCATCAAGGGAGAATCTGAGAGGTCTCCTCACTCAGTACACACCCCTGGTGCCATGGGGTTCCCTTCAGCTCCAGGGAGAGAGTGCGGCGCAGGAGTGAACCCGAACGAGCTTTGGGTCTTTATGAAGCTGGATTCTCATCAGTGTCCACTGTAGTAAATTCTGAAGCTCACTTAAACATAACCACGACAAGAAGTGACTTTTATTATGTTTCTACCATGGGTATGGAGTTTGTCTGGGGCTAACTCCTTGTGTCCCCTCCCAAAAAATCAAGATGATTCTCCCATGACGAAGTTTCTTATATAACAACACAGATCTTGTGTGATAATTGCAGTGAGAGACCGTTTTTCCTCTTCCTCTTCGAGGAGCTGACGGTGAAGTCAGTGTCTCAAAAACCGGCTGGAGGGATGGGAGCTGCAATTTATTTCAGGGCAGAATGAATTGCTAAGTGATAATATTAAAGGAGATCTGATTATAAACACAAGTAGCAAATCTTCCAACATGTACCCCATTACAATTAGGTGGGAGGGGATCCCGAATCTTGGAAAATTCTTACAAATTTCTACAACTGACAAGGTTCTAGGAAACACAAAAATACACAAGTACATGCTCCATTAACCATTGGAGTGAAGATGTCACTATGTCACGTAGCCTCTGGAAAAATCCACTGTACAGTCGTGAAAGAAGGAGAGTGAAAAAGGTAAATTACTTGTGAAAAATTACTTACTAATACAATAGGTTCTTAAATGCACAGTTACCTCTAAATTTTAAATAACAGCATCTCCAATTCTATTAAGAATTTAGGACTTGGGGGTGCCTGGCTGGTTCAGTTGGTAGAGCACGCAGCTCTTGATCTCAGAGTTGTGAGTTCAAGTCCCATGCTGGGTGTAGAGATACTTAAAAAAAATAAATCTTTATATTAAAAAAAAAAAGAGGGGCGCCTGGGTGGCTCAGTCATTAAGTGTCTGCCTTCAGCTCAGGTCATGATCCCAGGGTCCTGGGATCGAGCCCCACATCAGGATCCCTGCTCAGCGGGAAGCCTGCTTCTCCCTCTCCCACTCCCCCTGCTGTGTTCCCTCTCTCGCTGTCTCTCTCTCTGTCAAATAAATAAAAATCTTCAAAAAAAAAAAAAAAAGAATTTAGGATTTGATAAAGTTACACTTTCCAAAGATAAAACTTAAAAAAAAAAAAAGATTTACTGGAAACACAGGTCATAATCTCTGACATTGAAAACAAGATATCTTTACTTCCTGGCCAAGGCTGCCAGGCGGCAGGTGCTGGAAAGAAACCAGTAAGAGAGAAGTGCTGGGATGAGATGAGGACACTGACCTCCGCTGTCAGCTCCACTATTCAGTATGATCCCTTGGAGCACTCCTTCCCACGTGCCATCTAACCACTGATGGTAAACAAGGTAAAACCTCAACTTAAATAAAAAAAAAAAAATGAATGTTCCTAGTAGAAAGCATCTGGAGAAAAAACCACCTGCAGGCACTCACATGTAAGGTCTGGATGAATGATACAGCTATGCTAGGGAGTCAGTGAGGGCAACACCATATCCCAACACACCCCGACGAAGGTGGTCAAGCTAAAACTGTATGATAATACTAGAGAAAAACACAGCGGAAGCCATGCTGGGAGCCCCCTCCGTCCACTGGTCTGTGGCAAGGAAGGAGCTTCTGCAGCTGACCCTGCCCCAGGGAACTCTGCATCCTCCTGACAATATTGTCACTGTTTCTACTGCTGCTGCCCATAAAAGAGCTATGATGCCATGACTCCATCAGGGGCCTGGGAAGGCTGGAGGGTAGGGTAAGGTAAGGAACGGTAACCTAACAAATATAAAAGAGTTCAACTTCAGAAGAAAGAGGACAGACCAAAGTAAAAGATAAAAACTTTAAGTTATTTTGCTAAAGATAAAATTCTGAGTAGTAAAGGAACTGAAAGCAGGATCGCGAAGAGATCCCTATACACCCATGTTCGTAGAGCACTATATTCACAACAACCAAGACGTCAAGGAACCCCAGTGTCCAGTGGTGGCTGAATGGATAAACAAAACGTGGGGTATACGTGCAAGGGAATATTATTCAGCCTTTTTTAAAGGAAGGTAATTTTGACCAATGCTACAACATGGATGAACCTTGAGGATGTTTTGCTAAGTGCAATACGCCAGTCACAAAAAGACAAATACTGTATGATCCCACTTATATGAGGAATCCAAAGTAGACAAATTCACAGAAAGAAAGTAGAGGGGTGGTTGCCAGGGACCTGAGGGAAAGGGAAATGGAGAGTTGTTTAACAGGTATAGTTTCAGATTTGCAAGATGAGAAAGTTCTGGAGATGTTTCAGAACAATGTTAGTACACTTAACAATGCTGAACTGTACACTAACAAATGGTTAAAATGGTTAACTGTACACTAAAAAATGGTTAAAACCTGTACACTAACAAATGGTTAAACCTTCTGGGTAGTGATTAAAAGTTAAGGTACAGGGGCACCTGGGTGGCCCAATTGGTTGAGCATCTGCCTTTGGCTCAGTCGTGATCCCAGAGTCCTGGGATGGAGCCCTGCATCCAGCTCCTTGCTCAGCAGGGAGTCTGCTTCTCCCTCTCCCTCTGCCCTTCCCCTCGGCTCATGTGTTCTCTTGCCTGTGTGCTCTAGCTCTCTCTCACTCTCAAATAAATAAAATCTTAAAAAAAAAAAAAAAAAAAAAAAGTTAAAGTACAGGGGCACCTGGGTAGCTCAGTGGGTTAAGCGTCCGACTTCTGATTTCAGCTCAGGTCATGATCTCAGGGTCGTGAGATTGGGCTCTATGCTCAGTGCAGAGTCTGCTTGAGATTCTCTCTCTCCCTCTCCCTCTGCCCCTCCCCCTGCTCTTTCTCTCTTTAAAATAAATAAATCTTCAAGGGGTGCCTGGGTGGCTCAGTTGGTTAAGCGACTGCCTTCAGCTCAGGTCATGATCCTGGAGTCCCTGGATCGAGTCCCGCATCGGGCTCCCTGCTCAGCGAGGAGTCTGCTTCTCCCTCTAACCCTCCCCCCGTCACGTACTCTCTCTCTCTCTCTCTCATTCTCGCTCTCTCAAATAAATAAATCTTTAAAAAAAAATAATAAATCTTCAAAAAAAAAAAAGTTAAGGTATAAAGGAAGTAAAAATCAAACCTTCTAAAAACTGTAGACATTTGATTTAGGTGGAGAGAGTAACAAAACCACGTCTTTAATTCTCTTTTAAAGTATTAATATGAAAGTTTAATGGCTGGAGCAAAATCAGTAGGTGTATAAGAAATAACGTGACTCTCAGCTCCAATGGGCTTGAGATGTACATTTCCAGAGAAGAACTTCAGAAAGAAAGGTAGACCCTGTGAAAGATGAACAAGCCAAGGGTTACATAACCACCCCGTACCCACAACCCCCTTGGATGACAGACAGTTTGAGGACTGTGAACAACCATTAGAGACCATGGTTTGTGTGGGGAACCTCCCAGTAAAGTCACCATCCAAATTTCTACATCCCTCTTCAGTAATTCAAACGAAGATACTTTCCCTCTGCACCTTGTGAGGATGTTCAACTTCTAGCGCTTCCCAAGATCCACCTCAGGAGAAGTCAATTTGCCCACAGGAGGCGTAGTTTCCAAAGCTGTCTATTGTGAACCTCTGAGAGATGTGAACTGAATTGAGCTTCAGGGTACCAAAGTAGAAGTTCTCAAACAGCTGAAAAGAAAGAATACAAACCCAGAATGAATATCCAAAGATGAAAATAGCAAACGTCAGATTCTCTTGTAAAAACACTACAACAATCCCAACAAACCTCTCATGCTTTTCCTTTTCAGTATTTATTCTGAAAAACGATCCTGGAGAGAAGGAATGGGAGTGGGAGTGAGAAGAGAACAGAAGCTCTTCTCTCTGGTGAATTTTAAAGCCTCCTCTGATAAAAGACACTAAGGAAAGAGGGCTGAAAATTCAGTTCCAAAATTCATCTACTAAGCACACATGACCTAGAACTTGTAACAAACATCTGGGGCCACACTCTGACTCACAGCACCTAACAAAGCTGCTTGATGACTTTCAGTTCCCGACTCTATAGGATCATCATTTTGTTACAGCCAGGATAAAATATGAGACTGCATTCCTCTATCTAGTCAACAACATTTAGTAGAAGCACCCACTAAAATAAATAGAAGATAAGGCTCCTAACCCACCAGTGATTCTGCCAACCCCGTGAGGACTACAGAACACTTAAGCATACCAAACAGCCTTCTACTGGATGATATGACACGTGCAAATGATATTTATCAAAAATCTTTTATTCAACTTGGATTGAAGCCAGCATCCTAAAGTAAACACTCTTTACTACAATTATTTACTATAAAAGCTTTCAAGTGTGTCAGAGGGAGGTCATCGATGAGCTATACTCTGAGAGGGACCTGCCCTTGTGATTAGCACATTTATAAGGCAGAATCCAAACTGACATCAGAACTCATCTCAGATGGGCGCCTGGATGGCTCAGTCGGTTAGGTGTCTGCCTTCGGCTTGGGTCATGGTCCCAGGGTCCTGGGATGGAGTCCTGCACGGGCTCCCTGCTCAGCAGGGAGCCTGCTTCTCCCTCTCCCTCTGCCTGCCGCTCTCCCTGCTTGTGCTCTCTCTCTCTCTACCAAATACATAAATAAACTCTTAAAAAAAAAAAAAAGAACTCATCTCAGAAAACTGCTTAGATAACGGTGTCAAAGCGTAAAGGGCTTACCTTCTTCTGTTAGGATGCAAAAGTTGCCTTTTCTTAAAATGTCAGTAAAATCTCAAGAAAGCCAGCCTTTCCAAACACATACCCAACAAATGCCTGGGTAACACCTAGGGTGGGCCCCTTGCATATAAGCGAGTGACTGTCTCTTCACTTATTTTTATACAACCTCCATAGCCATGGACTTCAGCCACTGTCGCCTTTCCTCTTCCTGCGATTAGCGGCCTCGCAAAATGCCTGGGGTTCATTAAGGCTAACTTCATAAAGCCCCGTAAATATTGATTCTTCCACATGACATCAACTTGACCCCAAAGATCTATTTAGAGGTTGTATGCTGCATTGTCTTGTCTTTCAGAAAGGTGATCAGCTCTTGCCTGCATTGATTTACACAATTAACTTCTCTTCCTGGCTTTGGCAGCCTGTTCAAACCATATCCACCCTTTTGTGTAAAGAAATACTGCCTGAAACTGTTATGCGCTAATCCCTTTGCTGAACCTTAATTCAAAGTGAAAGCCACGTCAACAAGACTGGCAGATTTATAGCTTTGCAAACCAAAGCCTTGTAGGTACAAAAAAGATATAACCAAAGGGGCAATAAAAGACAAGACAAAACAAAACTAAAAGGGAACTCATAATACTTTCAACAAGTTACTTTTTCAGGATTAGCAGCCTAGGGGTCCTCTACCTTCCATCCCCTGTGCCTACGTTTCCAAGTAATATAGCCACAGCTAGGAGCTGGCAAGTGATCTGCCTGACTTCTCTTCGCCTTATGTGGATAACCTCTGGATGGCGTGATTTGCCAGGGAGCTCCTCATGCTTCAGGTTTAAAGTAAACAGTAAATACAGTGATAAGAGCAGCCTGGGGAAGAGTACTGAAGTCAGTCTACACTCACACCCGGCACACAGGAGCTGTGTGACTATGCGTACATGATACTGCCCTGTACGCATAGTCTATACAAGATCAGAGTGGCCAAGATCCGGTAGGATGAACAAGTCAAAGTCCCTTCCTTGTAAACTGTAAGGCACTGCTGAAAATTAAGTGTTTCCTATAATGTTTTTGACATCTCTCTGCTCTCCTTAACCCTGGACTTATATTTTACCTGAGTTGCCACCTTCTTTCGTACCTTTGATAATGTCACAAATGGATTTCTTACCCAGAAGTCCCTAGTGCAGGGCTGATCTTCCTTTAGCCCTTCTTATCTCCATGCTCTTATTCTCTCTGTATGTTGATGAAGATTTCGTAACAATTTTTCACCTTCTCGTATTGTTTAGGCCTTGTTGTGTATCTTTAGTCTTAAGCCTTTCTTTCAGTTCTATCAATTATTTCTTGTGACTCATTAAAATATAAGCTCTAGGGGTACCTGGGTGGCTCAGTCGTTAAGAGTCTGCCTTCAGCTCAGGTCATGATCCCAGGGTCCTGGAATCAAGCCCCACATCGGGCTCCCTGCTCAGCAGGAAGCCTGCTTCTCCCTCTCCCACCCCCCCGCTTGTGTTCCCTCTCTCGCTGTCTCTCTGTCAAATAAATAAAATCTTTAAAAAAAATAAAATAATAAAATAAAATATAAGCTCTACAGAGGAAGGATCTTTTATGTTACTCACAGCTGAATACTACCATATGCTGGAACCGTACCTAGGAGACTGTGTATGATCAATAAATATTTGCTGGAGAGAATGACAACAAAAACTAATGTTGTACATGTCTGCATACCTTATCTGAAAAGAGAAAGCTATGACATGGCCTTGTTCAGACTGGATTTAAAGGTCTTACTTACAGGTCACCACCTAGAAACCCTTGAACAGGACTCACCAAAATTATATTCCCTCTAATCATATCTCAACTGTAACTAGTTGTCAAGAAAGAATTTGTAGTTAGTAATGGAAATTTCACACATTCCTTTAAATTTCTGTGTTTCTTATTTGTCAAAGCCTAGACTGCTTTCTTTTTTTTTTTTTTTTAAAGATTTTATTTATTTATTTGAGAGAGAGAATGAGATAGAGAGAGAGAGCATGAGAGGGGGGAGGGTCAGAGAGAGAGGCAGACTCCCTGATGAGCAGGGAGCCCGACGTGGGACTCGATCCCGGGACTCCAGGATCATGACCTGAGCCGAAGGCAGTCGCTTAACCAACTGAGCCACCCAGG
>NC_138374.1:48964736-49010734 GCF_054177405.1 Leptonychotes weddellii | reverse complement strand
GATCTGGAATGTCACTGAGCACCTGATGTGATGCACTTTCACGCAAAGGCATACGATGTGGTTCTGTCTCTCAAGTGCTTACCAGCTAGTTAGGGAGACGGGGTATGAATCAGAAGACAGGCATGTTGATGACATGGGTGTGTTCACCTTGTGATTTACTTTGTGATCTGTGTTCTACTTCAATGAGAAAGTTTACCTAAAACTTTATTGGATTATGTTCTACTTCAATGACAAAGTTTACTTAAAACAACATAGGTGGCAAAGGTTAAACGTGAGAGGGGAGGTCCAGACAACCAATACATGCAGCGAGGTAAGAAAACAATGGGCGGCCATCGGGACAGAGGAGACGGAAGCAGAGCTGGGCAGCGTGAAGGCAGAAATGTGCACAGTGGGCCAGGCCAAGCCCATCAGGTTAGGTGTTTAGAGGGTCCCTAAAGAGTCATAGTGAGAAAGACTAATAAGTAAGGCTAGAAGACATAAGGACAGTGAATCACGTGAAGGGACCCTGAGGGTCGGGTTCAGAAGGCAGACTCCATTCTACATTGTAGGGAACCACTGAAGGTTTCTGAGCAGGTTGGTGGCCCGACATGAAAACCCTGCTTTGGGGAAACTCATCTGGGTTTGGTATACCGTGGTACCTGGAGGAGGGAACGAGAGAAAGTAAGGGAAACCAGGGCAGCAGTTCAGTCAGATATTGAGTGTCTTTTTTACTAAAATAGTAGTTGCAGGCCTGGAAAGATTGGAGCAGATGTGAACTACTCTGAATGAAACCCAGAAAAGACTCCGTGACTTTCTGGGTGCGGGGGAACCAGGAAAAGGAGATGAGAAAATCCTGGGTGACAGGGTAAAGATGAGGGTACCGCTGACAGTGACAGAACATTTCTGAGAGGGAGCTACTTTATGGGGAAAAACAAGTCTCAGGTCTGTTTACACGCTCAGGGACATTTCTTTCTTTCTTTTTTTTATTCGTGGACATTTCTTTGGCTCTGTGTGTCCTAAGACCCGCTCCAACCTAGGGTTTTCCTGTTTTGCTCCGAGTATATGTATTCACAATATGATGGAAGAGTATCACCATAAAAAGCCTTACGACTGTTCATTTTATTATTGAGCAGTTCTTTATATATTAGGAAATGAACGCTTTGTCTACATTATGAATTGCAAATATAGCCCCCGACCCATTTGTCATTTGACTTTGCTTACCGTGGTTTTTACCAAGTCAATTTAAATTTTTGCGAACCCAAATGTATTGTAACAGATTTTTAACACAGCTACTAGTGCCAATAGTATTAAATGTATATTAAAAGAGCAGAGTGAGCGATACATACGTAAGTATTGACAACAACACTAATAAAATAAAGATTGTTACTGGCCACCTTACTGGGCAAGCATGTGTGCCAGGCATTATGCTGTGGGCTCCACGTACCTATCTGACTGCATCCTCAAAACCCCAAGAAGCAGATACTAATTCTTAATTCCCATTTTATAGCTGAACCTTAAGTTTAAAAGGCTTAAGTGACTTGCCCACGGGTACGCAGCAAATAAAGGCTGTGAAATTGAGATTCATAAAGCTGGAAAAGAAAAGAAAGCACAGATTTAAACCCGGGCAGCCTACCTGGAGTCTGGGCTCGTGAACCCCAGCACCCCTAGCCCCTTCCCATGGGCGGTGCCCCTTCCAATATCCCTGCTTAAGCCACAGGGAGGGCGCTCTGCCCAGCAACAACTCAAGACTGAAATGAACACATTCTTCCACTGGTCACTTCTATTTTCCCTGCCAACTTTTATCTGGAACCTGGTATAAGAATTGGATGGCTCTAGTTCAGCTGGAAGAATTTTACTTGAATCCTGGATGAAAATGAGCATGAGGGGCTCTATTTAATTGGGTACCTGAAAGGCGAAAGAGGAAAAAGCTTAAACTATAAAAAGAAAAAAGAAACTTGGCTGCTCTCTCTAGCCTAAAGTAGTTCATGAAGAGCAAAGCGGTCTATTGTTTGGGAAATAAAAGACCTAACAGGAAAAATTTAAATTAAAAAAGAATCACGTCAAGGTATTTAAATCATGCTTTTTCTTCTCACTGTTGTTTCATAACAACTCCCTTGGGAATTTTGGAACCTAAACCATTTTCTTTCTGAAAACATTTCTTTCTTTCTTTCTCTCTCTCTCTCTCTCTCTCTCTCTCACACATACACACACACACACACACACAGCCCTGTTGTGCTGGAAGCCAGCATTTTTAAAGAAGCCTGCTGTAAAGGAACATAACAATGAACAGCTACACAAAACTACAAATATTTGATAAGTAAATAAAATTAGGATTTAAAACTTCAAATATTTGGGGTACTACCTGCAAGCAATAAGTACCGATTTGGATGATTTAAAAAGAAAATTTTAAATCTAAGTAAATATAAACATGATGTTTGAGGAGCGCCTGGGTGGCTCAGTCAGTTAAGTGTCTGCCTTTGGCTCAGGTCATGATCTCAGGGTCCTGGGATCCAGCCCCCGTGTTGGGCTCCCTGCTCGCGGGGAACATGCTTCTCCCTCTCCTCCTTGCTCGTGCTCTCTCTCACTCTCTCAAATAAATAAAATCTTTTTTTTCAAAAAGTATAAGTATGACGTTTGAAAACTGTTGTGCACACAGCTGCTGTCCTTTATTGAATACTCACAGTATCTTCAGAAAATGGAATAAACCTTCCCTTTCACCAAGTAAGGAGAGAAATGTGGACCAACAAGATGAAAGGTTTTGGTCTGTTAAAAATAAAAATAAAAAATAGGCCCCAAATGGAGTTACCTGTGCTAAGCCCCACAACAGCAAACCAAGACTTAATATCTAACCTAACTGGAGTTTCAGCCTCTCCCAGGAAAGTGACCTTTCACCAGTCAATCTGGAATTCCCTGGTCAGCACTGGTGAGCTCATCTGCCTGACAGACCCCTGCCCTCCCCTAAAGGAAGGTGACCTTGCCTGAAACAAACCACTTCTTGCTGGAAACTTCCTTTTTCCACCCCCATTCTTCTTATAGAAGCCTTTCATTTGGGACAGCTCCTTGGAGCTCCTTTCCATCTGCTAAGGTGGGATGCTGCTGGATTCACGAACCATTAAATACAGTCAATCAGATCTTCAAATTTGCTCAGGTGAATTTTGTTTTTTTAACAGGTCAAAACCAAGGCTTCCCTGACAGAGAAGTACAAGATAAAATCCAACCATCCTGTTGTCCCCTGTTCACAAGATCTGTGAAGCCTATCATTTCTTAGTTTGTTCGTGTTTGTTTCCTAGGGAGAACACAGAGGGAATTATTGATTTCTAGTAATGTCGTGGTATACACTGAAAGAAAACGAATAGTGAGATTTAAGAGCTAACTGTGGTCATTTTTCCTTGCATTCATTTCAGACTTTCTACTTCTTCCTCCCAGGCCCTGTGACACAACCACCAAAGACCAGAAGTAACTCCAGGTGTAACTAGGCTGCAAAGATGAGACTAAAAATCTCAGACATAGGTGGAGAGAGGGTGGAGAGGAGCCTTCTCGTATCTGTGACCTCAAGCCACAAAACTGAAGGAATGGTCAATCCTCAACAGTATAATGACAAACCTGTTGGGAATCTCTGCCCATATGGCTTCCCGAATTAGGCCTGTTCTCTTTCTTCTTTCTTAGACAACGTAGCGGCCCCTCTCTCCAAAGATCTCTCCTTTACAGAAATCTAATTCTTTTACTGGGAGGCCTCAGTGAATGATGTGCTATCCAACACAACTTTACCAGGAGGAAATTCATTTCAAATTCCAAAATAAAGATCCCAAGTATCTAAGTCCTGTGAAATATATAATCATTCCTGGTATATTTGAGTTAAACTAACCCGCAGAACATAAAGCAGTACAACTGAAAACAAGTACCGGTGTTCAATTAATGCAAGTATTTGGAAGGATGTACTGCGTCCCATTTCTCCAGAGGAAGGGATGCTTCCTATCGTTTTCATGTATGGCACTCAGACTTTTGAGACCCAAAGTAGAAGAAACAGGAATATCAAGTGCATGATACTTTGAGGGTTTCCCAGTGTTTTCCTTCCATAATCTGTTTTACCAAGTTCTATTTCTTACAATTACCCCCCAGGTTACAGATAAAAATAACAGTAAATAACACTATTTTGTACTTGATAACAATGCTTACCCACCTATCTCCCTATGGGATAAGGATGAATGGAAGAGAGTCTGACAAGCACTCAGAGCTCTGTAGGAAGGCATTCCCAGCATGAAGCCTTGCTGTGGTTAAATAACACCTTTCCTCTAAGGACCTAAAAGTATCTCACAAAGCTCATTAACCCTTCAAAAACTTGCTGTGATGTACACCAGAGCTGAACTTTATTATTTAAAAGAAAAGAACCAGACAGGCTAGGACCACTTACATTGTGATACAAATTTAAGAGCTCCCAGGCCCAGGCGCAGAGCACAGGCCCAGAGAAGGCCACATCTACAAGGCAGTGTGTTATGTACGTCACAATTTGAATAACAAATCTGTTCCAAAGAACACCAAGAGGGGCAGTTCCATTCTTGGGCCATGTGTATGCAATCAGTCCACAAAGAAATTGTTCACTTGGTTCTGTGTCCAAGAATGAGAAACAAATAATGTGAAAAGCTATCATCACAACCCTTGAAAGATCCTAACTGAAAAGCAACAAAACAAATAATGGTATATTTCAGAAGTGTTCTTCATGAAATTGGCCTCCACGCACAAGATGAAGACTTTAGGCCGTAGACAGAAAGTAATGGACACCAGACTAAAACTATAATAGGTTTTAACAATATCACAGCTCTACATATGTCACAGTACTAATCTCACTTAGAATCAGGATCACAAATAAGGGTTTCTTCCACAAGTAAGTTTTGTCTCAAAGTTTTGTTAAAATTCCCCTAACCTGGGCGCCTGGGTGGCTCAGATGGTTAAGCGTCTGCCTTCAGCTCAGGTCATGATTCCAGGGTTCTGGGATCGAGTCCCGCATCGGGCTCCCTGCTCCTTGGGAGCCTGCTTCTCCCTCTGCCTCTCTCTCTGTGTCTCTCATGAATAAATAAAGAAAAAATCTTTGGGAAAAAAAAAAAATTCCCCTAACCTAAAAAAATGATTCTGAATTTCTGCTAAGGTACCATGCAGTTCAAATTCTCAAGCCTTTCTATACCTTGCATGTTTCTTCTGGCTACATGTGACATCACTTCTGAAGAGAGTAAATGTGGAAGATAGGAAGACAAGAAGGAAAATGGAGATCCAACACATCCAGGGGTCAAAAAAAGCCTCCCATCTGCTTTTAAGATATTCATGAAGACTGTACTCATATGGATTCTTTCTAAAGATCATAAAAGAACACAACTGAGCCTATTCATATGAAGCCATGTTCCTCTACATATAGACAAAATACATACAACTTCGTCTGAAAACCAGAGACAGAAACTTCTTTTCTATTGAGAGAGAGGTCAAAATGATTCTTAGCGCAAACTAGACTTTCATGCTTTCCTGTCAATGACCACAGAGCCACTCTTTCCCCCCATTTCTCCATCTTTAAACAGGGACAATGCTTTATAAGGATGTGCTGCACTGCAGCAAGATAAATCATAAGACGGAATTCTGAGCTCTGGTTATGACTGTCACTTATGGCCTATAACCATTAACCCATCATTAGAGGAACCAAAAAGCAGAGTTTCCTTTAAAGATAAAAAGGAAAAGGTTTAGTAGGAACTCTGACAGCTTCGAGCCTCTGCAATCGTCATCTGGTCTCAGAGGGCTGTAGTATTCTTAAAGACTGGCATAGGAACATTGCCTTCAGAATAAAGAAAGACTGGAATAAGGATACCTACTTCAGAATAAAAGACAATGTGGCTGGCAGGTACTTACTATCCTCGAATCGCCTCCAAATACAGCCCTAACTCTGCCCAAGATGCCACTTTTAATCTGAAACGTCAAGTTGCAGTGATCAAATGGCGAGAGAGCCAATAATAATAGCTAATAATAGCCAATAAAAAGAGGACATAATGCACTTCCAGAAACGCCTGGGGCACGATGCATCCAAGGAGCAAGGTGAAGGCCAGACTGTGGGAGGAGTAGCCCCTGACGTCATCGGTTGCCTGCATCAGGAAAGCAGCAAGAAAGCTGGAAATCAGTGGACCAGCTGCAGTTCTTCAGCCCACTGGCATATCCCTCTTGCTTCATGCGTCTCCATTAAAGGAATGCCAAAAGCCTGCCTGTCCCTGGGGCACAAGTCCCATCCCCAGTGCCTGAAATGGCACCGAAACACTATGAGGCTCCTTTCACAGAACGGGGACGTGAACATGGCAGTCCTTCATTCATTCTGCTCTCCCAAACCACCTGCTTGTCTTAGCTGCAGTGAGCAGGAGGAATGCTAACAGCAGCACCTAAGGAGGCGCCAGGCAGAAGCCAGACGAACAGAGCCAGGGAATAAAGGCTTCAAAACTTCCCTCCAATAATCACTCAGGGTTGCACTTTTGAATGTTTGGCCTGAGCCTCACTGCTGACATAAGGATTATCAAGTTTAGTTTAAGACTCTGCTGGTAAGGCCAAATGACCTCTTAGAGAGTGAATTAAAACAGCTATATACAAACAGGATGCCAGGCAGTTCTGCTGAGCACCTCAATACTCAAAATGCCAAGGGACTTCCCCTCCCTGCAGAGCTGTTTAATTTTAAAAAGCAGCAAAAAAAATGTGGGGTGGAGGTAGGAGGAAGGAAGAGGGAAGAGGCCATGCTGACGGGGCTCCTGAGCCTAGACCTGACATTGGCACATGACAGCACGCTCTGCCCTGTTCCACAGCAGCAGGAAGAATTCGCGTCAGAGATGGGCAGCTGGGAGTTGGGTTTGCTACAAAATCCGTTCCAGTGAAAGCCTTGCCTCGGGGCATGGATACTGCTGTGTCAGCAGGGCAAAGCTGCCCCTGGTGGCTCGGGGCTAGTGCAGACCCTTCAATGCCCCCAGTAGGTGTCTTTTCAGAACGAATCTAGGTAAGGTTTCTGCAGATAAATCCTTCCCCTCAGAAGGCCTCCTCATGCTCATTCAAATAGGTCACCACTCTTTTACTTTCAGTCTGGTCATCTTCCCTCAGGTATTATTCATAATTGTCCCTCATACACATGCAACAGAAGATGTTTGATCTTGTATTACGTATCAAACAGGAAGTGCAAGTCAGCAGAAAGAAACCCCGGAAAGGGAGCAGTGGGGACAGGAGCAGAGACGGTTTCTTCTTGGCGTGGCGGTCTCTAGGCACGTGGCTTGAGGGAGCCTGGGCATAAAGGGGCTGACTACTGTGCCAAGCAACAAATTCAGAAAGAGAACAAAGTGAGAGAGGAGAAAACGAGGCCATCAGGCCCGGCCCCGCTCCATTCCAACTTTTCCAACATGAGAACAGCATCCAGAAGTTAAAGAGCAAATCAGATCAACATCAGATCATGGCAAGAGTATCCATACGTATAGGTAACAATTGTCCAAATAATAGGTGGGGTGGTGACTGCTCCCTGGAAGATGGGAGAGAGGGGGCCACACATGATCTTGGATTTTCAACGAAGTCATCTTATTACAGAGGAAGATAGGAGATACTGCGTCCTCTGTCAGAACCCCAGGGAACCTCCCCCAATCGCACCACTGTAGCATTACATATGAAGACACATACCTGGTTGTCTATAATTCAGTTCAGATGGCCTCCTTCCCCTCTGCACAGGGCTTATGTCAAATAAGCAAAAGGCCTTGGGAGAGGGATACGATTATCATCCCCCCCACCACACCTGAGGAATTACAAGAACAAGACCCCTACAATTTAAGAAAGTGGTATCAATGTTTAAACTCTGAATTGGTGTTCTGGTTGACTTAAATCCTGTGTTTTCACTTTTAATTTGTAATAATAATGTTTGCATTTGAGCACGAATTGCAAAACTGTTTCATCACTGGGATAAAGGAAAAAGGACATTGTTTCTTTTTTTTTTTTTTTAAAGATTTATTTATTTATTTATTTATTTGAGAGAGAGAGAATGAGAGAGAGCGCATGAGAGGGGGGAGGGTCAGAGGGAGAAGCAGACCCCCTGCCGAGCAGGGAGCCCGATGCGGGACTCGATCCAGGGACTCCAGGATCATGACCTGAGCCGAAGACAGTCGCTTAACCAACTGAGCCACCCATGCGCCCGAGGACATTGTTTCTTAATTAGTCATCAACTTAATAAGTTTCCTGGCATAGTGGACTTCACTCTTGTTTCTTTGATCTCTTCGCACCAATGTCCTCTAATAACACTTAGACATTGTTGGCACCAAGCCACCCAATCGAACATGGTTCCACTTGGTCTGGTCTCTCAACAACAGGCTGCTTTAAAGAAGACAATGCCCTGTTACCATCTCTGGGTACAGATTTATATTCGGCTACTGGTTTGTCTATACTGTAGCTAAAAACACACAATGGAGTATATATACACAGTAGACTATTATTCAGTCTTAAAAAGAAACAAAATCCTGATACATGCTACAACATTGATGAACCTTGAAAACATGTAGCTGTAATAAGGCAGAAACAAGGGGCGCCTGGGTGGCTCAGTTGGTTGGGCGACTGCCTTCGGCTCAGGTCATGATCCTGGAGTCCCTGGATCGAGTCCCACATCGGGCTCCCTGCTCGCCGGGGAGTCTGCTTCTCCCTCTGACCCTCCCCCCTCTCATGTGCTTGCTCTCTCTCATTCTCTCTCTCTCAAATAAATAAATAAAATCTTAAAAAAAAAAAATAAGGCAGAAACAAAAGGACAAAATATTACGCGATTCCACTTATACGAGATACCTACAGTAGTAGTCAAATTCACAGAGCCAGAAAGCAGATCGGTGGGTGCCAGGGGCTAAGGGGAGAAGAGAATGAGCAGTCACTGTTTAATGCATGCAGGGTTTCAATTTGGGATGATAAAAAAGATCTGGAGATGGACGCTGGTGATGGTTGTACAACAATGTGAATGTACTTAATGCCCCTAAATTACACACTTAAAATTGGTTAAAATGGGAAATCTTATGTATATTTCACTACAATTAAAAAAAAATACAATGGACCCCAAATGAACCATAACCCAACTCACTTCACTTGTGAACTGTACCCCAAATGATATGCCTAGATCCCTAGAAATGACTACATAAGAGGGATGAATATTTCCCACAAGAGTGGCACTCTGTTCAGAGTTCACAGGAGTAATCAGAGGGACCAAAGACAACAGAGTATTTATTCTCCCTCCCCCAAATATGCCAAGAGTCTAGCCTAGTGTTTTATATGCAGTAGATCTTCAAGGAAATATTTATTTTCTATTGTCACCGTCTTTGCCAAACCGTGGCCTCTATCTTGTCACTATGCAGGTTAGACCCTTCCAAAGCCATCATCCCCTGCCTCAGCTGAGACAACACATACATGTATTCCAGAACCACTACAAAGATGAATAACCAATAAACATAAATTCAAAAGAGAGTGAAGGGAGAAAAAAAAAATAACATCGTGTACGAACAGACAGCAACAGGCCAGAGAAGGAGCATCATTCTAGGATGAATGTTGGCTCTGTCAAAAATCAGCCAAGTGCTCGTTTTCCAGTTTCATGTTAATGATGGTTTCACCTCACTGACAGTCATGTCTTTGGTTTCCCTCATTAGTGTTTTAAGACTTCGCTTTCCAGGCAAAGCGACACGTAAAACAAAAGTAGAGGAAAAGTTTTGGTAAAATACTGCTTAGGCATGACTCTTCCCCCTGGCTCCCACCTCACCCCAATAGCTTAAAACCAAACTGAAGCATTTCAAACTGCACTTTTATCTCTGATGCTTGAAAAAACTGCCCAATCACCTGGCAAAAGTATTTCACGTCTTTTCATATACAGTATGTTATTTCTATTACTAGCAAAATATGAAAAAGCCCCTAATATTTCCTGAAATCTCCCATTTTCATGAGTTTTGTTTTCCAACCATCAAGAATAGAGGTGGAGCCATATTTTATCACTAGAGCAAAATAATAGTGGCCGTATTTTGACAAGATGTCTTGTCCCAGGCTGTTCTTAAACTTCAGGTTTTTCTGATATTCATGCTAATTATAAAATCTGCACAATTTATTTACAAGAGCAGTGTTCTTTATTTCTCATTCAATAATTTTTATTAATATATTCTGTAATAAGGCATAAATGAAATGGCAAAAGAAATCATTATCTTTCAAGTTAATGAATGTGTACCACAGAGACACATAAAATTAGTCTTGGATACATTCTGAAATAAAAGGAGGTTAAGTGTAAATTCAAGTTCACTATGATCCATATCAGCTGATTCTTGCTATGTGGACTATTAAAGCTGCAATCAAATTTAACTGAAAAATGAACTTCACTTATTAACAGAGGATGGTCAGTTACGAGCTATAGGTATATTTAATTTGGGGCTTTTTCTTGAATTTAGTAAACTCATTTAAAAAAAAGAAATAGGGGCGCCTGGGTGGCTCAGTCATTGAGCGTCTGCCTTCAGCTCGGGTCATGGTCCCAGGGTCCTGGGATCGAGCCCCGCATCGGGCTCCCTGCTCAGCGGGAGGCCTGCTTCTCCCTCTTCCACCCCCTCTGCTTGTGTTCCCTCTCTCCCTGTGTCTCTCTCTGTCAAATAAATAAATAAATAAATCTTAAAAAATAAATAAATAAAAGAAATAAAAAAAGAAATAAACAGCGATGACTGGGTGGCTCAGTTGATTAAGCGTCTGCCTTCGGCTCAGGTTTTGGGTCCTGGGCTCGAGCCCTGCATGGGGCTCTTCTGCTCAGTGGGGAGTCTCCTTGTCCCTCTCCCTCTGCCCTCCCCCTGGCTCATGCTCTCTCTCACTCGTGCTCTCTCTCTCGCTCATGCTCTCTCTCAAGTAAATAAATAAAATCTTTAAAAATAAAAATAAACGTTTGCTAGAAAAGATTCAAGTAAATAGAAATTCAATAGGATTGACTGCTAACAGAATATTTATGACATAATTAGTATAACTTGAGGGTCTATTAAATATGAGCATCATATCTAATCATAAAGAAGTTGTGTTGAGAGAAATAAAAGAAAATTAAACTAAACTCTAACCATTTAGGTGTCAGCAAACTTTTCCCATAAAGGGCGAGGTGTCCATATGGCGTCTGTCACAACTTCTCAACTCTGGCCCTGTGGCACTAAAGCAGTCAGACGTGCATAACCAAACGAGGGTGGCCGTGTTCCAATAAAACTTTATTTATGGACCATGGCATTTGAATTTTACATGATTTTTTTTTTTTTTTTATTTTTTATTTGAGAGAGAGAGAATGAGAGACAGAGAGCGTGAGAGGGAGGAGGGTCAGAGGGAGAAGCAGACTCCCTGCCGAGCAGGGAGCCCGACGCGGGACTCGATCCTGGGACTCCAGGATCATGACCTGAGCCGAAGGCAGTCGCTTAACCAACTGAGCCACCCAGGCGCCCTAAATTTTACATGATTTTTACATGTCCTGAAATATTACTCTTCTTTTGATTTTTTCAACCATTAAAAAAACATAAAAAACATTCATAGTTTGAGGGCCATATGCAAAACAGGGGGCAGGACTTAGCTGGCCCTCAGACTATAGTTTGCTGGTCCCTGCTCTAAGAGTTTACAATCTCAAGTATGGGGTTAAAAACTATCCCCTTTGGCAAACAGAAAATCTTTTTCTTCTCCTCCTCCAAAATCTGATTTCTGTAAAAAACAGTTTTAGTCAGTTAATCCGGAAAAGCTAGCTGAGTGCTTGCTAGGTGCAAGAAAATTGCTAAACACTGGGGAGCACGTGACAGGTCTCTGCAAGATCAAGGTGAGGAGAGGAGGGAAGAGTGTCATGGAGGGGGATGGGCCTTACCAATACAGATAGAGGGACTATCTGTACTTGAAGAATGAGTAGAATTTGCACATAACAAGATTTCAGTAAAAGAGAACAGAGAGATAAGGACAAAACCTTAGAAAGTAGCCCTACAAGGCAGTGAATTAAAAAAAAAAAAGTAGATTCAGTGGCAGGGAAAAAACCAGGAGCGCCAATGGCCACTGAAGCCAAGAGAAGAGAACATTTGAAGGAGAAAAGGGCTTAATACTCTCAGTGTGGTTACTGGGAAAAAGTAAAAGTAGGTCAAGGCACTAAACAAACAGGGGCCACCGGTGACCTTTTACTGTGTTGTTTCAGTTCAACAATAGAGGAGAGAACTAGGTTTCAGGGAATTAAATAGGGAATAGTCTGAAAAGGATGACAGCAGGAAGAATGGTTTTTTAGAGAAATGAACTCTCATTTCTTCAAACAAAAAACACCCTAATGAAAGATACTGTTACCGGGGCGCCTGGGTGGCTCAGTTGTTAAGCATCTGCCTTCGGCTCAGGTCATGATCCCAGAGTCCTGGGATTGAGCCCCACGTCAAAACCTGAGCCTGCTTCTCCCTCTCCCACTCCCCCTGCTTGTATTCCCTCTCTTGCTGTGTCTCTCGCTGCCAAATAAATGAATAAAATCTTTTAAGAAAAAAAAAGAAAGATACTGCTACCTTCTAGTAGCTTACTCTAATATGAAACATTCTAATTAGAGAGTTGTTCCTTACATTAAACTTTTATACCCTTTGAAATCAAATGGCCCAAATTTTGCGATAAGATCAACAATTAATAAAAGCTGCATCTATCTTAAACAATGAAACAAAACACAGCCAAGACTTCAATAAACTCTTCTGGAAGGTAGTTATCAAAAAAAAAAAAAAAAAAGTATACACACAGGGCGCCTGGGTGGCTCAGTTGGTTAAGCGACTGCCTTCGGCTCAGGTCATGATCCTGGAGTCCCTGGATCGAGTCCCGCATCGGGCTCCCTGCTCAGCAGGGAGTCTGCTTCTCCCTCTGACCCTCCCCCCTCTCATGCTCTCTCTATCTCATTCTCTCTCTCAAATAAATAAATAAAATCTTCAAAAAAAAAAAAAGTATACACACACACACGCAACAAATGGCTAGGGTCCCTATCCCTCTCCTAAGTGCACGTCTGTCTTTCCTTCTTTTAGAAAATTTTATTTTGACAGTTTCATACTTACAGCAAAGTTCTAAGAATAAGAATAGTAAAAAGAATTCCTGGATACCTTTTATCCTTCTTTCTTATCACCTACTTTAAGAAACACATTCTTTAGCTGAATTTCCTGTTTTGTTTTTTGTTCTTTGTAATGTAGGTATTGCCAACAAATTCCAGCCATTCAGTTTTGTTTTGTTTTTTTTTAAGATTTTTATTTATTTAGGGGCGCCTGGGTGGCACAGTGGGTTAAGTGTCTGCCTTTGGCTCACGTCATGATCCCAGGGTCCTGGGATGGAGCCCCGCATCCGGCTCCCTGCTCAGCGGGGAGTCTGACTGTCCCTCTCCCACCGCTTGTGTTCCCTCTCTCTCTCTGTCTCGTGCGCGCACACTCTCTCTAATAAATAAATAAAATCTTTACAATTTATTTAATTGAGAGAGAGTGAGAGAGATCACAGAGGAAGAAAGAGAAGCAGACTCCCCGCTAAGACAGGGGAGCCGAAGGCAGACGCTAACCAACTGAGCCATCCAGGTGCCCCAATTCAGTTTAAAAACTACTGGGGGCCTAGTAGTTTCATTAAGTTGTCTGTGACGCAGTCACAAGTTGTAGGAAAGAAAAGTACAATATAAGCTCAGTTCACAGAACTCCTGTTTGGGACTCCTGTGCTCCTTGATCAGTGAGTTGAGGTCTTTCATCAGCTCTGCCCTGGTCTCTCTCTCTTCTCCTTCTGGGACTCTGACTAAATGCAAGTTAGTTAGATATTCTCACTCTGTCCTACATGTCTCATCCTCTCAGCTCTAATTTTTACCTTTCCCTCTGTCCATGCACCACGTTCTGGATGATTTCTTCTGACCTAACTTCCAGCCTACTCCATCTCTTCAGCTATGCCTACTTTGCTGCTAAACCTATCCACTGAGCTCCTAATTTCAGTTATTGCATTTTACAGTTCTAGCATTTCTATTTGATTTTTAAAACTGCTACGTCCCTTTGCTTTTGTAACAGTTCCCAATTACCTGATAACAATTTTAAGCTTGGCTTTTAATTTCTCTGAACACAGTAAACATAGCTGTTTTCAGCCTAAGTCTCATGACTCCAGTATCTCGTGTCTTTGAGTTTGGGATGTCTGTTTGCTTATGGGGAATGGTCTCCTCACAGGCCCAGTTATCTTTGTGTACCGGCCATTTTGGGGGGAAAAGTTCCTTGGAGGAATATTACTAGGCAGAGAGTGATGAAACTGTCTTCTGGAGAGGATTTTTCTTTGCAACTGCCAGGTGCCTCGGGGCACTCCCAGTCTACAGCCTTCTTCATCCAAGTTCAAGAACTCATGCTCTCTCTACTTTCTCCTTAGAGCATCTTTTTGGTTTTTTTTGTTTTGTTTTGTTTTTTTTAAAGATTTTATTTATTTATTTGAGAGAGAGAGAATGAGAGACAGAGAGCATGAGAAGGAGGAAGGTCAGAGGGAGAAGCAGACTCCCCGCCGAGCAGGGAGCCCGATGCGGGACTCGATCCCGGGACTCCAGGATCATGACCTGAGCCGAAGGCAGTCGCTTAACCAACTGAGCCACCCAGGCGCCCTGTTTTTTTCACCTGTAATTCTCCTTTTAGGATCTTTTTCTTTTCCGTTTAGAATCTTTATAGTTAATTTTTACACTGCTCAAGGATCCTCTTTGTCATATTTTTCCATTATATTTCCATGTCTTCACCTTTGCCAGAGATTTTAACTTTATCTTCCAACGCTTAATTGAATATATGTGCATTTTATATATATAAATTTATATAAACTATATATATTATATAAATTTATATATATAAAAAATATATATAAATATATATGTAATTTCCATGGAGTCTCTTATGCTCTAATTGACCTTTTCCACATCTTAACTTGATGAGTGAAATTCTTCAGAAAGTTGTATGTTTGCTCCTCTAACACATTTCTTACTTCACATGATTATCAAGAATAACGTGACTACTTTCAATGCTATGGAGAAAAACTATTACAAAATACTAGTATGTCCAAGGGAACTGAACTTAGTGTTAACAGTGTATATGCATAAATAGCTTAGAGAGGAAGTGACATCTGTTTATTGATTTTACATAAAGATTAAAATTTCAAGTCACAGGGGCGCCTGGGTGGCTCAGTCATTAAGCGTCTGCCTTCGGCTCAGGTCATGATCCCAGGGTCCTGGGGTCGAGCCCCACATCGGGCTCCCTGCTCAGCAGGAAGCCTGCTTCTCCCTCTCCCACTCCCCCTGCTTGTGTTCCTGCTCTCGCTATCTCTCTGTCAAATAAATAAATAAAATCTTTAAAAAAAAAATTTCAAGTCACAGAAATATTGGGTAGTAAAAACAACACCATAGCTATGGTGGTAGTGAGAGATAATAATTTTATTCTACATTTGATTTGCTGTTGTTTATCCTGATATAATAGTGCAATGGAACATTTAGTGATAGACTTTCAAAGAAAGCCTTTCTAAGAGTTGAGTTTTGCGGGGGGGAAAAAAGAATTCTAAAGAGCCACGTAACCAAGAAGTAATTTTCAGTAACAATATATAATACAGCTGAAAATTGAATTGGATAATGGATAATGAAAGACACAATGTTTTCTTCCTTAGAAATAATAGTTTCTGGGGCGCCTGGGTGGCTCAGTTGGTTAAGCATCCAACTCGTGATTTCAGCTCAGGTCATAATCTCAAGGTGGTGAGATTGAGCACACATCAGGCTCTGCAGTCAGCGGGGGAGTCTGCTGGAGATTCTCTCTCTCTCCCTCTGCCCTTCCCCCACTCTCGTGTATGCACGCTGGAGCACTCTCTAAAATAAATATTTTTTAAAGAAGAAATAACATAGTTTCTAAACACTAGTCTCTCTTTGTAGTCATTAATGGTTTTTTTTTTTTTAATTTTATTTATTTATTTGACAGAGAGAGACACAGCGAGAGAGGGAACACAAACAGGGGGAGTCGGAGAGGGAGAAGCAGGCTTCCCGCGGAGCAGGGAGCCCGACACAGGGCTCGATCCCAGGACCCCGGGATCATGACCTGAGCCAAAGGCAGACGCTTAACGACTGAGCCACCCAGGCGCCCCCCCTTTTTTTTTTAAGTAAGCTCCACACCCAACAGGGGGCTCGAACTCACGACCCCAAAATCAAGAGTCCCATGCTCTGACTGAACCAGCCAGGTGCTCCTAATATCCTTTTTAAAAAAATTACTATATAGTTCTCAATCTCACTTCTCTTCCCTAGAAAAAAACAAAAATGAATTCAGCTTTTCAATACTCTGAAACAAAATAGTCATTCAAAACAAGCATCTTCACTGAAAGTGGTTTTTTTTTTTTTTAAAGATTTTATTTATTTATTAGAGAGAGAATGAGAGAAAGCAAGCACATGAGAGGGGGGAGGGTCATAGGGAGAAGCAGACTCCCTGCCGAGCAGGGAGCCCGATGCGGGACTCGATCCAGGGACTCCAGGATCATGACCTGAGCCGAAGGCAGTCGCTTAACCAACTGAGCCACCCAGGCGCCCCTGAAAGTGTTTTTTAAGAATTTAATTGTGACTTTGTTACCTTAGGACAAACAAACTGGAGTTGGCCAGGGAGGGAACAAGGGAGGTATGTTCTACTTTTTGACCTTGGTAGTAGTTACACTGTTCACTTCCTGATTATTTGTTAAACAGTATATATATATATTTCATGCACTTTTCTATGTATATGTTTCACCAAAAAAGATAAAATAGTACATATTTTTAAACAGCTTCCTTAAGCAAATTAAATAAAGATCTCACTTAAATTTATTTATTCTACCTGCCCTTTTGTAAAGATGTTAAGGGGCAGAGATAGAACAAAAGCAAAAATGAATGAAATATTTGAGTTACTATCATTTACAGCTTTTGAGAAAAGTCACACCGTAGCTAAATTAAAACATATTTCCAAGTAAAGTATTAAAAATTAATACGTTTTAGAGGCGCCTGGGTGGCTTAGTCGGTTAAGCATCGGACTCTTGGTTTCAGCTCAGGGCATGATCTCAGAGTCCTGGATCAGCCTACGTTGGGGCTCCATACTCAGCAGGGAGTCTGCTTCCGCTCTCCCTCTCCCTCTGCCCCTCCCCCCCATGAATAAATAAATCTTTAAAAAAACTTAATACGGTTTAATAGCACCCATTCCCTCTTTCTCTAAATTTAAAGATTCCTATATATAAAATAGAAAAGGCACAAATTCATCTCCTTTTTATTTGGTTTATATTTTCCAGGATTTTTAAGTGTCTAAAGAAATGGCACTTTCATGGTGTCCTTTGATTCTGGGACCTATAGCACTTTCTTTCTATTCCTTCCCAAATACATCAACTGTGCCTTTATTTGCATGACACCACCTCCTCTGGTGAGTACAAGCTAGGGCTCTGAAAACCCCTCTTCACTCTGCAGTTAGAAGCTATGCTTTCGAATAGTTAACACCATGCTCGTGTTCAATGTGCTGAGAGTACAGTTCTGGAACAGTGATTCTACGGCTTGAGGCCAGCTCAGAGGCCCCCCAAACAAACTGCCAATAAGACCACCTCTCTCTGCGAAGCTGGCAGGACTGATTGTCCTACTTGCAAGAGGGCAGTTATTTCTAACAGTGTGTCTTTAGGTCGGCATGGTTTCTCCAATTTCAAGTTTATCACTGCCTTATGGATAAACAAACAACATCATTGTTCCTATTTCTTAGATCAGAAATAGAAACTCTCTGAGGGGACGCTACCCTCTGAATTTGGCCTAGGTCTTCTTCCCTCGTACATTCTCCTTTCAGAGCTGTCAGTCTTCCCTCACAACCCACCATACCTAAATATGTTCCTTTTCTGGTTCAAAAAACACAGGACAGTGATTCTTTAGTTGTCAGTTCTTCCAAAGTCCTTCTTAAGGTAAGAAAATTCTTATTTCAGCTAAGAATAACCCAATGCTGGTCTATTACCGCTGCAACAACTCTCAAAAGAGCAGTACAAAACCTCCCAAAGTCATTAAAGACTTTTTCTCTTTCTTATTAAGGCACCCAGAACACATAATATTCCACCAAGCCAAAAGGACCGATTCTCTTCATGGAGTAGAATAGCAATTGGCTGTTACTTATTAAATTCCTACAGCAATGAGCAATGATTTGCTTTCTCGTTTTGTTTCTCTTTGAATAGTAGATGAAGTTGATTTTTTTCCAAGGCTGCTTCTCATCACCAGCATTCCTGATCCTTGACCTATGCAGCTGTTAATATGCTACACACATATGCCTGGCCTCCTGCGGTTAACCTTTCGGTTTTCTCCAAGTCAGTTCCTATCTTGTTAGTGAAATTGATGTTTTCTCCTTCTAAACATAATAATTTTATCCGGTATAAAACTACATATATGATTCATTGGTTTTTATGAATCTTTTTCTCCCCAAGCGTTTCTGGGCCCGTGGGTTCTCATGTTCTAATTGAGAAAGGCATGTTCACTCATGGTAATTCCAAAAGGTGGGCTACCATAGCTACTTCACAAACACAATTATTACCTCTTCTGCCTTTGGGCATGGGTAATTGTTGGAGGCCATGTTTTACCTTTATTCTCAAAGAAAAGTGAATTCCTTTGACTGAATGTAGGTGAAAGCTTACATTTTCTGCAGCTAATGATTAAAAAGTAAAATACTGGACACTGTATCAAAGCACACTTTGTTCTATCTGTGTTCAAAGGGACTTCTCCATATTCATAACTCACCCCGATCACTTTGTACTATAATTGCCTATTAACCGTCTGTACTCCTCAAAGACAGGAAGCTCCTGGAAGGTAGGGACTGTATCATAATGACTGTTTTATCTGCAGGACACATGCTCTGGCAGATGGTATACACTCAGTAAGTACTTCTGTTGGTGTGTTAGTACTGCATTCAATTCAAGTCTAATTCTTAATTAGCCACGGTTTTAGACTAACTGGCACACACCATTGCCCCAACATTTATGAAATGACTTCTAATCAGACTTTATCACAGTTCAAACAGATATGCCCAACTTCAAATACCTAATGATCTCTACCTAAACACTAAGCATCTTTATGGGAGGCAACAGAAACAATGCTAACCCTGTGATTTGAATCTTTTTATTGATTCAGACTCAGCTACTAACTAGCGGTAACCTTTGGCAAGTCGCTTTAACCACACTGGATCTTGTGCCCTGAGAGACTGAAGCGGGAAAGTGGATTAAATGGTCTGGAAGTCCCTGGCTGAGCCCAGCTCTAAAACTCTGCGGAGGCATGAACCGGTGAGGGTACTACTAACATAGCAAGCCCTTGTTAACACTAGAGGGAGCTGCACCCATGTCATTACTGGGGTGGTGAGGAAGACTTGGAGGCAAAGCATCTTTAAATTGGAAGACTGGCTCTCCAGAGTGAGAGAAACGAAGTATCAGGCGAGAGACCCCTACCGTTCCTGCAGCCACCACACACGCTCTCTGCCATCACCTCCCTCTTACAGATGGCCCGGCACCTCACACTTGACTTTCATCAGCACACCTTCAGAGCTTTAATTCTGATTTCAAAAGAATCAAGGTGGCTTGAGTCATTCCTATAGATTTCTTTCCCCATTCGGTCTACTTTCTTTCTTAATCAAACTAACAACAACAACAAAAAAGCAAAGTGATTAATGCTATTATTGGAAAAGCCCCAGGAAATGAGATGGAGGAGGAGAAAGATTCATATCACACTGAAGCTAGGGGCCTGGGAAAATCAGTAAACTATAGCTGAATTCATTAGCAGCTTGCCACTCAAACCAAAGCTACCATAGCTACTTTGACAACAAGAGGAGCACTGAAAAAAGAGGAAAGATAGCAAGGAAAAGAAGAAATTGACATAGCTCTGCAGGGCAGGAGCCTGAATGCCTACCTAAGAGGGAATCCGGTCACTGCCAGGCCGGGCTCTGCGGTAAGAAGTTTGCAGTTGCTGAAGTGATGTCATTAGAGGTAACGGGGTCACATTAGGCATTTCGCAAGAAAAATGCCAAGTGACCGGATAAGGCAATGGAGGATGGGGTGGGGAAGGAAAAAGAAAAAGCCTTTCTAAAGCTAAAGCTTATTCTGAAGTTATATACATACACTCTCCTCCCAGCTCCAAAAAATGTATGGCCTTGAAAAGGTATGACCTAGGGGCGCCTGGGTGGCTCAGTCGTTAAACGCCTGCCTTCGGCTCAGGTCATGATCCCGGGGTCCTGGGATCGAGCCCCGCATCAGGCTCCCTGCTCCGTGGGAAGCCTGCTTCTCCCTCTCCCACTCCCCCTGCTTGTGTTCCTGCTCACGCTGTGTCTCTCTCTGTCAAATAAATAAATAAAATCTTCAAAAAAAAAAAAAAAAGGTATGACCTAAACCATTACGGAACAAGTGAAATGAAGAATCCAAACCCCTCCATTGTATCAACTTCTGTTTCCGTGTGCCCAGAGGCACAAGGACATGCTAACCTGACAGAGACAGCATAAATCATGGATATTACAGAATGTGGTCTGTAGGAGAAACATAAATGCAATCCTGAAGAAGCCTTTTTATGGAAATTTCATAGATTAATTTAACACTCAGGAAGCAAAGCCTCAACTGTCAGAAAGAGACCACCTACTTTTCAAAACATGGGCTATTCCTGAGTAAAAACAGATTACAAAGCAACTTTAGAGAGGGACTGTGGGTGAAGAAAAAAGTCTACTAGAACAAAACAAACAATTCTTTTTCACTTAAAAAAAAAATTGCAAACTCAGACCTCTAGAGGTAAAATACAGAGTAAAACTCACCAGGTTAAAATCAACGTATTCCTGTGAGTCCATGTAGTCAGGGTACTTGTTTCTGAACTCACCAATTTCAAGTACTCTAAGAGATATCACAGCTTCAACAGATTCAAAAAGATTTCTCTTCCTTTAGGACATTAAAAAATAGTTTTTTTTTTTTTTAGCCAGGCCTTTGAATCAATGATCCTCATGAGAAGCATGAGAAAAATATACTTTATTGTTAAAAGGAGAACGACTTGTTTTCCTCATTTTAGGACACATACCAAAGGATTTCCAATTCACCCTGCTACGTACTGACCTTTAAAATGTTTCGCCCATCAAATGATTCTCTCTCCTTGAAGATGTATTTCCCATCCGCTGTGTAGAGATTGTACCTGCCTTCAGCTGTAAATATTTCAAAGATAATGTTATAAGAGAAGCTTGGGTTATTTACATTTTGTTTTCTTTTGGGTTTCTATAGTACAACTAGCAAAATCTGTACTATCTGGAACATGGCTTAATAGGAGGGAAAAACATCAGTCTGAGTCAAGAGGCCCAGAATCCAGCCTCAGCTCTGTCATCAATTCAGTATACATTTATTCATTCAACACCATCCAAGTACTCAAGGTACGTTACCTATGTAATTAACCATATTCTTTTTTTTAAAGTATAGTTGACATACAATGTTATATTAATTTCAGGTGTACAACAGAGTGATTTGACAATTCTATACATACTCAGTGCTCACCATGATAAGTATAGCCACCATCTGCCACACACCATCTGTCATACAATGTTATTACAATAGTATTGGCTGTCTTCCCTATGCTGTACTTTTCACCCCTGTAACTTATTTATTTTATAACTGGAAGTTTGTACCTCTTAATCCCCTTTACCTATTTTGCCAACGCCACCCCAATCTCCCCTCTGGCAACCACCAGTTTGTTCTCTATATTTATGCATCTGCTTTTGTTTTTTGTTTGTTTTTTAGATTCTACATATAAGTAAAGGGGTGCCTGGGTGGCTCAGTCAGTTAAGCATCTGCCTTTGGCTCAGATCATGATCTCAGGGTCCTGGAATCGGGCTCCAAGTCAGGCTCTCTGTTCAGCAGGGAGTCTGCTTCTCTCTCTCCTCTCCCTCGGTGCACTCTCTCTCTCAAATAATAAATAAACAAATAATCTTTTTTAAAAATGTACAGATTCTATATATAAGTAAAATCATTTGGTATTTGTCTTTCTCTGTCTGATTTATTTCACTTTGCATAATATGCTCTTGGTCCATCCATGTTGTCACAAATGGCAAAGTTCATTATTTTTTTGGCTGAGTTGCATTCTGTTGGGTATGTATATACATGTACACACACACCCACACATCTTTACCAATTCATCAAAAAGACAAGAAATGACAAGTATTGGCAAGGACATAGAGCAAAAGGAACCTTCATGCACTGCTAATGGGAATGCAAACTGGAGCAAGAGTATGAAGTTTCCTTAAAAAAAAGTAAAATAGAAATACCATACAATCCAGTAATTCCACTTCCATCTTTAAAGAAAATGAAAACACTAATTCAAAAAGATATATGTATCCCTATGTTTACTGCAGAATTATTTACAATAGCCAAGATATGGAAGCAGCGTAAATGTCCAACGACAGATGAATGGATAAAGAAGATGTGGGGGTGTGTTTGTGTGTAAAATGAGCCATATTCTTAGGCAAATTATGTCTCCTCTATGGACCTCAGTTCATTTACACAGTTACAGGTTAAGACTAGGTGATCTCCAAGGGCGCCTGGGTGGCTCAGTCGTTAAGCGTCTGCCTTCGGCTCAGGTCATGATCCCGGGGTCCTGGGATCGAGCCCCGCATCGGGCTCCCTGCTCGGCGGGAGGCCTGCTTCTCCCTCTCCCACTCCCCCTGCTTGTGTTCCCTCTCTCCTCGTCTCTCTCTCTGTCAAATAGATGAAGTCTTTAAAAAAAAAAAAAGACTAGGTGATCTCCAAAGGTTCCTTGTGGTCTAAAAACCCAAGATTTGTATAAGCTATATGCATTTTTAAGTATGTAAAAATATACAAAAATTCACACATTAAGTACTCAAAATGCTGGTGACATTGATTTGGGTTGCAACCAACATGAAGTGGGTTGGTTTAAGGACTCCCCCCAAATGAGAGAACCCCTTTCAGTTGCAATCAAAGGTATCTTTACAGACATTCTACACAGAAATGCAGCAAATCTATGACCCTGTATTAATTTAGCTTGCTTATCCCAAAAGACATCCTTAAAGTATAGCAGGAAAAAGGATTTCAAAGGAAAGGGATGACAGGTAAGAAAGAGTGAAACACCTTATTCTATGCCCTTTTCAAGTAAAAATTCAACCAGAGAAGAATCCAAGGTATAGGAAATTCAAAGCATCCTTAAGAAACATTTAACCCTCAGAGTATTTTCTAAAATATCAACCCTTTCTTGCCCACCAACAGACACTCAAAAATATTTGTATTTCCACTTCTGAATATGCTCTTTTACTATATATATCGATGGAGACTACCAAGTCAGAATTGGTAAAGTATATCTAGGCCGCTAACGCCATGAGCACAATATATGTTAGCCCACTGGAATTACACTTCAGTAACTTCTCATGAGAGAGTATTCTCTTAATCAAAGATCCCAATACCATGTATATTTCACAAATTAAAAACAGGTCCCCTGTTAAGAGATGTGAAACTTTAAAGATTCATTTATTTATTTGAGAGAGCGAGAGCATGCACGTGCATGCGCACTTGGGGGTGGGGGGGTGGGGAGAGGGGCAGAGGGAGAGGGAGAGAAAATCCCAAGCAGACTCTGCACTGAGCACACAGCCCGAAGTGGGGCTCAATCTCACGATCCTGAGATCACGACCTGAGTCAAAACCGAGAGTCAGACACTCAACCAACTCTGCACCACCCAGGTGCCCCAAGAGGCGATGTGAAACTTTAAAGTAAATCCATACTAAACAAATATCAATTAAAAAGCAGTAATGAGGAGCACCTGGGAGGCTTGGTCAGTTAAGCGTCCAACCCTTGATCTGAGTACAGGTCTTGATCTCAGGGTCCTGAGTTCAAGCCCCTCATTGGGCTCCATGCTGGGCATGGAGCCTACTTAAAAAAAAAAAAAAAAGGCAGTCATGATACCTGAAGATTGAAATGGTTTTTTTGTGAGGGCGGAGGAAGAGATTATCTTAAGCAGGCTCCACACCCAATGCAGAGCCCCACACAGGGCTTGATCTCACAAGTCTGAGATCATAACCTGAGCCAAAATCAAGTGCTGGATGCTTAACCAACTGAGCCACCCAGGCGCCCCTGAAAACTGAAATGCTTAATGATAGGTTCAAAACCTGTAAGTTGCATTAGCCATCAGGGAAAAGCAAATCAAAACTAAAATAAGATACTACCTCACATCTAAAATGATGGCAATAATCAAAAAGATAGATAATAACGAGTGTTAGCAAAGATGTGGAGAAAATGGAACCCTCGTTCACTGCTGGTAGGAATGTAAAATGGTGCAGTCACTTTGGAAAACAGTCTGGAAGTTCCTCAAAAAGTTAAACACTGGTTACCATAGGACCCAGAAATTTCAATCTTAAGTATATACCCAAGAGAAGTGAAAAGATATCCCCACACAAAAACTTGTAATTGTTCAAAGCAGCATTAACTGTAATAATCAAAAAGGAGAAACAATACAAATGTCCATCAACCGAGGAATGGATAAAATGTGGTATATCCACACAATGGAAGATTATTTAGCACTAAAAAGGAAATGAGGTATAATACATGTTATCACATGGATGAACCCTGTAAACATTAGGCTAGGTGAAAGAAACCAGTCACAGAACATCACATATTGCATGATTCTATTTATACAAAATATCCAGAAAAGGCAAATTCATAGGACAGAAAGTAGACTGATGGTACCTAGGACTAAAACTTTAGGAGGAAATGAGGAGTCACACTGCCAATGGGGTTTCTGATGAAAATGTTCTAGAATTGATCATGGTAATGGTTGTGTAACTCTGACTACACTAAAAATCACTGAATTACATTATTTTTATTCTGTTATTTTTTTAAAGATTTATTTATTTATTTGAGGGAGGGAGAGAGCGTGTGTGCACGTGTGCACATGTGAGCAGGGAGAGGGGCAGAGGGAGGGGGAAAGAGAGAACCTCAAGAAGACCTCCCACCAAGTGCATAGCGCGACGTGGGGCTCAATCTCACGACCCTGAGATCATGACTTGAGCCAAAATCAAGAGTCGGATGCTCAACCGACTGAGCCACCCAGGCGACCCTGAATTATATATTTTAAATGAGTGAATCATATAATATGTGAATTGTATCTCAATAAAGGTGTTATATTCAAACTACCTCTAAGTAGGAAAGGATAACTAGACTGTGTGAGGCGAATGTGATAACCACTACACTACGGAGGATAACTAGACGTGAACACAGAACATTTTCTTACATAGAGCTCTACTGCCAATAGAATATAAATCTGGATCCACACAATTTAGAAGATACAGATTCCCTCTTTTATGTCAAAAGGTTATTAATAATGGAATATCTTAGGAGTTCTGAAGTAAGATTTAAAGACTAGGACATTTTCAGAATGTACTGCTGATAGCATTAAATGTCTAATAAAATACTGTCTATACCTGCACTGTCCGAATTAGTAGCCTCTAGTCACATGTGATTATTTAAATTTAATTAATTTAAATTAATTAAAATGAAAAGTTTACTTTCTCAGCCTCACCAGCCACCTCTAACTGCTCAATAACTACATGTGGATAGTGGCTACCATATTGGACATCACAGGTACAGAATATTTCCATCATCACAGGGAGTTCTATTGGATGGTACTGGATACAATATATCTTCTGAACCAAAGAATTTAGAGTATACTCTAGAGCTCTAGAACTTTACATAGTGATGTTAAAATGTACATCACCTCAGAGGATCTAAGTATATTTCCAAACTTAAAACTGACCATCCAGAACAAAATAAATACCACAAACTCCTTTAAATGTTCCCACTGGACAAGGTACATACATATACAAATATGAAATAGTCCAGAAATTTTTTCCCAAAAATTCCAAATATTCTTCTGCAATACTACTACCCAAATGAAAAAAAAAAAGTATTCCATCAGAACAAGTATAGAGTTTTGGATTCTATTAAGTACCCAAACAAGAGTCTATGGGCTTTGACTTAGTCATTTGAACCATTTTTGATCTCAGTACTCCCAAAGGTAAAATAGTGATTTATTTAGAAAAATCTTAAATAAAATACAATCTAACATCACAAAACATTAACACTAGAACCAAAATGTGGACAGTTACACATCTCTTAGTCCTACAGTGGCTCTAAGAAAATCGGGTTGGAGTGCCTGGGTGGCTCAGTCGTTAAGCATCTGCCTTCGGCTCAGGTCATAGTCCCAGGGTCCTGGGATCGAGCCCCACATCGGGCTCCCTGCTCGGCGGGAAGCCTGCTTCTCCCTCTCCCACTCCCCCTGCTTGTGTTCCCTCTCTCGCTGTCTCTTTCTGTCAAACAAATAAATAAAATCTTAAAAAAAAAAAAAGAAAGAAAAGAAAAGAAAATCAGGTTAATATTAAATGACTTCCAGTTGGGATCTTTGGTATATATCCGAGAGAAATAAAAAGATGTACAGTTGACCCTTGAACAATGGGGATTAGGGGCACCAACCCCCATGTAGTTGAAAATTCGTGTATAACTTTTGACTCCCCTAAAACTAAACTACTACTGTTGGCCAAAAGCCTTACTGATAATATAACCAGTCAATTAATACATATTTTGTATGTTATATGTATTATATACTGCATTCTTACAATAAACAAGAAAAAGAAAGTATTTTTTTCAAGATTTTATTTATTTGAGAGAGTGAAAGAGAGAGTATGAGAGGGGGGAGGGTCAGACTCCCTGCTGAGTGGGGAGCCCAATACGGGGCTTGATCCTGGGACTCCAGGATCATGACCTGAGCCTAAGGCAGACGCTTAACCAACTGAGCCATCCAGGCACCCCAAGAAAAAAGAAAATATTAAGAAAATTTTAAGGAACAGAAAACACGTTTACAGTACTATACTGTAGTTATTGAAAGAATTCCGTGTATAAGTGGACCAGCACAGTGCAAACTGTGTTGTTCAAGGGTCAACTGTACTTTGACAAAAAGGAACACACAAACTGTCCTAAAGTATAAATCTACAAATAGTTTATGGGTTCAAGTCCTGATGGAGTCCTCTTCCAACCTAAACTTTCTAAAACTAAGGTCAGGTCCTAAACAAAGAAAATAAAATCTGAATATAGGATTTTAGTGCTGATATATTTCAAACAAGTTTTAGAAGGAGAAGCTACATATAATCTGAATTTGCGGCTCCTGATCAGACAGATCCTGAATGTGCTAGAAAAGCTGGGGTAGGGTGGAGAAGACAATGGAAGAAAAGAAAAATACTTTTTGAAATGTAGATAATTATCCCAAATCAAGGGTCAAAACAAGGCATTTTTATATAAAGGCTCAGATTCCATGAGAGGAAAAATTATTACTCTAACACCAGGTTTCTCAACCTTGGTGCTACTGACATTTCTAGATACTTCTTTGTTGAGGTGTGCTGTCCTGTCCATTGTAGAGAGTTAAGCAGCATCCCTGGCCTCTTCCCACTAGATGCCAGCAGCAATGCACCCTCAACCCCTAAGTGTGACAACCGAATGTCCTGGGGCGGGGGGAGGGGTGGGGCGCACAAAGTCGCCCGTAGTTGAGAACCATTGGCCTAACCTTTACTTTTATTAGCTAATCTTCCTTCCTTCTTTCTTCTTTTCAAAAAGCCACCAAGTAGTGCAAGAGACACACTTATACTAAAATAATTATTCACTGTGTACCTAAAATTTACCTGGGCATTTTGTATTTCTTTTTGCTAAATCTGGAAACCCTATGTGCAACAGAAATCAAAGATCTGGAATGTCACACTCCCACGCTAGATATCTCCCTCACCACTTCCACTGTGCTCAACAAAACAAGTTAAAGATTCAAATAAAGATTACCAGAGATTCTTTGATAGCCCGTCTTGTTCGAACCCCAGGGATATCACAAGGCCTTGCTGATCCTAAACTATGCTACAGTTCTATGGGGGACTTACCATTGGGGTCCTTCCTGAATAGAGTGTTCATCACTGTCGCATGGAGTTTCACACTATTCCACTCTTTCACTATTAGTCCAGATGCCTGAAAACGTTCCAGCACTCGATCGACTAATTCCTGCAGCCTGAAGAAATTGAAGGAAGAAGTATAAAAATCTTAGTAAACTCTGAACCCCTGATTACCGATTCAATGTTGACGGAGTATCTGTTCTGGGCCAATCACTGTTCAAGACCCTGCAAAGGCTACAGTCCCCACCACCACGGTGTTCACAGCCTTGTGGAACAGATGGACATGGAAACCGTAACACTGAAATACATCATGAGGAGTGTTAAGGGAGGGACCAACCATACATGGAGAGGGCAAGGTTTTTACAGGAGGTTTAAACATGATCTTGAAGGAACATGGAAGCTCAGCATCTCAGGATAGGGCTCAAGAAGCCAGACTCAACAGAGAGTTGCCTAAAAAGAAGTGCTTTATGGTTTCATCCAGTCAGAGAACCTAACTCTACCATGTAGTCAGTATGTTTCTGCCAGGATCAAAGAAGGTCTGGTACGATTCTAAGACATTTGCTCCCTGGGAAGGAGCCTGCACTTTGAAGATCCCAGTAGCCTTGGACACTATCCCAGTGTTTCACCGAGACTGAAGTGGAGTACCGATAAAGACAACTATAGGAAAATCCATAGGCTGCATGACTCTTCCCCATGTGGACTCCAGGTAGCTCTAAGCAATAAGGGTCCTGCAGTGGCTGAGTTCTAGCTTGACGATGGCCATTCATTCTAATACCTCTCCCAGAAGCAATTCTTGCACAGAAGTTTTCATCCTGTTCAGGTGTTTTGCTCAATAGCCTGAAGAACTCCCTTTAACATTTCTTGTAAGGCCACTGTAGTGGTGATGAACTCCATCAGCTTTTGTTTGTCTGGAAAACTCGTTTATCTCTCCTTCAGTTCTGAAGAACAACTTTGCTGGCTATGCCGACAAGAGGAGTCAGCAATCCAGCAGGTGTGTGGTGAGCAGATGATGGTCCGAGGCCTCAGGAAGCAGCCATTTTCTGTGACTACCCACTCATTTGATGGTAAAATGCAGGCTGTGGCTTCTACACATTGTGCCAGAATGTCTACTCTGAGACTGAAGCAGCTCGTGCTGGATATGTGGCGGGTCCCCATGAAATGACAGGGCAGTGCGCCTGGTGGCAGTCACAGGATGCAGCCTGCCCCTTACAACCTTCCCCTCAGCCTTCTCTGAGATTTGTGCTGATGCTCACTGACTTCTCTGGTGCCAAATCATCTCCTGTGAGTCACGAGTGTACTAATGAACAATAGATTTCACATTTTTAGATGTACTAGTAATACTCTTCGTGTCAAACATCACCTCTTTCCTGGATACACGTAGCCCTGAGAAATTTAGAGTTCATGAATCTTCCATTGCTTCTTGGGCCATGGCCCACGTGTAATGGCCCACAGTGTAAGCATTGTGGCCAGTGAGCAGCTACTTCTTGAGCAGGGCTAGACAGGTTTGCTTTATGTGAGATGGGGGCCGAGCCTAGCCTGTGCAGCCCATTTGTGGGAGCCTGCCTCAGGCAGAACACTCCGGCTGCAGCAACTCAGTTGCTTGATGTCTGTCTCCAAGTGGACAGCAGCCTCTAGTACCCCGACCCTCCAGGGATCTCCCCCCGAATTTAGACATGAGCAAAACAACTCTTTTTGCTTGCACTGCATGCACTGCAGCAAAAGAAAGTTACTGTGCCCCAGAAATTGACTCGGAAACATAATTATTTTCCCTTTCATGGTTTTCAGGCTCCAAAGTTCCAAATTAATCTTCTTAAAATCCTAATTTACCTTAATTGCTTTTTATGAAATACTGTCTACTAATCAAGAAACATGTATAACATGAGTAAGCCATAATTAATAATAATAACAATAAAGTAAATACCCATGTCCCCTCTACTGAACTTCAGGACCAGAACACAGGGCTGGGACTAGGGCCGAAGTAAGTGAGGAAATGACCTCGGGCACAAAATTTAAGGGGGTGCCAAAAAATGCAGTAACCAAAATAAATCATGTTTTAATGCAATATTTTAAAAAATCAAATTTAATGCCAAAAAAAAAAAATCCATGATGAACAGAATACCAAAATTTTGAATGAAGATGAGATCAATGTTGCTGAGTTATCCCTTTGCGTCAGGCTCCAGTGTGGCCCGGCACAGGGTAGAACATTACAACACACCAGTCCCTCAAGATGCTCCGGGCTCTGGAGAACCCCGTGACTCCACACGGCCTCGTGACCTCAGCACTACTCAACACGCACGTTTTCTTATCGGGCTTCCTCCACTCAGCTTGACAACTGCCACCTCTGTGCCTTCTGTTCTCTGAGCCACAGGATCCACCCCCTCCCTCCACCTATGCAGATCTTATCATCCTTCCAGGCCCAACTCAAATCTCACTCTTCCATGAAGCCTTTAGGCTTACCCCCTAAGACCCCATTCACTCCCCTGTATCTGTGAGCGGTGATTCTGCCCTTCTTTGAAATGCCGCTCTACTTATGTGTGCTCTACTTAGCATTCTCAGGGACAGTCCCTTGCTGTTTCAAGTCTCTCTGTCCTGTTCCCCTACTAGATTGCATGCTCCTCAAGAGCATGTTATATTTTCTTGTATCTTCCAGAACACCATTATACTTGGGTTTCAGTAACTACTGGCTGTGATTGGTTAATTGATGGATGTGACTGGTTAAAAAGTGAGAAGTGAGGAGCGCCTGGGTGGTTCAGTCAGCTGGGTGTCCGACTCCTGGTTTCGGCTCAGGTCACAATCTCATAGATTGTGAGATTGAGCCCCCAAGTCGTGCTGCATGCTTGGCAGGGAGTCTGCTTGAGGTTCTCTCCCTCTGCCATTCCCCCCACTCACACACACACTCTCTCTTAAAAAAAGTGGGAAGTGAATGTAAAAAATAAAATAAACATGGTCGTGAAGGATCGCCGAAGACTCGCAGATAAAACTGGTAAGGAAAAACACTTCGAGCAGAAGAAATAGTACAAAGATGCCAAAGCACGCACGGTCACATCTTATTTGGAAAACTGCTGATTACTGAATATAGCTGTAGCAGTGAGCGAAGGAAAAGGAACAATGGAGACGAACTGGATAGAAGTGGTGGTCAGACCATCAGAAGCCACAGAGATTTTAAGAAGAGAATGATGTGGTCAGATGTCCGTTTCTGAAAGCTGATGCCGTAGCAGAGTAGAAAACATTTTAGAAGAACAGACCGGAGAGAGAGAGGGTGGCTAGAACAGTGTCAGGCATTATTTTAAGCACTCGATATCTGTTAACACATTTCATCCTCACAATGTATTATTATCCCTATTTTACTAATGAAGGAACTGAGGCACGGAGAAGTTATAAAACTTGACCAAAGTCACATAACTAATACGTGACAGATCCAAAATCAGAACCCATGCCATCGGGCTTCAGAGTATGGGCTTTAAGGACTGTGCTATGAAGGGGGAAAAGGAGGAACACCTAAACTATGGCAGGGGCAATGAGAACCAAGACAAGAGAACGGCTTCACAAGAGCTGTGTGAGAGAGAAGCCGGTGCCCTCAGACATGGCTGCATTCAAGCACAGAGAGCAGCTGAGGTGACTCACAAGAGTCTGCCTTACATGACCAGGTGGGCCACTGACCAAGATGGGCAGCTGTGGAGAAGCAATTGCTATTGTTACGCTATGTCATTCCAAGGAGAGAATTAATGCTGTGTATGCTTTTGAATATGTGACATGGGACATCAAGTAGGACAGGTCCAGGAGAGGGATGGAAATACAAGCCTGAAACACAAGAGAAAAATCTGGACAAAAGATACAGATTTGAAGGGTACCTCGGTGGCTCAGTCGGGTAAGCATCCTCTTGATTTCAGCTCAGGTCATGATCTCAGGGTCATGAGACTGAACCCCGTGTCGGGCTGTGCTCAGTGCAGAGTCTGCTAGAGATTCTCCCTCTGCTCCTCCCCCCACCCCCCACCCCCGTGCACACACTCTCTCTCTCTCTCTCTCTCAAATAAAATCTTAAAAAAAAAAAAAAGATACAGATTTGGGAGTCATGAGTGCGAAAGCAGTAAGTAAAAGCATGGGTTAGATGCAGTCACAGTGGGAAGGAGGATTTACAGTAAGCCATAGGGACAACTAAGGATGGAGCCTTAAGGGACACTCCTATGGAAGGGGCAGAGAAGGAACCAGCAAAGATCATCAGCAAAGAGGAATAAGAAAAGACGTCAGGGGCGCCTGGGTGGCTCAGTCGTTAAGCGTCTGCCTTCGGCTCAGGTCATGATCCCAGGGTCCTGGGATCGAGCCCCACATCGGACTCCCTGCTTGGCGGGAGGCCTGCTTCTCCCTCTCCCACTCCCCCTGCTTGCGTTCCCTCTCTCGCTGTCTCTCTCTGTCAAAAAAAATAAATATTTTTTTAAAAAAAAGAAAAAGACTTCAGAAGAGGACTTCAAAAAGGCTGAAAGGAGAATTACAGGAGGGAAAAAAAAAAAATCAGCACAGTACAATGCCACAGAAAAGCTCCTCCCCCATTCATGCTCTCTGTCTTTCTCAAATAAATAAATCAGAAAAGGAACCCAACACGGCCTACTTACTTCTCACAGTCACAGCGTACTGCAGACCCGTGCAGAAGCAGCTGTGCTAGCACGCAAGATGGAAGCCTTGGTACGAGGACCAAGGCAGAAACCGGAGTGGGGAGGGGCTAAGTGCACATCAACTCTTTCCAGAAACTCGAAAGGAAGCAGGGAAACTAATGCCTTGATAATTCAAATGTACAGAGTTGAGGGCAGGTTGTTTGTGTTTGTTTTCGATGAGGAGAAAGAACTGAAAATGCTTACTGAGAACAAGAAATTATCCAATAGAGAGGAAAGATAAAACTTCAGGCAAAAGAGGGAATTGACAGAATACGATCTCGAAGGAGACAGGAAGGGCTGATGTGCCCCAGGTGACGGGAATACAGAGGTGAACAAGCCTCTGCCTTGAGCAGCTTACACACTAGTGGAAGGAGGCAGATGGGCAGTAGACACATATACGCATACTACATCAGGTGGTGGTATGCGCCGTGAAGAAAATGGAACAGGAAAGAGGGATGAGAAGACCACTGGGAGTACATGGGCCATTTTATACAGGGTGATCGGGGAAGGCCTCCCTTAGGCAGTGACATGTGAGCAGAGACTCGAGGGATCAGCATTGCCTAGAAAAGGAACAGCAAAGACAGACCTGTGAGGCAGCATGTGTGCGGTATGACTGAGGAACAGGTAAAAGCCAATGTATGGAGTGGAGCTGAGGCTGGAGAGGCGGGGAGGATCATGTCACATGGGGCTTACATAGGGCTCATAGGCCCCTGTAAAGACTAGTTTTTTGTTTGTTTGTTTTTTAAAGATTTTATTTATTTATTTGACAGAGAGAGATAGCAAGAGCAGGAACACAAGCAGGGGGAGTTGGGAGAGGGAGAAGCAGACTCCCTGCTGAGCAGGGAGCCTGACGCAAGGCTCCATCCCAGGACCCCAGGATCATGACCTGAGCCAAAGGCAGACGCTTAACCAACTGAGCTACCCAGGCACCCGTTTGTTTTTAAGATTTTATTTATTTGACACAGAGAGAGACAGCGAGAGAGGAAACACAAGCAGGGGGAGTGGGAGAGGGAGAAGCAGGCTTCCCGCTGAGCAGGGAGCCTGATGCGGAGCTCTATCCCAGGACCCTGGGATCATGACCTGAGCCGAAGGCAGACGTTTAACGACTGAGCCACCCAGGCGCCCCTGAAAAGACTAGTTTTTATGGAGTAAGGTGGGAGCTTTTAGAGTGTTTTCAGCAGAAGAATGACATGATCTGACTGACATTTTAGAAAGAAACCTCTGGGTGCCATGCGGAGGACAGTGGTGGAGTGAGGATGAAGCAAGAAGGCGGTTAGGAGACCTTCGCAACAACCAGATGGCTGGGGTGGCAGGGGTGGAGGTGGTGAGAAGTGGAAGCTTTTCTGATATGCTATCGTCAAGAGTGGAAGGTGATTCTAGAAGCATTTTTGTCCTCAACATCTGAAAGACTGAATATCAAAGAGAACAATACGTCCAAGGATTCGCGAGACATCTGTAGAAAGGGAAGGGCAGTGATGAAATGGAAAAGCAGGCTGAGCAAAGCCAGGCTGTGGAGGCTCCTGGGGCCAGGGCGGGTTGAAATCTTACTGGGTAGGCCACAGGAAACCAAGGAGGGCCAGTAAGAAGCAAGATTCGCAGACAAAACCAAAGGCATGGGAAGCCAGTTAAGAGAGATATGCTTCCTGACATAGTGGTCTCAATTTTTTCTCTGATTACAAAATAATACTAAAAATGAAGAGAAGCATAAAAAGGAGATCATAACCTGGCCATCCACATAGAAACACTTAAGTTTTGTTATATAATTTTTAGTCTTTTTCTACAGATATATAATCAATTTCAAAAAGACAAAACATTTTTCTAAACTTGCTTATTTCACTTAATGTACCCCAAATATTTTTCTGTCATGGAGGATTTTTTAAAATATCATTTTAGATACCTTTCAGAGGAGCAATGAGAAAGGCTAACCAATAAAATATCGATAAGGATGGAAAAAGAGGGCTGACTCATGGAAACGACTTAGTCCCTACTTTCCTAAGGGGAAAATGAAATATATTCATGCTGCACATAACCCTGATTTTATAGTTAATGATTTAATTAACTGTGCATGTGGACTTCCAAGCAAAGATCTACATTATATTGGTTCTGAGGTTTCTAATTAACACCATGAGAGAACCACAAAGTTTTGGAACACTTCTAAGCATTACAACCTAAGTCTGAACATAATCAAGCACTGCAAAATCCACCTCAATTACAAATCACAGCAGAGGGGCACCTGGGTAGCTCAGTCGGTTAAGCATCCAACTCTTGATTTTGGCTTAGGTAGTGGTCTCAGTGTCGTGGGGTCGAGCCCCGCATCAGGCTCAATGCAGAGTCAGCTTGTTCCTCTCCCTCTGCTCCTCCCCCCATTCGTGCTCTCTCTCTTTCTCAAATAAATAAATAAAATCTTAAAAAAAAAAAAAACATAAATCACAGCAGAATGATGCCTCTCTTTTCTTTCTCCTCTATTAAAGAAAAAGAAGTGATTAGGGAGTTCAGTTAGATAGAAACAGGGAACAGGAAATATTAGAGGAAGGAAATTAAATAAACTAAATGAAAGAAACCAATTTCCAGCTCTGTCTTTCAGGAAAATTAAGATTTCTGTCCAATTCACAGACTTAAGACTTTGAAGAAACTAAAGTCCTTTAAAAAGTTCTAGTCTAACCTCTCATTTTACGCAAGAGGAAATGAAGCATAGACAGGATGAGTTGCTCAAAGTCAGGGCAAAGAGACCAGAATCCAGGTCAGTTTTGCTGTTACCAATTCACTGTGCATTCCACAAAGGTTGGCTCTTTATCTTATTCACTGCTTTATCTTTGCACCTAAATTAATGCCTGACACATAATCAGTTCTCAATAGTTATTGCATGCATGCATGATTCATTGATGACAAATATTTTGGGGTTCTAGTAAAAGAACTTAAGAGTACTTGGGTACAGTCACTAAATTTCAGGTTGATGTCACAGATAATACATTTAACAATATGTCCATATATTTCTAAGAGTACAGTCTTTCAATTCTTACTTCACTGATCCCTTCCTGTTTGACTATGAGTCACAGAGCCTTTGATTCCTCATAAATGAATTAAAAATATAGGGCTGCTATGAGAAAAATTATGTATTCTTAAGCAACTTTATTATTTAGATAGTGCTTAGAGTTTGGAAACAGAAGCCAGTTATTCGTGCCTTAAATCTAAGCTCTTAAAGACCTGTAAGTGCTCCAAAGCTCAAGCATCCCAGAGCCATCTTTACAGATACGGATTTGTACTGCAGAAAGATCACCAACTCCCTAGAAAGTGCAAATTCCAGGCTTCTGTTTGGGAATTTTTTTTTCCAGTTTGATTCAGTTCCATACTAAGTAGTATTTCCTGAGTGCTTACTGTATACAGTCATTATGCTAGTCATTACAAAAATAAAAAACTAAGCAAACATAGTCCTTGTTATTAAGGAGCTTGCAATCAATTAAGGTAACTATAAAGGAAGACTTTGGTAATGACACAAACAATACAAGGTGCTTCAGGTAATTTAAACGCTGAAGAGAGTATAGCTGGGTTGGAACCAGAACAGGCTATTAGGAGGATGGGCTTAGGACAAAAAGCTAACTGTACCCAATTCATTTTGTGTATCTGCAGAATGAGTGAATTAAGTACATAACAAACATTCACTGAACATCTATGAACCTGAGTTATAAAAGGCACTGGATATGCAATGCTGAAGAAGAGTATGCCCTGCCACGAAGAATCTTATAGTCTACTTAAGAAAAGGAAAAAGAAAGGATAGCAATAAGGAAAGACGGCATGTGAACACAAAAAGATGAGAAGTAACAGGAGAGAAGTTTTAGTCACAAGAAACAATTATTAACAAAGACACAAAGAATCATCAATAAGTGGTGAAGTTGGCCTGGGCTTGGCCAAGTGCAAGGTAGTGGAAGATTAAATTGAAATATTAAGTTGGTCTTACCGGAAGATTATCTCATACCAGAAGATCTTGAATGCTAGACTGAGGAATATGAATTAATTCAAAAGATGATGTGAAAGGATGGGAGATTTTTTTCTCTTTTTTATTTAAATTCCAGTTAATTGGGGCGCCTGGGTGGCTCAGTCGTTGAGCGTCTGCCTTTGGCTCGGGTCATGATCCCAGAATCCTGGGATCGAGCCCCGCATCGGGCTTCCTGCTCAGCGGGAAGCCTGCTTCTCCCTCTCCCACTCCTCCTGCTTGTGTTCCCTCTCTTTCTATGTCTCTTTCTCTGTGTCAAATAAATAAAATCTTAAAAAAAAAAATAAAATAAATTTCAGTAAGATTTCCAGCTCTGTCAATGTTAATGTTAATTAACATACAGAGTAGTATTAGTGTAAATATAGTGATTCAACATTTCCATACGACACCTGGTGCTCATCACAAGTGCACTCATTAATCCCCATCACCTACTTTACCCACACACATCACATCTTCTTTATCTATTTATCAATGGATACCTGAGCTGTTTCCATAATTTGACTAGTGTTGGTAATGCTGCTATAAACATCAGGGTGCATGTATCCCTCTGAATTAGTATTTTTGTATTCTTTGGGAAAAATACCTTTGTATTCTTTCGGAAAACAGTGCAATTGCTAGATCATAGGGTAGTTCTATTTTTAACTTTTGAGGAACCTCCATACTGTTTTCCAGAGCGGCTGCACCAGTCTGCATTCCCACCAACAGTGCAAGAAGATTCCCCTTTCTCCACATGCTTGCCAACACCTGTTGTTTCTTGTGTTGTTGATTTTAGCCATTCTGACGCGTATGAGGTGATATCTCATTGTAGTCTGGATTTGCATTTCTGCTGGGAGATTTTTAAGCAAATAAGTCCTATTACAGGCTATGGCTTAGAAGGACAAATGTAGGGGCGCCTGGGTGGCTCAGACGGTTAAGCGTCTGCCTTCGGCTCAGGTCATGATCCCTGGGTTCTGGGATCAAGTCCCGCATCGGGCTCCCTGCTAGGTGGGGAGCCTGCTTCTCCCTCTTCCTCTGCCTCTCTCTCTCTCTCTGACTTTCATGAATAAATAAATAAAACATTTAAAAAAAAAAAAAAGGACAAATGTAATTGTATTTCATGAGATCTATACACACTGACGTAAAAGTAACTTCTAGGTTATGTGTCATAAGAAGAATGAACTGTTAAGTCATGTGTGTAATGTCCTATTTGTGTAAAATGATATGCACAGTAGACAATGACTCTCAGCATGTTTGTTCTGCTTACCATCTACTGGGGAGGAACATGGAGAGGGGCAGGGCAGGCGGAAAGGGAGCCAGTTAATTTTCACTTTACCCATGTGTAAGCCTATACTTTCATAAAAGAAAACAATGCAAAAAGCAGCAGCTTTGGGGTGCCTGTCTGGCTCAGTCGGTAGAGCGTGCAACTCTTGATCTCGGGGTTGTGGGTTCGAGCCCTACATCAGGTGTTGAGATAACTTAAAAATAAAATCTTAAAAAAAAAAAAAGGAAGCAGCAGCAGCAGCTTGGATGTGAAAAGAAGATGGCAAACTGAAAGATGGTACAGAGATATGCCAGGCTGCACTGCTGTGGAATTTAACTCTAACTGCACACATACACGTACACTCTCATCTTCTTTTCACCAAACTTCTCGAAAGAGTAGTCTGTTTCCAACTGTTCTTAATCCCCTCTTCTGCCCCAGCATGAGCACAGGCTTCACAGTTAGAGCGAGGTCAAACCGTAATTCTACCCCTTACAAATACACGCTAATTACTACTGACCCTGACCTGACCAAGTAAACCTGAACAACACTTGCCTGTTATACCAACATTATTGAAAAAAAAAAAAAAAAGAATCAGATAATCTTAAAAAAAAAAAATCACTTGCTATCCGGAAAGAACCACTGATAAGATTTTTATGTATTGAGATTAACTGATTTATTTCTCTCTTGCTCTTTTCCCACTTTTGAGGGAAAAGTAAATGCATATCTACAAATTATCTTGTAATCTGTTTCATCAGATAATACTCTATAGTGAATATTTTCCATTTTTCCAAGACATCATTTTTAGTTGATCCCTAGCATTCTCTATTCTATAGATGTTCTATAGTTTATTTCCCACTCATCTGATTGTGATGTTGATTTAGATTGTTTCCAGTATATACTGCCACATGCAATACTGTAATAGGTATTACACATACAGAGATCTCCCACACATAGAGATCTGTCCACATATCTGATTAATTCCACTAGAAAAATTCCTGTTGGGAGAATTAGCAAATCCAGGAAGTATAAAATAAAAGTGCCAGTTTGCTTTCTGGAAAGTCCTTATTTATAGCTTTACCAGCAGGGACCTTCTCATGTCACTCGTCAAACATCTACTTAGTTTTCTTCTATTTTTAAAATTTGTGTGTTTTCTTTTCATAGTTTAGTGCTTAAGCAGATTTAGGATCCTTCAGGTAAGGGTCATTTTACCCATCTGTGTATCTCTTATGGTGTCTATTTTGTTAGTACTATTTATTTTTGGGTATTTATCTTTTGTCCAACTACTTATTAGCACTTTTACTGCTCTCTTATCAATTTTAGCGCTTTTTTTAGTAGACTATAACGTTATCCTCAACAGCAATTTTGTCTTCAACCATCCTCTGTTTTATAGTTTAGGATTTAGTGTGAACTTTCTGAACAATGTGTTTAAGAGTAATGGTTATTACAGGCAATCATGCTTTATTTCTGATTATAATGGCAATAATAAGCCCAATAAACTACCATTCAATAGGATTGTTGGTTTCTGCTTTAAAATAGATATTTATCATATTAGGCAATATCTTTCTATTTTCTGAAAGTTTTAAATGAAAAATAAATAGGCTTAATTTCATCAAAAGCCTTTAAGGCATGTATTTAGATACTATTTTTATTTATTTATTTTTTTTTAAAGATTTTATTTTTATTTATTTGACAGAGAGAGACACAGCGAGAGAGGGAACACACGCAGGGGGAGCGGGACAGGGAGAAGCAGGCTTCCCAAGGAGCAGGGAGCCCGATGCGGGGCTCGATCCCAGGACCCTGGGATCGTGACCTGAGCCGAAGGCAGACGCTTAACAACTGAGCCACCCAGGTGCCCCTTAGATACTGTTTTTAAATTTGTTCTGCTGAGTTGGATGTTATTAGATTTCCTGGTCTTAATTCATCTTTGTATTCCTGAGATTAACCAGCTTAGTTATAATGGATCATATTCATCTGATTCCTACACTCCACCTTTAGAAAACTGCCCAATCAATCAGAGTTGACTCTTCTTGAATCTATATATCAATTCTCATCACTACTGTTCTAGTTCAGACCTTGTTTCTCACCTGGATTCCTATAATGACTTTTAAATACTCCCCCTCCAGCTCCTGGCTCTTCTTTTCAATTACATATGTAGTCTTATAATTGCATTAAATTTATATAGAACCATTTGAGGAGAACTGATACTTTTTTTTTTAAGATTTTATTTATTTATTTGTCAGAGAGAGAAAGAGAGAGCACAAGCAGGGGGAGCGGCAGGCAGAGGGAGAAGCAGGCTCCCCACTGAGCAAGGAGCCCCTTGCGGGACTCGATCCCAGCACCCTGGGATCATGACCCGAGCTGAAGGCAGACGCTTAACCAACTGAGCCACCCAGGCGTCCCTGAGGAGAACTGATATCTTTATGAAACTAAGTCTATCAATGAACATGAATAATCTATTTATAATTTATAATTTTCTGCAAAAAGGTCTTACACATACTTTGTTGTTATTTCCTAAGTACCTTATGGGCTTTGATGCTACCGTAAATGGATGGTATCGTTTTATTTTTTTTTCTTCATTGTCATCACTCTAACCTGGCTACTTACTTTCAACTCTAGCCTGGATTGCAATATGACCTGATTTCTCCACTTGCATTCTTTCCCCCTCTAAACCATTCTACCACACATTACCTTTTTAAAATGATAGATCATGTCACTATATTGCTTAATACCCTTTGGTGCACCTAGGGAAACAATACAAATTCTTTACCGTCTAGACTTTGTGTAATCAAATCTCTGCCTGCCTCTCTGGCCTCATCTCCCTGGTCTTCTTTAAGTGCTGAAACACACTAAGCTCTCTCTCGAGGTCTTTGCACTTGCTCTTTCCTCTGTCTAGTACACTTTGTGTCTTTTAAGTCTGAACTCAAATGTCAACTCCTTAGAGATGCCTCCGCTGGCCATTGCATCTGAAGTAGGTCCCCTATGTTATTCTTTTCATCCTCTTGTTTGTTTCTTTTATAGAATCTACTATAATTTATAACTATTTTATTTACTTTTTTTTGTCTGTTTCCTCTTTGGACAGCTAGAGTGGATCTGCAGGATCTAAGATGGTCCTACTCACATGACTGGAGCCTTGGTTTTCTGGCTGTCGACTGGGACACCTTAATTCTTTTCCTTGTGGTCTCTTTTTCCAGCTGGAAAGTTTGGACTTCCCTAAAGAGCAACCGTGTCCTAAGAGGTTAACTTTGAAAACAAAAGCTGCAAGATCTCTTAAGGCCTAGCATCAACAGTTTTACAAATCATTCCTGTCTCATTCTATTAGTCAAAGCAAGTCACAGGGCTGGTGTCTTTTATAAAGATTTTTTTTTTTTTTGGACAGAGAGCAAGCGAGCGAGCACAAGCAGGGGCAGCAGCAGGCAGAGGGAGAGGGAGAAGCAGGCTTCGCATGGAGCAGGGAGCCCGATGTGGGACTCGATCCCAGGACCCTGGGATCATGACCTGAGCCAAAGGCAGACGCTCAACCAACTAAGAGGCTGGTGTCTTTTAAATGATGTTTTCTGTTTGTTGCTGGTATACAGAAAAACAATTGATTTTATTATACTAATTTTATAGTCAATCACTTTGCTAAACTCTCTTATTATTTCTAATAACTTGGTAATTGTAGATAACCTTGCTTTATTTCTGGTCAGAAAACATGATTTGTAAATATACCAACTCACTGAAATTTATTAAGCCTTACTTTATGATCTACTGTATACTCCCACTTTTTTTCAACTGTTCCATATGACTGAAAAGAATATGAATTCTCTAACTGCTGGGTATATAATTCCAGAAATGAGTATTACATTAAATTTGTTAATTGTCAAAATCTTCTGTATCTTTACTGATTTTACATCTGCTTGACCTATCAATAATTGGAATATATGTCACAATCTCTTCCTATGATCATGGATTTCTCAATTTCTCCCCAATAAAAAATTAATTATACAAATTTGGTTTAATCTACTTTGAGGTGGTTCTAATGAGTTCACACAAGTTTAAAATTATATCATCTTGGTAAATTGTTTATCATTATATAACAGTCCTCTCTACTGCTAAGCCTACCATGTTTGATATTGTTATGCCAACTTCCTTTTGGTATTTGCCTAGTGTATCTTTTTCCTTTCTACTACCGCAACTTCATGGATGGATGTATCTCTGGTAAAGAGTATATAACTGAATTTGTTTACTCTTATCTTTCTTAACCAGCGAGTTTATTAACATGTATCATTAATATATATATCTCTGGGGGCGCCTGGGTGGCTCAGTCGTTAAGCATCTGCCTTCGGCTCGTCATGATCCCAGGGTCCTGGAATCGAGCCCCGCATTGGGCTCCCTGCTCCGCAGGGGGCCTGCTTCTCCCTCTCCCTCTCCCGCTGCTTGTGTTCCCTCTCTCGCTGTGTCTCTGTCAAATAAATAAATAAAATCTTAAAAAAAATTTAAAAATTTTAAAAATTTAAAAATTTAAAAATTTTAAAAATATACATATATCTCTGGACTTATCATCTTACGTTTAAATATTCATCCCAGGGGTGCCTGAGTGGCTCAGTCGTTAAGCATCTGCCTTCGGCTCAGGTCATGATCCCAGGGTCCTGGGATCAAGCCCGACATCCGGCTCCCTGCTCCGTGGGAAGTCTGCTTCTCCCTCTCCCACTCCCCCTGCCTGTATTCCCTCTCTCGCTGTCTGTCTGTCAAATAAATAAATAAATAATCTTTTTTAAAAAATAAATAAATATTCATCCCACTTTTCCCTATGCTTCTTGCTCCTTTTTATAAATTTGTATTTGCCCTTTTGTCCTTTTTCTACTTGTTTTTTATACACTCTATTTTAGGTTTACTTTCAAATTTTTACTGTATGCATTTAGCTTAACAAAGTTAAAAAATATCTTAACACCCTCTCCCCAAATAATAATTTTAAAAAACTAGAATACTTCAACTCCAGAATGTTCCTCAGTCTTGACTTACAGTGCTCTTAGCTGACAAATAGTTAACTGAACAATGTTCTTTTTTTTTTTTTTTAAAGATTTTATTTATTTATTTGAGAGAGAGAGAATGAGAGACAGAGAGCATGAGAGGGAGGAGGGTCAGAGGGAGAAGCAGACTCCCTGCCGAGCAGAGAGCCCGATGCGGGACTCAATCCCGGGACTCCAGGATCATGACCTGAGCCGAAGGCAATCGCTTAACCAACTGAGCCACCCAGGCGCCCCTGAACAATGTTCTTTTTAATTTTTATTTATTTTTAGCTCTATCTTTTTAAAAAACTCTCCCCACTACAAAATATTTTATGTAGACAATGTCTGCCATTTTATTTATTTACCATTCTTTTCTGCACCTCATACTAACCTTCCTGTACTCATTCTGGATTCATTTTCCTTTTCTTGAAATATATCCTTTATACATTATTCCTTTACTGCAGACATCTCACAGTGATAAATTCTCTGAGTTTTTGTTCATCTGTAACAGTCTTCATTTCGCCTTTGTTCGGTTTTTTATTTATTTATTTTTATTTATTTGACAGAGAGAGACAGCAAGAGAGGGAACACAAGCAGGGGGAGTGGGAGAGGGAGAAGCAGGCTTCCCACAGAGCCGAGAGCCTGATGTGGGGCTCGATCCCAGAACCCTGGGATCATGACCCGAGCCGAAGACAGACGCTTAACGACTGAGCCACCCAGGCGCCCCACCTTTGTTCATTTTTTAAAAGATTTATTCATTTGAGAGAGAAATAGCATGAGCGGGAGGGGATGAAGGAGAGGAAGAGAGAATCTCTAGCAGATCCCACACTGAGTACGGAGCCTGATGCAGGGCTCAATCCCAGGGCCCGGATATCATGACCTGAGCCGAAACCAAGAACTGGATGCTTAACTGACCGTGCCACCCAGGTGCCCCCATTTCACCTTTGTTCTTAAAGATTTTTTTTTTCTGAGTACACAATTCCAGGTTCACCATTATTTTCTCTAGAAAATATTCTGCTAAAATATTCCACTATTGCTACTGAGAGTTCCTTATAACTGTCACTCCTTTGTGGGTGACTTCTTTTAAGATCTTCTGTCTTTGGTGCTCTGCAGTTCCATTAAGATTTATCTTGATATGGATCTCTTTTTATTTATTCTGCTCATGTTTAATCTTCATTCTTTTATCTAGTGCCACTGTCAGTCCAAGCCCCTCTAATTTCTTCACATGGCCATCTTCTTCCTCATTAAACCTCATCCATATCTGGAATTCGTTAGATTTTTTCTTGCCTCAGGGTTTTTGCTCTGTATTTTCTTTTACCTAAAACAAGTGGGAAGAGCCTTCCCACCTCTCCTTTGCCTGCAAACTCTCACTTCTTTAGATCTCAATTCAATATCGATATCTTTTCGATATCGCTCAGTCGTTAAGCGTCTGCCTTTGGCTCAGGTCATGATCCCAGAGTCCTGGGATCGAGCCCCACATCGGGCTCCCCGCTCAGTGGAAAACCTGCTTCTCCCTCTCCCACTCCCCCTGCTTGTGTTCCCTCTCTCTCTATGTCTCTGTCAAAAAAATAAATTAAATCTTAAAAAAAAAAAAAATATATCGATTTCTGAGAGAGGCTTTCCTTGACCCCACCCTCCCCCCCCGGAATCTACACTGCTATGATAGCTTGTCTAACAGAGCACCATTTTCTGTCTGCTTCATCTTTATCACACTTCGCAATTACAGATGACACTCAAAAAATGCAGGGGTTAAGGGCACTGAGCCCTGTGCAGTTGAAAATCCATGGCTAACTTCTGAGTCCTCTAAAACTTAACTACTGGCAGCCTACAGTTGATGGGAAGCCTGACTGAGAACATGAAGAGTCTATTAACACATATTTTGTACATTGTATGTATTATGTACTGTTCTTACAATAAAGTAAGCTAGAGAAAAGAAAATGTTATTAAGAAAATCCTAAGGAAAATAGATTTACAGTACTATACTGTATTTACTGGGGGAAAAAATGTGCATATAAGTGGACTCGTGCAGTCCCAACCCATGTTGTTCAAGGGTCAACTATATATTTACGTGTTATTTGTTAGCATCTGTTTCCTCCATTAGTCTGTATACGATGTAGGGATAATGAATGCGCCTGGCTTTATTCACCATTCGGTATTCACAGCCTAGCACAGTGCCTAGCAAACAACAGGCGCTCAATAAATTTATGCTCAATAAACAAACGACCAAATGAAAATCCAACTTCCTTTACATGTCATATAACAGTGCTTCTAAATCTACACTTGCTACTTATTCCCTTTTCCTAAAATGCTACTCTCCTGGCCTGCGAACTCCTTATTCAGCAGAGAAATTCCTCTGTGAAGCCTTCCTTTACAAAACTTGCCCACACATGAGCAGAGTTTTTTGCTGCCTGTCTAGGTACCCCTAGAATCTCAACCACTGCCCTCACCCCAGTGTACTCTAATTACTGGCATCTGCCTCCTCCTCAAGATGGAAGCCCTAGAGTCTACTGCACCTCACAGGCTGGGCATTCGAAAAATGCCCGAGGAAAAAGACGACTGGCAATGTACTGCAGGGGGGAATAGCTGATGGGGCCAGGTCTTTGAGGAAATAAGAAGGAATGAGAGCAGGAGAAGAAGAGATTAGCCTCATCAGCGATAATGTATGCCATTCTTCAGAAAGAGAATGAAATCGAGTGGGGTAGGGTGATGAAAACAGGTAGACTGTGAGAGGAGTTGACTTTGTGTTCTCAGCAAAATGTGAGGAAGCCATTCTTCTTAGAGGGGCAAGGATGGAAGCTCATGTGACAGTACCAGACAGAACAGAATAGCCACTTTGTTCAATGCTTAAGTCTTAGCAACAGCTGACTGCCACAAATTCCTTACCCAGTCATGCTTTACCAAATCCAAGGTGCATCAATAAGTGAACCTACACTGTCCCAGCTCAAAGTTTCCGGAGGAAAAATCTGATCTAAGTGGTTCCATCCTTTTAAAGGTCAGTCACTTCCCATTCAATCATTTTAAGGGAAGGAATCTCTGATTTAAACTATATTAAATCATATAAAGAAACCTGAATGTATTTTTATTTTTATTTTTTTAAAGATTTTATTTATAGGGGCGCCTGGGTGGCTCAGTCGTTAAGCGTCTGCCTTCGGCTCAGGTCATGATCCCAGGGTCCTGGGATCGAGCTCCGCATCGGGCTCCCTGCTCCGCGGG
>NC_138374.1:48955944-48964236 GCF_054177405.1 Leptonychotes weddellii | reverse complement strand
CCTCAAATAAATAAATAAATCTTAAAAAAAAAAAAAAGGAGGGCGCCTGGGTGGCTCAGTTGGTTAAGCGACTGCCTTCGGCTCAGGTCATGATCCTGGAGTCCCGGGATCGAGTCCCCACATCGGGCTCCCTGCTCGGCAGGGAGTCTGCTTCTCCCTCTGACCCTCCTCCCTCTCATGCTCTCTGTCTCTCATTCTCTCTCTCGCAAATAAATACAATCTTAAAAAAAAAAAAAGGATTCCCTTAAAACTTCAAGACCATATTATTGCACAAGACCAGGATTTCTTTCAGTAAGAAACTAACTATTTTGGACAGATATTCGAGAAAAATTATTGCCTTCATCTAAGTAGCCTTATTACCACCTCTAATAAGTGGGATATTCCAAAACACAAGCCAAACTCTAAACTACTACCTGAGGCCTGTAGCTTCAACCAACAACACAGTGTATCTCATTCCAAGTAAAGCTAAAGAATTCAATATGAAAAACTGCCATTCAATCCTATCAAAGTGCAGCCAACCAAACTTACATGAGGAAAACAGTTTAATACTAACCATACATTCCTCTACTGGCTTCAGCTCTAACCCTGCATAACCACACCATTGGTTTAGTTTCCCACTAAAAGGTTTTTACTGGGGGCGCCTGGGTGGGTCAGTCGTTGAGCGTCTGCCTTTGGCTCAGGTCATGATCCCAGGGTCCTGGGATCGAGCCCCGCGTCAGGCTCCCTGCTCTGCGGGAAGCGTGCTTCTCCCTCTCCCACTCCCTCTCCCACTCCCCTTGCTTGTGTTCCCTCTCTCGCTGTGTCTCTCTCTGTCAAATAAATAAATAAAATCTTTAAAAATAAATAAATAAATAAAATGTTTTTACTGGATTATGTCTAATGTTATACCCTCAAATTCTAGGGATCTATCCAAAAGAGAACCATGTGAACAATGTTTTTGTATCTTCTGTAAAATTCCTGTTGAAGACACTGCTCATCATCATTTTAGGTTAATATTTACATGACAAGTTTTCCTTGGATTGAGAAAGAGCAAAGGATTCTCTCCTAAAAACTTGTTATGTTCCTTTTTATCAGATAAGAACTAATAATAATCGATGTGTTTCCTTCTGGAATGTAGTTCAAGTATACCAGTGCTTGAAAACTACTAAATTCTATTCCTCAAGTACAATTATAACCTTTCCTTGGTTTTCAGGTAAACATTTCCTCCCATTCCATCTTTATGGTTTCTGAGCTCCCCGACTTTAACATTTCTTTTGCATGTATGTCCTCACCCCGAACCACCTCAAATCTTTAGAATGAGATGCAGTACCAAGAACAACAAAAAATAAAAACAATGAAATAGATCTAAAGCCTGCCTTAGGAGTAGGATCAGAAACTCTTCTGACCTTCCCTAGGATTTACCAAGAGGGAGAGAAATTCGGTGGTTTGCCTGGTAAATGCTCTTTGTCTTGATGACAAAACTATGCCACCCAGGACACCAGTGAGCATACTTTTCAACTGAGTGACATCTGAGGCAATGATTAGGAAGCAACATTTGTCCATGGATATTTTTCCTCTTCTCTCCTTGTTCTTGTCCCTTTTTACCTTATTATTTGGTGTTACCTCAGGCCTATGGGGAACACTTAGGTATGAGAAAAGTGATACTGGAATTTAAAAGTACTGCATATTTGTCAGACTATATACTCAGAGCCATTGCACTGTTTGTGCTCTACATCTCACAAAGAAAAGTCACAAGGGAGACATTTAGAGCTTCAGCATTTACTGAACACTGAATAATTCATTTGAAATCGATAGAGCTACATGAGCCGTTAGCTTAAGAACTGAAATCAAAGTTCTGTTTCTGGTAGGTAACATTCCTTACACTCAAAAAACATCCCAAAATTTAAAACAAATATTCAACTACCCATCTCTTTAAAATACCTATATAGCAGCACAGTTTTAATTCAGTCTGACTCTAGCCCATTTAACACCTCAATTTAAAAAGCCATCTAAGTACTACACGATGTTATATATTAGTCTGTTCAATTTCAGTGTTTTCCTTTCTTATATTTTAATTTGGAATCTTTACATCATAAAAGGTTCAGATTAGAAAAGCCATTATTAGCGGCCCTCTTGGCGCAGTGGGCAGCGCGTCAGTCTCATAGAAAAGCCATTATTTACTGACAGTCTTAAGTATACCAAGTACAAAGGCTGAGATCAAAGATTAAGAATAAGGAAGGGAAAAAAGTTAAATGACATATTTTACTCACCAGGGCTATTATATAAGTGTGTGTGCATGTGTGTGTTCGCACGCACGTGTGGGTGTGTGTGTACATGTACTTTTCTTTAGGAAACATTTTTTCCTTTTAGGGAAACAAGGCACTTCTAACCAATCTCAACAGCCAATTCTGATTCTCATTCTCAGAAATAAATTAATTTTGCACTATGTACTTTTTAAACAAGTTTACGCAGCAGAGGAGGTGGGAGAAGAGGCCTGGGGAGGCTTACGTTACTTGCTGGTTTTAAATCTTTCCAGCTTTTTGAAAAAAGCATCTTCAAAAAATTTTCTGCCTGCACTGCAGATTTTTGGCAGTGTAACTTTGTCCTATTTCAAAAGCTTTGCTGAATTTGAGAAACTACAATTACTGTTTTCATCCTGTCATGTCAAAAATTCTTAGGAATATTAAGGCTGCTCTTCATTTCCTATGCACACCAACCCTGACATGCTTAAAGGGCTCAGATTTGGCATTCAGTCACCAAAGGCACCAAAAGACATAAAATGGAGGAACTCAGCTAAATCCTCCCATAGCTCAGGATAAAGCTTCAGTGATTAAAAACCTGTGACCTGATTTTCATGGGTAAAAAAACAAATACTTCTTTGTGGGCGCCTGGGTGGCTCAGTCGTTAAGCGTCTGCCTTCGGCTCAGGTCATGATCCCAGGGTCCTGGGATCGAGTCCCACATCGGGCTCCCTGCTCGGCAGGAAGCCTGCTTCTCCCTCTCCCACTCCCCCTGCTTGTGTTCCTGCTCTCACTATCTCTCTCTGTCAAATAAATAAATAAAAATCTTAAAAAAAAAAAAACCAAATACTTCCCTAAACCAATATTTTATCTACCTTTAAATTTCTTCTTAGCAAGATTATCCTAATGGCAGCCAAGAAAATGCAGCTGCTTTCAGTTACATTTAGCCAAAAAGTGATCTGGAAATAAGTTAAGGTATCAGGACTAACTCTTAAACCAGGTAACATTGCTCCGCTTTGTAAGGTAAAGCATAAAGTTTTATCTTAGGCAAGGAAGTTGTAAATACTTAATTACGAACACCAAATTATTTTGAATTTTAGGTTAAGATGGAGAGAAACAGTTATGTCCATCAGTGAGCAAAGATCAAGACAAAGAAGTATTCTTTGCAGACTGCAAATCCAATCAGCTTATGATTTTGCTCAAGAAAAATATCTTGCCTTCAAAACAACTGGGAAAGGAGAACTGGCCCACATATAAGTCATTATATTACACAGTTTCATACACAACATATACATGAAAAAAATTTTAATCCTTTTACCTTGTCTTATCCAATGAACTAGGGAACCCATTTCTACAAGGCCATATTAAAATAGTATGAGACCTGAATATTATAACTGAATTAAAAAAAACCTCTTCAACTGAGTCAGTTTTCCAATTTCTGTTATTCTTCATCAATCTTAAGAAAAAGGAGCAAAGGGTAGGAAAGGGATGATTCTTTAAAATAAAGCTGTTAGGTTAGATATACATGTAAATTAAAATTTTATAGTAAAAAGAATAACAACTCTGCCCCCAGAAGAGCAATGTTTTCCCTGAGCCAAAACAGACTGCTTAGACAGTTTTTGGCGTTCTTAGAAAACTACCTGTATTTAAGAAAGAAAATTAAAGTGCATTTCTTGAAATACAATGAAGACCTTTGTAAGGAATCATGTTATATAATGTTTGAGTTACTCTGGTAACAGAATAATGGCTCTCCAGAGAGGCTCACATCTTATTCTCTGGAATTTGTAAATATGCTACCTTACATGGCAGACAGACTTTTGCAGATGTGATTAAGGTTAAGGAGTTTGAGATGGAACGATTATCCTGGATTATCTGGGTGGGCTCAATCAAATCACGAGTCCTTAAAAGCAGTGAACCGTCTCTACTATGGCCAGAGATAAAGATGCGATAACAGAAGGGTCAGAGAGAAGGAAAGCTGCTATTGCTGAAGATGGAGGAAGGAGGTCACTAGCCAAAGAATGTGGGTGTGGCCTCTAGAAGATGGGCTTTAAAAGCAAGGAAATGAACTCTTTCTTTGAGCCCCTAGAAAGGAACACAACCCTGCTGACACTATGATTTTAGCCCATATCAACTACCCCACAGAACTATAAGATAATAAATTTTCACTGTTCTAAGCCACCAAGCTTGTAGTAATGTGTTCACCAGCATAAAAAACTAGTACAGTACCCTATACCCTATAACGGGATGTCCTGTTAACAAAATTTGCCTACTGAACTAGTATAATTTAAGGTAGTCTTCCATAAAAATTTGTAAATATATGCTTTAAATCCATTTTAACCCTTTCAGACAATGGTCCAATATTAAGTGTTACAACTGCGTGAGTCAACAGACCTTGTTGCCATGTGACAAAAACAAGTTCGCCTAAGTGCAAAAACAAGTCTGTGATGCCAAACAGAAGCCAGTACCAGGTGACCACCCTTCCCCATTCCGGTAGATTACTCACTCAATGAATTCCTCTTTACACCGCTGTAGCATCTCACATGTCTGCTGGATCTCTTGCTCACTCAAAAGCACCAACATCCCAATGGTTAGGTGAAGCTTTTTGGGATTCTGGAAAATGGTGCTGTCAACCCCATGATCCTATTATCAAAGAGAGAAAAACAAAAAACTCAGCCCACATTAAAGTAAATGGCAGGAACAAAATTTAGAGTCCAAAGGTAAGCCCACATATCTATGACCAATTGATTTTCAACCAGATGCCAAGACAATTTAATGGAGAAAGAAGAGTCTCCTCAACAAACGGTGCTGGGACAACTGAATAACCACTTGCAAAAGAATGAAATTGGACCCATACCTCATACCATATGCAAAAATTACATCAAAATGGATCAATGACCTAAATACAAGAGCTGAAACCATAAAACTCTTAGAAGAAAGAGTTTTCTTAGGGGAAAATCTTTATGACCTTGGACTTGGCCATGGATTCTTAGATAGGAATTCAACAGTATGGGCAACAGAAGACAAAAATAGATAAATGCAACTTCACCTAAATTAAAAACCTTTGTATATCAAATGACACTATTAAAAAGTGAAAACACAACCTACAGAATGACAGAAATATTTGCAAATCATATATCTGATAAAGGTGTATATCCATAATATATAAAGAACACAACTCCATAACTAGAAAATAAAGAACCTAATTTTTAAAATAGAAAATGAACTTGAGGGGTGCCTGGGTGGCTCAGTCAGTTAAGCATCTGACTCTTGATTCTGGCTCAGGTCATGATCTCAGGGTCATGAAATCGAGCCCCACCTTGGACTTCACCCTGAGCATGGAGCCTCCTTAAGATTCTCTCTCTCCCTCTACCTCTCCCCAACACTCAAAAAAAAAAAAAAAGAAAGAAAATGAACTTGAGTAGACATTTTTCCAAAGAAGAAATACAAATAGCCAACAAGCACATGAAGATGTTCAACTTCGTTAATCATTAGGAGAATGCAAATCGAAACCACAAAAAGGTACCATTTCATATCCACTAGGCTGGCTATAATCAAAAAAGCAGAAAATAACAAATGCTGGCAAGGATATGCTTAATGGGTACAGAATTTCCTTTTGGGGTGATGAAAATGTTTCAGAATAATACAGAGCTGGTAACTGCACAACTCTGTAAATGCACAAAAGGCCACTGAATCATTCACTTTAAAATGGTTAATTTTGTGTTATGTGAAATTTACCTCGATAAAAAAAAATTTTTTTTTAAAAAGGAACTGGTAGCCCGATAGAATGGCATGCCCAAGAGAAACAAATGCCATCTAAATGTAGGCTCTAGGAATATCTTTTGCTCCTTTATGAACTTTGCTGGCCCAGAGCAACTGGGCCTCTTACACGATTCCCTAAAGAACAATATACTCTCTATAAAAAACGCTGTTTCTATCTTAGCAGACACTGCAGGTAAAATATTATGTGTTAAGAATAAATTCTCCCAAGCAGAGAGATGAGTGAAAAATGAATTTGGAGAGATATCCAGACACTGGAGTTGCCACATCAAATACAGTCATCCTTTTTTGTCATTCATTATTCCTTGCACTTTAAAACATTTGTCTCTGGGTAGCAAAAATAGTAAATATGTGGGAGCCTGGGTGGCTCAGTCGGTTAAGCGGCTGCCTTCGGCTCAGATCATGATCCCAGAGTCCTGGGATCGAGGCCTGCGTTGGGCTCCCTGCTCCGTGGGTAGCCTGCTTGTCTGTGGGGAGCCTGCTTCTCCCTTTCCCTCTGCCTGCCGCTCTGCCTACTTGTGCTCCTTCTCTCTCTCTGTCAAATAAATAAAATCTTTAAAAAAAAATAGTAAATATACTCATATATCTCCCTTCTTAAAAAAACTGAATGAAAGTCACTTACCATTTTAAAGTGTACAATTTAGTGATCTTTATTGTATTCACAATATTGTGCAACCATCAGCCCTCCTTAGTTTCAAAATCTTTTCATCCCATAGAAACACTCCATAATCATTAAATAATCATTCCCCATTCCCTATCACTCATCCCCTGGTAACCTCTAATTTGCTTTTTGTCTCTTTGGATTTGCCTATTCTGCATATAGCATATAAAAGGAATCATAAAATATATGACTGCTGTGTCTGGCTTTTTTCACTCAGTATGTATTCAAAGTTCATCCAAATTGTACCATGTATTGGTACTTCATTACTTTTTATGGCTGAATTATATTCCATTGTATATATATAACATATAACATACAAACTTGTTTATTCATTCATCCCTTACTGGCCATTTGTGTTGTTTCCATCTTATGGCTATTATGAATAATGCTGCTATAAACATTCATGTACAAGTTTCTGTGTTACCATGTTTTCAGTTCTTTTCAGTATAAACCTAAAAGTGGAACAGCTGGGTTAATATAGTAATTCTAATGCTGGGTTAATATAGTAATTCTAATGCTTAAATTTTTGAGGAACCACCAAACTGTTTTCCACAACAGCTGAATCATTTTACATTCTTAGCAGCACTGTACAAGGGTTCCTATTTCTCTCCACCTTTGCCAACACACTTTCCTTTTGAAATTTTATTATAGCCATCCTAGTGGGTACGAAATGGTATTGCATTGTATTTTGATTTGCATTTCCCTGTTGACCTATGATGTTGAATATCTTCTCATGTCCTAGCTGGACACCTCCTCTGGAGAAACGTCTATGCAAATTCTTTGCCCATTTTCTATCTTTTTATTGTTGAGTTGTACGAATTCTTTAAATATCCTGATACTAGTCCCATGTCAGATCATGAATCCTTTTTGAAGGAAGTAGGTCTCAAGTTTCATTATATGCATCCTGCAAATGAAGACAAGAAAAAGAGTTGAGAATCTTCTCCTTCAAAAAGAGCAAAGCAGGAATTTTATCTCTGAAGTGCAAGTTCTGGACCCATAATCTGATTCTTGGGCTAATAAACCACCCCAAAGGCAGAGAAATATATCTATCAAACACAGATAGCTTACCTTCTGTTCTTGGCTTGCCTAAGACTGCCTAATTTTTGCCTCAGCAACGGGAGTTAACAGATTATTCATTTTCTAAGTGTTAATGGAGCTTGAGCTATTTTTATATCTGATGAAGAGTTTTGTGATTCTACACATCAACCCAAATTGCCTCACTTAATGGAAGTGATTTTAAGGAACAATCAGCTTTAAATGTGTCAAGGAAGGCTAAGTGCAATGTTTATCACCCCAGTTGCTCTAACCCATGGCAGAACCTATCACTTTAGAAAGGCATGCTAAGTGTTAAAAAGTCCCTCAAATGATTCCAATATGCACAACTCCATCCCAAACTACAGTTGAGAATTGCTCCCCTAGTAATAAGAGCTAATATTTTTTTAGCCCTTATTCTGTTCCAGGCATTTCCTATGCACTTTACATAGACAAACAGCCTATGAGGAAAGATGTATTATCCCCATTTTACAGATGAGGAAACTGAGCTGAGGCACAGAGAAATAAAGTCACTTTCCTTTTTTTTTTTTTTTTTAAGATTTTATTTATTTATTTGAGAGAGAGAGAATGAGAGACAGAGAGC